>NW_016809658.1:1895655-1908839 GCF_001698545.2 Rhinopithecus bieti
GGTGCGGGGAGGGGGGGTGTCAGATGAAGAGCTGCATATATTTGCACTGAAGAAAGACTAATTCCTGTAGACACACACTGTGTTTTGCCAATCAGCCCTTCCCTTTATTTTGACTACCACGTTTATGCAAAAGACTCTCAAATAATGCTCCAGAAATGAGTCTCCAGCTGCCTGTTTTACATCTCCACCTGAATATCCAGCAGGCATCCCAACTTGAAATGTTGAAAACCAGACTCATGGTTGCCTTTCTCAAGTCTGCTCATCCTTTCTGTTAAAACATAATTGACGACCCAGTCACCTCTGTGTGAAACTTCAAAGTGAACTTTGATTCTTCCCTCTGTGGCGCCTTCTCTCATCTAATCAATTGCCAAGTCCCACAGAGATTCCTTTCACAATATTTATCACATCTGCCCATCCCATCTATTCCCACTGCTACCACCCTGGCTCAGTTCTTATTTCCTCACTTCTTTTTTTTTTTTTTTGAGACGGAGTCTTGCTCTGTCGCCCAGGCTGGAATGCAGTGGTGCGATCTGAGCTCACTGCAAGCTCCGCCTCCTGGGTTCATGCCATTCTCCTGCCTCAGGCTCTCCAGCCCCAGGCCCTTATTTCCTCACTTCTTATCAGGGCTATTGAAATGTTCTCCTAATTAGTCTTCCCACCTCCAATGCTCCTCTTGTTCCAACCATCCTTATTTTGCCTTGCCCCAGGCTAAGCTTCCTAATGAGTAACATACATGTTAGGATAAAGTTCAGCTTTCACCCAGGAGAAACAAAGGAGAAATGAGCACATGCCTTCTCCCTTTAAAAACACTTCCTGAAAGTCACACACATTATTTCTCTTATATTTCATCGATAAGAATTGAGTCAAATGACCATACCTTGTTGCAAGAAAAGTTAGGGAAGGTAATTTTTGTTTTACACAGGCATGCACCCAGTTCAAAATTGGAGTTTCTGTTACTAAAGAAACACAGAAAAATGATATTGGAGGACAACTCCTTTGTATCACTTCTTGTTCAAAAGCTTTCAGTGGCTCCCACTGAATTAAGAATGTGTTCCTCATCCTGGCATTCAAGGCCTACCATGATCTCGCCTCAGCCTGCTCTCTAGCCTTGTGCCCTCTATGCCTCCTGCAAAAGTGGCACTGTGTGCTGCTTCCACATTGTTTTGCCTCTCCATCCAGTCCCAGTTCAGATATCACATTCCTCCCATAGCCTTTCTGAATCCCCTTTGCACCAACTCTGCTTGCTGCCTGCAGCTTTTTGTGCTGTACCTGTGCACTCCAAAGCTGCAATAATAGTCAGTTAACCCTCAACTGGGAGTGGGGAACTCCCTGAACTATTAGACATCGTGTGGTGCTGAGTGTGAGAGCACTGTTTGGGGGTGCCTTATGCTATGCCACGTATATCTGTCATTGAATTAGCAAAAACTCTCCTTAGGAAGGAGTTGGTCTCTTGGGGCATTTTATCTCCAGAGGGCTGCCCTGTAGCCACTCTGCCTACTTGTGAGGCAAACCAAGAAATAGGTGTCCTCTTCTGGCCTCAGCAACATTTGGTGGTATTACTATATGTCTATGAAAGGGTTTCACTTTCTGCCACCTTTTTCCCTCTTTCTTCCTCTCCTTTTGCATTTTTTGGTCTTTTGATAATGTTACATGCCTCATGTTTGTAGGTATTTTGTGCAAAAAACAAAAAAACCAAAAATAACAAAGTTGATTCCTGTGTTAGACCCTTTCCCCCACAGTACTTATATGTGTTTTTTCTGGTTTCTAGATGCATAAGTACTGAATTATAGCAACGTCTTACACGTGATCGAGCCTGACAGCATTACTACCACCATCATCTGATCCCGTGATAGGCTAAAGTATTGTTCAGCCAAAATTTCTTCCCTTGTTTCTCCCACTTAGATAAGAGTTTGCATTCCCCATTGCCTTTGAGCTTTGCCATTTAGCTCCTTGGCTAGTGGACTAAGTGGATGTGCTGCAAGCGGAGGCATCAAAATGTTTTCACACAAACGCGTGTGGACTCCTGCATACATGTGACCCAGCATGCCTTGGGTAGATGCTGCCCCTTCAGCCTGGCACCAGAACAAAGACAGGAGTGTGCCTGAATTTAGCCAGCAGCCCTGACCAAACCCAGCTGCCTCACAGCCTAAAGAAGAACACCCCAGTCAACCCACAGACCCATGTGTGAGAAAAATAAATGCTTATTGAAACCCACTGAGTTCCGGAGTCATGTGTTATACTGCATTATTGTAGCAATAACTGAGTAATACAAATGCTAACTTCAGCATCTGTTCCAATTATCTATTGCTGCATAACAAACCAGCCTAAACCACGCTGGCATAAAACAAAAACCACTCAAAAAGAAGTGGCATAAAACAACCACCAATTTTTTATGCTCATGATTTTATAGGCCAGAAATTCAGATGGGGCATAACAGGAGGTCTCATTTCTGTTTCACAATGACTAAAATCCCAAGCTGGGGTGGCTTAATGGCTAGAGATGGCTAGGACAGCTCACTTGGGGTCCTCTGCTTGTGGCCTAGGTTGTGGCTATCTATTAGGATCATCAGTTCTTTCCCACATTGCATCTATTGAGTCTGGAATGTCCAAGATGTCTCATTCATTCACACGACTGGCAGCTTGGCTAGTGGGTTTAGATCTGCTGGGGCTAGCTGGGCATCTCTTGTTCTGTCAGTGTGGGTAGCTTGGGTTTCCTCACAGTATGGCAATCTTGGTGAAGTCAAATCTCTTATGTAGTGATTGACTTCCCCCAAAGTGAGTGTCTAAGAAACGTAGGTAGAAGCTGCAAGACTTCTTCTGACCTAGCCTCAGAAGTCCCAGAACATTACTTCTTTCTCATTCTGTCAGTCAAGCAAATCATTAAGGCCAGCCCAAATTCAAAGGAGGAGAATTAGACCCCACCACTCAATGGTGGGAATAACCAAGAATTTGCAGCCATCTTCAATCCACAGTAACATTCCTGCTTAAATACTCGTGTTTTGTGGGCCAGAGCAGCACACATAAGTCACTACTTGCCCTAGCTCTGGTGTCTCTTTAGACAACTCTATTAGAAATTTGCTTTGTACAGTCTCTCAATAAATGGTGCTGGGAAAACTGAATAAAACCCTCATCTTACACCATATACAAAAATCAACTCAAAATGGATTAAAAACTGAAATTTAAGACCTGAAACTGTTAAACTACTAGAAGAAAATATGAGAAATATGAGAAAAGCATCATGGCATTGGTATGGGAAATGGTTTTTTAAAAATACGACCCTGAAGCACAGGCAACAAAAGGAAAAACAGACAAAGGGGATTACGTCGCACTAAAAAGCTCTGCAGAGCAAACAATCAACAGAAGAGACAACCTACAGAGTGGGAGAGTATATTTGCAAACCAGACATCTGATAAGGAAGGGGTTAATATCCAAAATATATGAGGAACTCAAACAATTCAACAGAAAGAAAACAAATAACTCGGTTAAAAAATGGGCAAAGGACTTGAATAGACATATCTCCAAAGAAGGCATACAAATGGCCAATAAGTATATAAAAAATGTTCAGCATCACTAATTATCAGGGAAATGCAAATTAAAACCACAATGAGATATCACCTGACACCTATCAGAGTGGCCATTAACAAAAAGAAGAAAGATAACAAATGTTGAGAGGATGTGGAGAAAGGAGAACACTTGCACACTGTTGGTGGGAATGTAAATTAGTATAGCCATTATGGACAACAGTGTGGAAGTTCCTCAAAAACTTAGAAATGAAAACAGCAATCCCTGGATGTATATCCAAAGAATATGAAATCAGTATGTTGAAGAGATGTCTGCACTCCCATGTTCGTTGCTGCACTATTCACAATAGCCGAGATATGGAAACAACCTAACTGTCTATCACAGGATGAATGGATAAAGAAAATGTGGTACATAAACACAATGGAATACTATTCAGCCTTTAAAAGAAGGAAATCCTGTCATTTACAACCACATGGATCAATCTGAAGGATATTTTGTTAAGGCAGGCACAGAAAGACAAACCATATGATCTAATTTATACGTGGAATTTATTGTACAAAGTAGAACTCATTGAAACAGAAAGTAGAAAGGTAGTTACTAGAGGCTGGTGATGGGGGGATTGGAGATATGTTGGTCAAAGGAAATAAAATTTCAATTAGATAGGAGGAATAAGTTCAAGAGATCTATTGTACATGGTAGTGACTGTAGATAATAACAATATATTGTATACTTGAAAGTTGCTAAGAGAGTAGTTTTAAAGAGTTCTCACTGCAAAAAATAAGTCTTTGCAGCAATGTATGTGTTAAATAGTTTAGCCATTCCACAATGTATACATATATCAAAACATCATGTCTTACACCATAAATACATACAATTTATAAAATAAAAGAGAGTTCTTTTGGCATGATTTAGTCATGTTCTTAAAACCATGACTACATCATCCATCATGAAGGAGACTCAATTTCCCTCATTAAAGAATGGCTATAGATTTTTTACTTACAGAGTGATAACAATAGTTTTATTACTTTCTTGTCAAAGTGACTGCCACTCTCAATATACTTATGTATCCACGAATAGTGTATTGTACTGACACGCCGGCTTCTGCTAGCAAAAAGGTTGTCTCAGCTCTAGCCTCACATCTGATGACCATTACATATTTTTCACACTATTTCACTAGAGTCAGCAGGAACACCATTAAAATCATAGAGCAGGAGTTATTTTTCTGCCATGAATGGACTGAAAAAAGAAAATTGTATCCTTCATCACAGGCAAATTTGGATTCTGGAGTACTTTTTACTTTTCCTAAGAGATACCAGATAGTTTAAGTAACAATTATATTAAAAAGGTTAAATGCCAGTTTAGTTCTTTCCATATCAGCAAAACACAACTTTGTAGGAAGTACAATGTGATTTTTTTAAAAGAATATTTGCTCTCCAAATAGATCTGAGTACTTAGCAAACAGAGCAAGCAAAGAAAAAAATCCAAAGTAATAAATAAATTCTTTTTCTCCTGTGGTGAACAACTTAGTATACAGTGGCATACTGGCATCAAAGTACTGATGACTTTGTAATCAGTAATCCTTTTTCTAGGCTCCCCTCAGTATAATCCCTACCAACCAAAAAAAAAAAAAAAAAAAAAAAAAAAAAGAGAAAAAAGGGGCCATAGAAATGACCCTAGAACCAAAAGGTAAGGCGCAGACTCAGATAAACAATTTGAGTCAATACTAAAAAAGGAATTTGGTCAGAATGGGAGTAAAAGTCAGAATGAAACTGAAGTAAGGTGTCTGTCTGTATGGTTTTAGAGACTAGCTAAAGATATAATAACTGACACTTTCTTTGTGGAAGGGTCTGGTGAAATAAGAGCACCAAAGAAGACAAGTTAGAAGATGGGAACACCAGTTAGGTTGGTGTCTGGGTTTTGTGGGTGGCAGTTCTAAGGCTAGGGATTTAATTCAACAACACAACCAGATGTTTATGTAGTTTCCTACTAAGAATAAATCACTCTGCAAGACTCATAGAATGAATACAAAACTGGGGAGTAAGTATAACTAGAGCAGCTGATAAAATGCATATTCCTGAGCCTGGAGCAGGGCCTTGGAACCTGCATTTCAATAAGCCAATCCCTCCTTCACCGTATTATTCAATCAAGAAGAATTTTTAAGGGCATTGAATTAACAGAGTTCAGCATTAGAAAAGAACAAAATGAGATCTAGAGCTAGGCCTTTAAAGCCTGCCAATCAAGTCCTTCCAATTAAGTGCAATGCTAAGCGGAAGTCTTTTCCTGCTTAGAGAGCCTCATGTGAAGAATTCTGAGTCTTTCGGTAAATGCACAATGGTTTAGACTTCCTCTCTATCAAGTGACTCTCCAATGATGTGATTATAGAAAGTTGTAAGGACAGTTACAATTTTTTAAAAATTGAGAAAGAAGAGTGCTTCACTTGTAAGACAAATGCATGGATATTGTGATAGATAATGAAAATAGTCCCATTTTTCACCTCTCCCTATGTCCTGACCCTTTGTCATGTTGCTTTTCAGGGCCCTCCAGTTCTGAATCTGGGCTCAGTCATATGCTTCCCTTTGGCCAGTGGATATGGCTGACTGAGACAAGCAGAGATTTGAAATGGACTTACACATTGAGCTTTTCTCTTGTGCCTGTGCCATTGCCATAAGACCATGCCTGGACTAGCCTGATAGAGGATGAGAGTCACCTGGAGCATGACTGAGTCCTCCAGCTATCATAGTAGAGGTCATTCCAGACCAACGACCAACCAGTTAGCCCGCGGATATGGGAGCAAGCCCAGCCAAGATCAGGAGAGCTGTCTAG
Organism: Rhinopithecus bieti; assembly: GCF_001698545.2. Lineage (NCBI taxonomy): Eukaryota > Metazoa > Chordata > Mammalia > Primates > Cercopithecidae > Rhinopithecus > Rhinopithecus bieti. The sequence continues at coordinate 1,902,000 of NW_016809658.1, forward strand.
TTCCTGCCCCCCACCCCACCTCCTGAAACATGAGCAAGAGACACTTATTGTTATATGCCACAGAGGTTTCATGGTTTTTTTTTTTGTTTGTTTGTTTTTAACTGTATTAGTCCAAGTTCTCCAAGAAGCAGATGCTAGCTGGGTGCAGTGGTTCATGCCTGCCTATAATTTCAGGACTTTGATGGGCTGAGGCTGGAGGATCGCTTGAGCTCAGGAGTTCGAGACCAGCCTGGGCAACACAGGGAGACTTTGTCTCTCCAAAAAAAAAAAAAAAAAAAAAAAAAAAAGATAGAATAAAATGTACAAGGGATTTTATTAGGGACTTTCTTATGTAAGAGAAAATAGAGAGGGAGCTGTGGACTAGGAATGCTGTCAGAAGGCAATGTAAGTCTGATCCCGGGTGAAGGAAACAGGGAAGGAAGGTTGAATGGAAATGTTCTAGACTGTCCTGCAATAGCAGGAAGGTGTAGCAAAGCCATTGGGGAACCTCAAGTGAAAGCCAGCTGTCAGAGGAGTTTTGAGCCTCCTAGGAACAACAGAATCCCCACTGCATTCAGCCATTGGCTGGGAGCTGCTTGTGGGAGGCATGGCCTTGACACAAACATTGCAGTGGATTTCAGAGCACACTAATTGGTGAATTAGGCTAATTAGTCTGCAAGGTCTTTCTCATGGCTGCCACAGTTGCACTGCATTATTATGGGAAGACAACTGATATAGGCAGAGACTACTTACTGTTAGAAGATTCTTAATATGAGCAGTACTGCCTCCTAAAGGACATTTTGGAAGTGTCTGGGGGAGTCTCTTAGCTGTCATAATGTTTGAAGGCTGGGGATGTTAGATGTCCTGGAATGCACTGGACCATCCTGCACAGCAAATCTTTCTGTGTCCTTCATGGGTTTCCAATGTCCTGTATGAAATCCACAAGGGAAATAATCTGTTGAAAATTATCCGAGACAATAATCTGATTCTGTTTTATATAGAAACATCAAATATTTCTTGCTTAATATGAATATGCACTGAATTTCTAAGATTGCAATTGCTGTGCATATTGAAAAATGCTTTGTTTGAAACTTTATTAAGTGTTGGTTACCTATTTTAGGAAATCATGCCAGAAAGCATCACTACTTGTGGTGTATGAGTCACCAATGCAGTGCTTCCGGGACAGTTTGCATTTGTGACAGTGGCCGCCATGTGCAACGTGGAGCATCTGGCTCTTTTTTTGTTTATTTGTTTTTTGTTTTTTGAGACGGAGTCTTGCCAGGCTGGAGTGCAGTGGCACGATCTCGGCTCACTACAACCTCTGCCTCCCTGGTTCAAGCAATTCTCCTGCTTCAGCCTCCTAAGTAGCTGGGACTACAGGCACTCACCACCACACCCGGCTAATTTTTATATTTTTTTAGTAGAGGCGAGACTTCATCATGTTGGCCAGGCTGGTCTTGAACTCCTGACCTCAGGTGATCCACCTGCTTCAGCCTCCCAAAGTGATGGGATTACAAGCATGAGCCACCGCGCCTGGCCTGGCTCTTTTGTTAAATTGCCCTCCATGATCATTCCTGGGCACTGACGATGAAACAAATTTTATTATATTGATTTTCTTGAAATTGTGTGGTTGGTAGGCTGAGTTTTACTTAAGTACTTGATTTTAGTATGAAAGAAGGTGCTAGGTCTCCCATGGCGCAGAACTACTCCTGTAGAATGGGGTTAAAAGCTATATAAAATTATAAAAGAGAAGAGAAATGTACACACATGTTCATAGCAGCATTAGTCACAATAGCCAAAAAGTGGAGGCAATCCAGGTGTCTGCTGACAGATGAATGGATAAACAAAACAATCTATACACACTCCTTCCTCAGCAGCCCAAGATCACACTGAGCTTCACCCTTCGTTGGAAAACTGAGCACCAGATGTGTGGGGAGGTGTCCGAACATCAGCCCTGCGGAGCCTGTCCTCTGAAGTCCTGGTTTCTAGTAACACCACCACTTCCCTTTCGCTCCCCAGTCCTAGAGGTGGTAGTTTCTCCCTTCGGTTATTTATCTCTGGTTTGCCTCAGCATTCTCTTTTTGCTTTTTTTCCCCGATACCTAACACCATTGTAATCAATTACCTATATTATATCTCTTCTCTGGTTTGCCTCAGCATTCTCTTTTTGCTTTTTCCCCCCGATACCTAACACCATTGTAATCAATTACCTATATTATATCTCTTCTGCTGGAAATTCCTAGTGTGATTTCTGTTTTCCGGACTGGACACTGACCAATGAAACCTCTTAAAAATACACATTTCTCCGTCAACAAAGTGGTGCAGTAGTGATGTTGCCTCTACCTGTACTCATAGGACAGAATCTGGTATGGATCCCAATAGCAGTTAGATTTCAGTCTCTATTTTCTACTAAAAGGAGCAAGAGCTCTTTGTTTTTGGGTTGTTTTGTTTGTTTGTTTGTTTNTTCTCTGGTTTGCCTCAGCATTCTCTTTTGCTTTTCCCCCCGATACCTAACACCATTGTAATCAATTACCTATATTATATCTCTTCTGCTGGAAATTCCTAGTGTGATTTCTGTTTTCCGGACTGGACACTGACCAATGAAACCTCTTAAAATACACATTTCTCCGTCAACAAAGTGGTGCAGTAGTGATGTTGCCTCTACCTGTACTCATAGGACAGAATCTGGTATGGATCCCAATAGCAGTTAGATTTCAGTCTCTATTTTCTACTAAAAGGAGCAAGAGCTCTTTGTTTTTGGGTTGTTTTGTTTGTTTGTTTGTTTATTTGAGAGAGTCTTGCTCTGTCACCCAGGCTAGAGTGCAGTGGGAAGATGGCTTGAGCCCAGGAGTTTGAGGCTGCAGTGAGTCACGATCAAGCCACTGCACTACAGTCTGGGTGGCAGAGTGAGATCATGTCAGAAGGAGAGGGAAGGGGAGGGGAGGGGAGGGAAGTGGAGAAGAGGGGAGGGGAGCAGGAAAGAAAGGAAGGAAGGGAGGGAGGGAGGGAGGAATTAGGTTTATAGATTTACAAGCTAATTTGATATTAATGAAAACATTAGTAACATCTAGCATTCTCCATACACAATAGCACTCCATGGATGCTGAAAACCCACCCAACCATCCTCCTCATGATGGGCTGGGGAAGGCACCTAGGTAATCCTGTGGTGATGCAGGCCTCTCGGGCACTTACTGCTCCATCTCTGGGGGCTGCCTCAGGACCAATGTTCAGCCCCTCCCCGTTGTCCATAGCTGTCACTGAAAGATTGTCTGGTCCTTCATCCTGGTGGATGGATATCTTTTCTGATTGGTTGGAACCAAACTAATTACTAGACACTTTAAATATCACTGGTTATTTCGGATTGTGGTCATGTTCTGTGCCATTTCCTTTGGTCTCAAAGTCAACACATGCTGAAGTTCTTTATCCTGACTTGAGGACTCCTCTAGACAGCCAACTCTCCCACACCCCTGAGTCTGCTCATGGTTGTGCTGGAACTTCTGGATCCCCGGCCCTTCTGGGGATAACTGAACCAACAATGAGATCCTTTTTGCCCGGACCCTGTTTCATTTACCCTCCTATCCTCAGCACCTTGCAATTTGCTGGGAGCATTGTAGACACTGCTGTATGATATAGAAGTCTGTTGAACAGTGGAGCAGTGGTGAAGTTGTTTTTTGAATGGTGTGGCAGTATAGAGTAGTGGTTTGCTGAATGAGACAGCAGTATGGAGTAGTGTGACTGGCATAGCACTATGGTTAGTGTTTTGTTGAATGATGTAACAGTACGGTGCAGAGGTTTGCCGAATGGTACAGCAGTATGATATAGGGGTTTTTTGAATGGCTTAGCGGTATGGCCAAGTTTGTTGAATGGTGCAGCAGAATGGTGTTGTGGTTTGTTGAATGATACATCAGTCTGATGTACAGGTTTATTGAATGGTGTAGCAGTATGGCATGGCGGTTTTTCAAAAGGCTCTGCAGTGTGAAGTAGGAAGTCTGACGTGTGTATATCTCTTTTTTGCCACTTAGGAGCCGTGTGATCTTGGGCAAGTTACTTAACCTTTCTGTGCCTCACTTTATATTCTGTAAAATGGGGTTAACAACGTCATAGTGTTGCTGAGAACCAAATGAATGTTGTGCACAAAATAATTAGCACAGTTCCCGATACATTATAAAATGCTTCATGAACATTAACTGAAACAACAATTATATAACAAAATTTGTTATTGTTGTGCGTGGTTTAGTTTGTTACTTTAACTAGTTAATGTGTCAGAATAAAGAAAAACACACTCCAAGCTCTACTTCCATCTAAGGAAAAAGAATTTGAATTCTTGTTCACTATATGGTTGAATAATACAAAGAAGAATCCAAGCAAAACCTTGCTGTGTCATGGGGGAAGGTTAGGCATTTTCTGGTGAATTTTTCAGATCAAATTCTTGTTTTCTTTTTTCCTTTCTCTTGTGCTCTGGCGCGGCTTTCCTGAATTCTTGCTGCTGTTGCTGAGTGCAGGGGAGTAAGTCACCATCTGCAAGAAGGCACGTGTAGATGAGATGGAATAAAAATCCAAGTGGCACTATGAAAGGTCATTGCTAGTTAACAGGAAAAGGAATGGGCATTCGTCCCTGCTTGGCAGCCAATCTTGGCCCTTGGCAAGCATCCATTGTGAGTTTGGCAAGTGGCAGAAGTGGGCAGGTCATCCTGACTCTTCTCCACCCCACACCCTCCTCCCATGCCCAGGGCCAGTGTGAAGGTCACATGTCTTTCTTTTGAGTCATCTCCGTGTTTAGGCTGCCTGTGTCCAAGCTAACTAGGGAGACTGACTGTCAGAACTGGAACAAGATCCCCATCTTGATATGAACGGCAAAGGACTTCACTCAACAGGAATGAGGAATGGTGAAATCTGCATAGCAGGCAAGATCAGCATCAACAGTGATGCCATGTTGATAATATGTACCATGATAATGATGTGATGAGAATGGCACTTTCCTTCTGTGGTTTTTCTCCTCAAAACCCATCACCCTGTCTATTCATGAGAAAAACAGCAGACAAATCCCCATAGAGGGACATCCTACAAAATATACGACCAGCACTCCTCAAAACTCTCAGGGCCATCAAAAGTAAGGGAAGTCTGAGAAACTGTCACAGCCAAGAGGAGCCTAAGGAGACATGATGGCGAATGTCGTGCGGCTTCCTGGAGGTGATCCTAGAACAGCAAAGGACATTAGGCAAGAACTAAGGGAGTCTGAATAAAGTGTGGACTTTAGTTAATAATAATAATGTATTGGTTCATTAATTGTGACAAATGTACCATACTAACATAAGATGTTAATAATAGGGAAAAATGGGTGTGGGAATATGAGAGCTCTTTGTATTATTACTATAAATTTTATGTAAGTCTAAGATGAATCTAAAATTAAAATGTTTATTTTTAAACCTTTGCATAAGACAGGTCTGCAATACGCCTTAGCCTGTTAACCCAGGTTGTCTCCAGGAAGTGGAAAGGGGGCGGGTGGGGAGCTGCCACTTTGAGCCCCTACTGTGTGCATGGTTAGGGGCTGGAGAGATTGAGGAGAATGAAAGGCACATGCTTGCTCTCACAGTATTTAAAGTCCAGCAAGGAAGGGCTTTTGATACTTCTATATTATTTGAATTTTTCTCCCATGGACATGACCTACTTTCAATATCTGATTTTTTTATGGAAAAAAAAAGTACAACATAAAGCTAAATAAAAGTGAGAAGAGTAGAGTCTCCTTATAAATGTTAACATGGATTGGGTGTGGTGGCTTACACCTGTAATCCCAGCACTTTAGGAGACTGAGGTGGGAGGATTGTTTCAACCCAGGAGTTTGAGACCAGCCTGGGCAACTTAGGGAGACCTCATCTCTACACAAATAAAAAATTAGCCAGGCATGGTGGCACACGCCTATAGTCCCAGCTACTCAGTAGATCGAGGTGGGAAGATGGCTTGAGCCCAGGAGTTTGAGGCTGCAGTGAGCCACGATCAAGCCACTGCACTACAGCCTGGGTGACAGAGTGAGACTATCAGAAGGAAATGGAAGGAAAGGAAAGGTAAAGGAAAAGGAGGGGAGGGGAGGGGAGGGGAGGGGAGGGAAGCACAGGGCCCCAAAAAATTGAAATTAAAAAAAATTAGCAGATTTCCTTGGACACACTGCTACCTATTCTTGGACTATGGTTTTTAAATTTCTTTTTAGGTCTAGACTAGAGTTCTGTCAGTTTAGAATGATGTTTCCCAAACTTACTTAACCTTGACCATAGAATACATTAAAAATAATACAATATTGACAGAACAACAGCAGATATGCATATGCTGTAATGCAAACTTGTATTAAAGAAGGCCAGGAAAAGGGCCACCTAGATGAAATTTCCTTAAGGAAAAAAATTCAGTCAGAACATCTGTTATTTCACATGTTCTCATAAAACTTTTAAAATGAGTTTTTAATCTATTTTGTGTCTTTTATATATTTCTTGAATATTTTCTTTTAGAAATCACTTATCGGCCGGGGGCGGTGGCTCACGCCTGTAATCCCAGTACTTTGGGAGGCCGAGACGGGCGGATCACGAGGTCAGGAGATCGATACCATCCTGGGTAACACAGTGAAACCCTGTCTCTACTGAAAAATACAAAAAACTAGCCGGGCGAGGTGGCGGGCGCCTGTAGTCCCAGCTACTCGGGAGGCTGAGGCAGGAGAATGGCGTAAACCCAGGAGGCGGAGCTTGCAGTGAGCTGAGATCCAGCCACTGCACTCCAGCCTGGGCGACAGAGCGAGACTCCATCTCGGGAAGATAAAAAAAAAAAAAAAAAAGAAATCACTTTTCTCCATGTTGGAAACAGCATCATTGTGACCAAG
>NW_016809658.1:1911005-1916849 GCF_001698545.2 Rhinopithecus bieti
AAAAAAAAAAAAAAAAAAAAAGAAAGAAAAGAAAAGAAAAGAAAACCTATTTATATATCTCGGTACCAAACCTGTTGTATCCTACTTAGGGCTACTAATTTTCATTTCCACATTCCAAATGGATAAGTAGTAAAAAAATTGTACATTTTCTGGATAACTCTACTGAAAACAAAATGATAATTTGTTCACCTGAATCTTTTAGTATCCGCTTCACTGTTTTGGCATTCTCATATGGTTTCACCTGAGAACAAAATGGCATCTTGGAGTGTTTTCTTTACCTCAGTACTGACTTAGGTTTACAGATGGAAGCCTCTTCCTGCCACCATGAGTTTTTATTCTATCTATCTGCGCTCATCCACATCTGGAGTGAAATTAATCCTCTTTCCTGCACTCAATTCTAAATGATGTTTTTTTTTTGTTTTGTTTTGTTTTAGGAGAAAGTATCTTACTGTGCACAGGCCAGGCTGGGGTGCAGTGGTGAGATCATAGCTCACTGCAGCCTTGAACCTGGACTCAAGCAATCTCTCCCCCAACCTCAGCCTCCCAAGTAGCTAGGGCTATAGGTGAGCAGCACAATGCCTGGCTAATTTAAAAAAAAAATTTTTTTTTGTAAGACGGGGTCTTGCTATATTGCCCAGGCTGGTCTTGAACTCCTGGCCTCACGCAATCCTCCTGCCTCAGCTTCCCAAAGTGTTGGGATTATAGGCATGAGCCACCATGCCCAGTTGGCTTCATTTTTAAATGTAAAAAATAATGCCTGTTACTTACCAAGATAATACAACTTATTGTGAAAAATAATCACAAACATTTATGTCTCAACTAGCACAAGTTCCTTCTCATAGTAATTACTAACATTATTTATATTCTTGCAGAATTTTTCAGTGCATATATATGTGGTATGTAAAAATGTATACGTAAAAGACATTGTTGGCTGTCTATATAACACCTACCTTTGTTCTTTTCTAACAACCCCATCTTGTTCAGGAAATCCAAGCTAATTCCTATGCCAAAGGCTGGTTTAAGAGAGGGCCCACTATGCAATTCTGACCTCTCTTCCTCTGCTGGATGTCACCTTATTTGAACTGGACACTTAGAACCATGACAGCCATCTGTATCTATGAGGGAGTGAGCCAGAGAGCCAAGCTGACATGTTGTATATGGACTTCTATAAGGGCATGATGGCAAACAACCTCATTGTTTAAGTTAAATAAGCCATGGTTTTCTGTGTTTTGCACCTGAAAAAAATCTTAATTGATAGACTATATTTGTCACCACTATAGAAGTGAAATGTCATTGTCTAGGTTGATCAGTTTGTCCCTCTTTGCATGGGGCTTTTCAGGTCTCAAAACTGAGAGTCCCATATCCCAGGAACCTTGTTAGTCCCTAGAAAACCTGAACCATTTATTGCCCCTGCATTATAGATACTTCTGCAACTTTTATTTCACTTAATATATCTTGCATGTTTTTCCATATTAATATATAAAGACCCATATTGTTACTTTGGGGCTTTATAGAATTCCTTTGGATGGATCATTTCACTAATATACTTTTTTTTTTTTTTTTTTTTTTTTGAGGTGGAGTCTCACTCTGTCGCCCAGCCTGGAGTGCAGTGGTATGATCTCGGTTCACGGCAATCTCCACCTCCCGGGTTTAAGCAGTTCTCCTGTCTTAGCCTCCTGAGTAGCTGGGACTATAGGTGCCCACCACCACATCTGGCTAATTTTTGTATTTTCAGTAGAGACAGGGTTTCATTATATTGGTCAGGCTGGTCTCCAACTCCTGACCTCAGGTGATCCACCTGCCTCAGCCTCCCAAAGTGCTGGGATTACAGACGTGAGCCACCGTGCCCCGCCTCATTGATACACTTTTAAATTAAGCTAACCTATTCTTTTTGTCAGCAATATTGTTCCCTGTTGGTTTTAAAAGAAGAGTTAGTGTAAGCACTCAGATCTCAACTCTTTTTTCTCTTTGTATTCAATATTTTATAATAAAGTGATCTCTGAGTAGGCAAAAGAATACATAAAATGAACAAAGCCCTCAGAGGCTCTGTTTAGTGTTTTAACATGCAGTGTCCTCCTCAGCCTCACTTAGCGGAACTGTTCTGTGCCTTCCCTCCACCTTAGTTCCGGCCATCACTTTCTCTTTCATTTGTCCTATCCTCAGGGACTTTGGGTTTGAAGGAAGAATTGGCCGATGCCACATTGGATACAAGGTATCCAGTCCTGCATCTTACTCCAAATGATGAATGTTTTCAGTCTTTTAAACTTGAAATAAATTTGCTGGGATCTACGTCTTACCTAATTTTGAAGCATCAGGTATCAGAACAGACCGATTTTCTGAGTAATGATTGGTTCTAGAACATTTTGTTCTGTGTCAGAAAATTTTCAGAGTTACGCTTGAGAGACAACTTTGTTTTGGCAAGTTGAATAATGTATCAGTTAGGATCATTTTTACCATGAGAAATAGAAAACCCATTGCAGGTTGGCTTCAGATAAGAATTTTTACTGTCTCTCATTACAAGAAGTCTGGGGGTAAAGGTAGTCCTGGGCTTAGCTCAGAAGTTCAGTGATACTATCAAGGACCTTGGTTCTCCCGATCTTTCTGCTCTGCCATGTTCAGCGATTGGCTCTTGGTTGTAAGATGGCTGCAGCATCACATACTCATAGAATGGCATCCCCACACAGAAAAAGGAACTGTGCCTATCATGTTCCCTTTTGAAAGTGAGGAAACTCTTCCCCAAAACCCTCTTGCAGACTTCCCTCATATCTTATTTGCTCCACTCACATTCAAGTCTTTGTCCAAACAATCACTCAGAAATCCAGGAATGAGATAGCTGTGATAGGCTCAAGCCAATCAAGAACCACCCTCTGCTTCCCTTAAGGAACATCAGAACATGTTCCTTATGGCGCCTGGGAGGAGGAGGGTAACAACAGCAAGTGGCCGGGAGGGAAGTGCCAGGTGAGAGTGAGGATGGGCTGTTGGACAAGCAACCAATAGTTTTTGCCAATGGGACAGCTCCCGAACTTTACCGGGTTATATAATTGCAAACTCTCTCAAGTCGTGTTTCAGTTATATTATGACTTATGGTCTTCATTTAAATGGGATAACTAGAAGGGTTTTTTTTTTTNAGGGAAGCACAGGGCCCCAAAAAATTGAAATTAAAAAAAATTAGCAGATTTCCTTGGACACACTGCTACCTATTCTTGGACTATGGTTTTAAATTTCTTTTAGGTCTAGACTAGAGTTCTGTCAGTTTAGAATGATGTTTCCCAAACTTACTTAACCTTGACCATAGAATACATTAAAATAATACAATATTGACAGAACAACAGCAGATATGCATATGCTGTAATGCAAACTTGTATTAAAGAAGGCCAGGAAAAGGGCCACCTAGATGAAATTTCCTTAAGGAAAAAAATTCAGTCAGAACATCTGTTATTTCACATGTTCTCATAAAACTTTTAAAATGAGTTTTAATCTATTTTGTGTCTTTTATATATTTCTTGAATATTTTCTTTTAGAAATCACTTATCGGCCGGGGCGGTGGCTCACGCCTGTAATCCCAGTACTTTGGGAGGCCGAGACGGGCGGATCACGAGGTCAGGAGATCGATACCATCCTGGGTAACACAGTGAAACCCTGTCTCTACTGAAAATACAAAAAACTAGCCGGGCGAGGTGGCGGGCGCCTGTAGTCCCAGCTACTCGGGAGGCTGAGGCAGGAGAATGGCGTAAACCCAGGAGGCGGAGCTTGCAGTGAGCTGAGATCCAGCCACTGCACTCCAGCCTGGGCGACAGAGCGAGACTCCATCTCGGGAAGATAAAAAAAAAAAAAAAAAAGAAATCACTTATCTCCATGTTGGAAACAGCATCATTGTGACCAAGAGGTGTATGAGGCACAACTTTGGATCTATGCTTTCAGTGCAGTGTGTTGGGAAAAGTCCACTTTGCCCAGATACACTGCAGCCAAGGGACCAAGGATGCGAGCTGTATGCTGTGTGATATTTGTGCCCTCCTAAATTAGGCTACTTCAAATGCTGTTCATTGTTTCATTTTGGGCAATTTACAACTAGATTTTTTTTTTCCTTTTAGAAAGCTCAAGCTCAACTGCTCATGTCCACTTTAAAGTATTCTGTATTTGCATTTGGTTCAAATGTTATCTAGCACCTGAAGACCCTTCTTTTCATTTAAAGCTTCCTTATTTTAGCCATGGATCTAAGGAGAACAAGTTAGTGCCATATATTTGTTTAGTGTTCAACATGCATTGCTCAGTATCACAGATATTAAAACAGATGCTAAAATTATGTGACAAGGTACATATACATTAGAATTGCATTTGGCTGCATGTAACAGGGATCTGACACCAATGGTTTACCTAAATAGGGGTGTTTGTTTTCCTATGATAAAAAATTTGGAGGTGAGCAATCCAGGGCGGATGCAGTAACTCTATGATGTCATCAATGACCCCAGCTTCATCTGGATCCCTGGGTGACTATCCGTAACATGTGGCTTTTGTCCTCATGGTCACCAGTTGTCTACTGCACATCCAAGTGTCAAGTCTGCATCTCAAGCAGGAGGAAGGAGGACAAGGATAAGAGGCGAAACGTGCCTTCTCATCCACCAGAAAAACATTTCTCTGAACGCCAACTTGGTAGATGTCCCCTTACATCTCACTGACCTAAATGCTGTTACGTGACCACTACTAGCTGCAAAGGAGCTGAGAAAAAACAAGTCCTGTAGCTGGTCCCATGGGCACCTTGAACAAAATCATGGTTCTATTGTAAAGGAAGGCAGAGAGTGAATGCTGTGTAGGTGTCTCTCAGGGCCTGCAGCCATCAGCTTACAAGGCATTTGGTAAACACTGCTCCTTCCTTGGAGTACAGAGCAAACGTCCTGCAGGGATTGTTCCAGCTCTTTCTGGTAAAGGCAGACTACTACGTAATTAAAATAACAATATTTTTCACATATGTGCTTTTCTAGAATAAATTTTGGTAGGAAAAACTAGCATTAGCATCTGTTATTTTCGTGGAACATGTATTAAATTTCTTCAGAGTACAGATTAGGAAACTCCAGCCTAAGTCACAGAAATAACTTATTCCAAACGACAGCTGTATTTTATATTAAGAAAACCCAAAACTGGCCGGGCGCGGTGGCTCATGCCTGTAATCTCAGCACTTTGGGAGGCTGAGGCGGGTGGATCATGAGCTCAGGAGGTTGAGACCATCCTGGCTAACACGGTGAAACCCCGTCTCTACTAAAAACTAAAAAAAAATTAGCTGGGCTTGGTGAGCGGGCGTCTGTAGTCCCACCTACTTGGGAGGCTGAGGCAGGAGAATGGCGCGAACCCGGGAGGCGGAGCTTGCAGTGAGCCGAGGTTGCGCCACTGCACTCCAGCCTGGGCGACAGAGCGAGACTCCGTCTCAAAAAAAAAAAAAAAAAAAAAGAAAGAAAGAAAGAAAAGAAAAGAAAACCCAAAACTTACTTAAAGATTTCTTTAAATAAATCTCTTAAATTTAAAAATCTAATTTAACTTAAAATTTTAAAATCTATTTATAGGCTGTATGCAGTGGCTCAATGCCTGTAATCCCAGAACTCTGGGAGGCCAAGGCAGGTGGATCACTTGAGGTGAGGAGTTTGAGATGCCTGGCCAACATGGTGAAACCCCGTCTCTACTAAAAATACAAAAATTAGCCAGGTGTGGTGGTGCACGCCTGTAGTCCCAGCTACTCAGGAGGCTGAGGCAGGAGAATCACTTGATCCCAGGAGACAGAGGTTGCAGTGAGCCGAGACTGCGTCACTGCACTCCAGCCTGGGTGACAGAGCGAGTCTCCATCTCAAAAAAAAA
>NW_016809658.1:1920327-1923908 GCF_001698545.2 Rhinopithecus bieti
TTTTTTTTTTTTTTTTTAACTATTTTGCCTTGATTGTTGATTCTGTAAAGGAAAACCACACTAATTAGCAGCAGCAGCATCCGTCCAAGTCTTGGTTTCCTTATCTGTAAAAGGAGCTTAGCAAACCTATACTCTGAAGGTTCTGAGAGGACTGGAATGATACACAAAACTCTTAGGACAGTTCCTGACATCGTGTAAATATTTGTTATGTGAATTTTTGATACAACTTCGAAATAAATGATCTGGTTTCCTAACCTGCGCCATTCTGATAAAAATAGCAAATTACTGTATAATGGTTTACAGGTATCTCATTGTTATAAAGTTCATTCTGAAAGATGGCTGGCAAATACACCTCATGGAAATCAAAACTATTTCACAGAATGAGTGCAGCTGGGCTCTAACACAGGTCAAATTACTGTTCCTTTCCACTTTGCTTCACTTCCTTTAAAAAAAAATTATTTGTAGAGACAAGGCCTCCCTATGTTGCCCAGGATGGTCTTGAACCCCTGGGTTCAAGTGATCCTCCTGCCTTGGCCTCCCAGAGTCCTGGGATTACAGGCATGACCCACCATGCCTGGCCTGCTTCACAGTATTTTCTAGTTTTTTTTTTTTTTTTTTAATACACTTTAAGATGCTTATCATAAAAAGGGGACTATGGTAGGCTGCATAGTAGTCCCCCAAATATGTTTGAGTCCTAATCCCAAGAAACTGTGAATATGTTAACTCATATGACAAACGGGAATGAAGGCTGCGGATGAAACTAGGTTGCTTAAAAGCGGGAGCATAGCCTGGGTCATCCAGGTGAGGTCAGTGCAATCACAAGGGCCTTAAATGAGGAAGAAGGAGGCAAAAGAGTCAGTGTCAGATTGATGTGACGGGAGGAAGACTTGACTGGTCATTGCTGACTTTGAAGCTGGAAAGGGGCCACAGGCCAAGAAATGTGGGCGCCTCCAGAAGCTACAAAAGATAAGCAGATGGATTCTTTCCTAGAGCCTCCAGAGGGAACACAGCCCTGCCCACACCTTGATTTTAGCTCAGTGAGACCTGTTTTGGACTTCTGACCTCTAAAACTGTAAGATAATAAATTTGTGTTGTTTTAAGCCTATAAGTTTAGTGTTAGTTTTTTACAGCAGTAATAGAAAACGAATGTAGGGAAGAATGTAATTTTAACTTAGGCAAAATGACATTTAAGAACCCCAAAACCTTTTGTGTCAAACCTTGCCAAACAAAAAGGCAAATACTGAACAGCTGAAACACTTGTCACACTGCTGTGATTATGGGGGTGCGACTGGAATCAAACTTCCCTTCTGCATCAGGATGCATGGTCTGTTGTGGTCCTGAAAATACATCTACAATGAAAAGGCATAAATAGGATGTCATGATTTTATTGAAATATGGCCACATGATGGGGTAAAAGCCACGGGTATTGGCCAGTTTGCTTAAAAGAAGCAGAAAATATTAACTGGTGCATATCAGCAAAGGAGGAAACAGTAAAACGGTATGCAAAAACAAAGGAAATAGGCTTATATTCTCGCCTGCTGTATTTATGGCATGGACATTCAAAGTGATGATGCATCCACATCAAAAAGGAGCTGAATAGGTTTCTTTTCTCTTTTCTTCTTCTTCTTCTTCTTCTTCTTCTTTTTTTTTTTTTTTAATTTGAGATGGAATTTCGCTCTTGTTGCCCAGGTTGGAGTACAGTGGCATGATCTCAGCTCACTGCAACCTCTGCCTGCCGGGTTCAAGCGATTGTCCTGTCTCAGTCTCCTGAGTAGCTGGGATTACAGGTGCTCGCTACTACGCCTGGCTAATTTTTGGTATTTTTAGTAGTGACGGGGTTTCACCATGTTGGCCAGGCTGGTCTCGAACTTCTGATCTCAGGTGATCTGCCCACCTCGGCCTCCCAAAGTGCTGGGTTTCTTATGGTGTACTTAAGATGGCAGGAGAATAGGCAAGACATTCCCCAAATGATTTAAGTTTATTTTTAAGCCTTAGGGCTTTAAAAGGAGTAAACCTCAGTTTTCCAAATCACATCTCACATCACATCCCCCCTCCAAGTAAGAGACAAAGGAGGCTTGCTTGCTAGGGTTGGGTTTGTGATCCCACACATCAGTGGGTTCAGTCTAGTTTGGGGTTGAGGCTTAGTCAAGTTCTGGCTTCCATCCCTGTGTTCTGTGCTCTGTGGGCCTTCCAGACACTTGTGTGGCTGCCTGGCCCAGGTCAGTGGAGTCTGTCCAGTGGTGGGGGACTTAGTGCAGGAAGAGAGAGAAAGCCTCATGTTTTGTTCCTGTCATCTAATGTGTTACCATTAGTAATTTAGATGTTTCTGGTAATGGGATGTAATTCCAAGCAGAGCATTATGTTGACCAGGCCTTATATTTCTTTACTTAGCAATTGTAAATGTCAATGGGATTTTTAGCTGATAGGTATGTTTGTTTGTTTATTTGTTTGTTTGTTTGTTTGAGACAGGATCTCACTCTGTCACCCAGGCTGCAGTGGCGAGATCTTGGTTCACTGCAACCTCCGCTCCCAGGTTCAAGCAATCCTCCCACCTCAGCCTCCCTGAGTAGCTGGGACTACAGGCACACGCCACCATGCCTGGTTAATTTTTGTATTTTTTGGTAGAGACAGGGTTTCACCACGTTGGCCAGGCTGGTCTCAAACTTCTGACCTCAAGTGATCTGCCTGCCTCAGCCTCCCAAAGTGCTGGGATTACAGGCGTGAGCCACCACGCCCGGCCTAGCTAATAGATTTCTATATTCCATTGTTGATATTTTGGTTCTTACCTCCTCTGAGGAATCTCTATGAAACATCTTTTAAATTGTTTCAACTATTATCCCCTTATTATCAGTAGTAATGTAAGATGATTTGGATAAAGGTTCATCTTAACCTATTTTTTGTCACTTATCTGATCACATTCCTTATTGCATGTCAACATCTAGAGTCCCCTAAAACAGCAAACTCTTAACCACTTTTTAAATATGTCTCACATATAAAAGCTAATAATAATAATGACTACCTTACACTGGGGCCTTACATTGGTGCCTACCATGTGCAAGGCACCATGTTTTTTTGCTTTTCTTTTTGAGACGGAGTCTCGCTCTGCCGCCCAGGCTGGAGTGCAAAGGCCGGATCTCAGCTCACTGCAAGCCCCGCCTCCTGGGTTTATGCCATTCTCCTGCCTCAGCCTCCCAAGTAGCTGGGACTACAGGCGCCCGCCACGTCGCCCGGCTAGTTTTTTGTATTTTTTAGTAGAGACGGGGTTTCACCATGTTAGCCAGGATGGTCTCTATCTTCTGACCTCGTGATCCGCCCGTCTCAGCCTCCCAAAGTGCTGGGATTACAGGCTTGAGCCACCGCGCCCGGCCAGCACCATGTTTTATATGGTTTAATTTCCTCAGCAATTTTATGGGATAGACACCTTTTTTTTTTGTTTTTTTTTGAATAAAACGTCATTTTATTTTGAAGCATCTGTTAAACTTGAAAAATTAACTTGAGGTAGAATGGCAAAACCCATTAAGTATATATATATATATATCTTTTTTTTTTGAGACGGAGTCTCGCTCTGTCGCCCAGGCTGG
>NW_016809658.1:1927033-1946591 GCF_001698545.2 Rhinopithecus bieti
CGTTCTCTGTATTTCCTGAATTTGAATGTTGGCCTGCCCTACTAGGTTGGGGAAGTTCTCCTGGATGATATCCTGAAGAGTGTTTTCCAACTTGGTTCCATTTTCCCCCTCACTTTTAGGCACCCCAATCAGACGTAGATTTGGTCTTTTCACATAATCCCATACTTCTTGCAGGCTTTGTTCATTTCTTTTTCCTTTTTTTTCTTTAGACTTCTCTTCTCGCTTCATTTCATGCATTTGATCCTCAATCGCTGATACTCTTTCTTCCAGTTGATCGAGTCGGTTACTGAAGCTTTTGCATTTGTCACGTATTTCTCATGTCATGGTTTTTATCTCTGTCAGTTCGTATATGGCCTTCTCTGCACTGATTATTCTAGTTCTCCACTCTTCCATTCTTTTTTCAAGATTTTTAGTTTCTTTGCGCTGGGTATGTAATTCCTCCTGTAGCTCTGAGAAGTTTGATGGACTGAAGCCTTCTTCTCTCAACTCGTCAAAGTCATTTTCCGTCCAGCTTTGATCCGTTGCTGGCGATGAGCTGCGTTCCTCAGTTGAAAATGCAGAAATCACCCGTCTTCTGTGTCGCTCGCACTGGGAGCTGGAGACTGGAGCTGTTCCTATTCGGCCATCTTGCTCCGCCTAGTGTGGGGTAGACACCTTTAAGATCGTTCTATATGTGAGAAGAAAACTGAGTCTTGGAGAGAATCGTTGGCTTGTGAAAATCACAAAGCTAGTAAATGTCAGAGCCGGGATTTAAATCTAGCCCATCTGACTCCAGATACAAACTCTTAACCACTCCTGCTAATGTGCAGAACTTATCTGGGAGCTTATGAACACCTGCAAACTAAAGTGGATGGGGAAAATTCATTCCTACCACCATCTAGTGTCGGGCTCTAGGAGCCTGACAGAATTGTGTTTCCCTCTGCCTCTGTTCCCTTTTCCACTCTGAGTCTGCTTCCCTGGCCAGTGGCTGCTGCCTAGGGCCTGCTGATCATCACCTGCATCTTGGGGACTCAACTGTTGATAATTGCCAGGAACTGAGCTGTAGCATCTCAGTCCAGGGGCTGGTGACTCAGCAAGTCGCCTTACCTCCAGCAAAGTCCCCGGAGTCACAAGACCAGGCTTTCTGAGAGGCAAGAACCTGGGTGTCACTAGGGCAGAGTAAAACTGATGGGGGTAGCTGCACGCATGCCCTTCCTACTGCCAGGCCCTTACCCCTTGAGTCAGCAACTCTTCCTCCTAGGAATGTCTATGTTGAACTGGCAAATGAACACAAAGTTGCTCATCCCAGGCAAACCAGGAGGGGTGAAGCAAGAAATTTCTGTCCTGTTGTGATGGCTAATACCAAATGTCAACTTGACTGGATTAGAGGATGCAAAGTATTGATCCTGGGTGTGTCTGTGAGGGTGTTGCCAAAGGAGATTAACATTTGAGTCAGTCGACTGGGAAAGGCAGATCCACCTTCAGTCTTGGTGGGTGCCATCTAATCAGCTGCCAGTGTGACCAGGATATAAACATGAAAAGGCTAGACTGGCTTAGCCTCCCAGCCTATATCTTTCTCCCACACTGGATGCTTCCTGCCCTCAAATATCGGATTCTAAGTTCTTCAGCTTTGGAACTCAGACTGGCTTCCTTGCTCCTCAGCTTGCAGATGGCCTATTATGGGGAACTTGTGATTGCGTGGGTTAATACCACTGAATAAACTCCCCTTTATATATATCTATCCTATTAGTTCTGTCCCTCTAGAGAACCCTGACTAATACACCTGTCATATGAATACCTATATAATATCCTCAATTTTACCTCTTCACCCTAAAGCCTAAATTATTTGCTATCTGGTCCTTTATAAAAAAAAGTTCACCTACTCCTGCTTTACATGATATCATGGAAGTCCTGGCATTTCGATTTCATGTCATGTAGGCCATACTTTGATCCACAGGTCAGCCAACCAAGTGAATGGTTAAAGCCGTTCCTACCAAGCCCCTCAAACTAACATTGACTCTGGAATCTCTGTTTATTGAACTCATATCAATAAATTTAATCTGATCGAATTTTATACTCCTTCTACCCAGATCCCCACACCTTTAAGATCCATTTCCATATATCCCAGGTTTCTGTTGACGTGAATTGATAAGATTATGTAATTCTCTTGGTGTGTTTTATACTTTCTGAGTGGGGTCCAGAACAGGAGAAAGCTCTGCAACAGGTCCAGGCTGCTGTGCAAACTGCTCTGCCACTTGGGCCATATGACCCAGCAGATCCAATGATGCTTGAGGTGTCAGTGGCAGATAAAAATGCTGTTTGGAGCCTTGGGCAGGCCCCTGTAGGTGAATCACAATAGAGGCCTCTAGGATTTTGGAGCAAGGTCCTGCCATCTTCTGCAGATAACTACTCTCCCTTTGAGAGACAACTCTTGGTGTGTTACTGGGCTTTGGTAGAAACTGAACATTTGCTATGGGTCATCAAGTCACCATGCGACCTGAGCTTCTTATCATGAACTGGGTGCTTTCTGATGCACCTAGCCACAAAGTTGGGTGTGCAGAGCAGCATTCCATCATCAAATGGAAGTGGTATATATGTGAATGGGCTCAAGCGCCCTGAAGGCACAAGTGTTACATAAGGAAGTGGCTCAAATGCATGTGGTGCCCACTCCTGCCACCTTGCCTTCTCTCCCCAAGCCTGCACCAGTGGCCTCATGGGGAGTTCCCTATGATCAGTTGACAGAGGAAGAGAAGACTAGGGCCTAGTTTACAGAGGGCTTTGCATGATATGCAGGCACCACCCAAAAGTGGACAGCTGCAGTACAGCAGCCCTTTTCTAGGATATCCCTGAAGGAGAGTGGCAAAGGGAAATCTTCCCAGTGCCAGAATTTTGAGCAGTACACCTGGTTGTATACCTTGCTTGGAACAAGAAATGGTCAGACATGTGATTATATACTGATTCATGGACTGTAGCCAGTGGTTTGGCTAGATGTCAGGGACTTGTAAGAAGCATGATAGGAAAATTGGTGACAAAGAAATTAGGGGAAGAAGTATATGGATGTACCTCTCTGAGTGATCAAAAACTGTGAAGATACATGTATCCCATGTGAATGCTCACCAAAGGGTGACCTCAGCAGAGGAGGATTTTAATAATTAAGTACTTAGGATGATTCATTCTGTGGACACCACTCAGCCTCTTTCCCCAGCCACCCCGTCATTGCCCAATGGGCCCATGAACAAAGTGGCCATTGTGGGAGGGATGGAGGTTACCCGTGGGCTCAGCAACATGGACTTCCACTCACCAAGGCTGACCTGGCTATGGCCACTGCTGAGTGCCCAATTCGTCAGCAGCAGAGACTAACACTGAGCCCTCAATATGGCACCATTCCTCTGGGTGATCAGCCAGCTACTTGGTGGCAGGTTGATTATATTGGACCTCTTCCATCATGGAAAGGGCCACAGTTTGTCGTCACTGGAATAGATGCCTCCTCCGGATATGGGTTTGCCTATCCTGCATGCAATACTTCTGCCAAGACTAACATCTGTGGACTCACAGAATACCTTATCCACTGTCATGTATTCCACACAGCATTGCCTCTGACCACGGCACTCATTTTAGAGCTAAAGAGGTACAGCAGTGGGCTCATGCTCATGGAATTCACTGGTCTTACCATGTTCCCCATCATCCTGAAGTAGCTGGATTGATAGAACAATGGAATGGCCTTTTGAAATCACATTTACAATGCCAACTAGGTGACAATACTTTCCAGGCCTAGGGCAGAGTTCCCCAGAAGGTTGTGTATGCTCTGAATCAGCATCCAATATGTGGTACTGTTTCTCCCATAGCCAGGATTCATGGGTCCAGGAATCAAGAGGTGGAAGTGGAAGTAGCACCACTCACCATCACCTCCTAGTGACCCACTAGCAAAATTTTTGCTTCCTGTCCTTGTGGCATTATATTCTGTTGGCCTAGAGGTCTTAGTTCCAGAGGGAGGAATGCTGCCACCTAGAGACACAACAATGATTTCATTAAACTGGAAATTAAGATTGCCACCTGGCCACTTTGGGCTCCTCCTACCTCTAAGTTAACAGGCTGGGAAAGGAGTTATAGTGTTTGCTGGGGTGACTGACCCAGACTATCAAGATAAAATCAGTCTACTACTCCACAATAGAGGTAAAGAAGAGTATGTGTGGAATACAGGATATCCTTAGGGTGTCTCTTAGTTTTACCATGCTCTGTAATTAAGGTCAATGGGAAACAACAACAATCCAATCCAAACAGGACTACAAATGACCCAGACCCTTCAGGAATGAAAGTTTGGGTCAGTCCACCAGGTAAAAATCCATAACCCACTGAGGTGCTTGCTGAAGGCAAAGGGAATACAGAATGGGTAGTAGAAGAAGGTAGTTATCAATACCAGCCACGACCACGTGACCAGTTGCAGAAACGAGAACTGTAATTGTCATGAGTAGAGTATTTCCTCCTTATCTTGTTAAGAACGTGTTTGTGCATGTATACACTTGTACTAAGAAAATATCTTCATTTTATTTCCTTTCTTTTTCCTTTATCATGTGACATAAAATTTATTGACTTCGTATTTGCATTTAAGTGTTGTTAACTTTATGTAATAGCATTTAAGGATTAGTGTGTTTCCAGTTGTAAAAGAATAGCTGTATTATGTTAGATGTAATTATGACCTTATTATTGTCTTTATTTGGAGGATAAGTAGGATTTCAGGTGTTTATGGGTTCAAGTTGACAAGGGGTGGACTCATGATGGTTAATATTAAGTGTCAACTTGATTGGATTGAAGGATGTAAAGTATTGTTTCTGGGTGTATCTGAGTGTTTCTGAGTGTTGGCAGAGGAGATTAACATTTGAGTCAGTGGACTGGGAGAGGAAGACTCACCCTCAATGTGGGTGGCATCATCCAATAGGCTTCCAGCACGGCTAGAAAAGCAGGCAGAAGAAGGTGGAAGGAGCTAACTTGCTGAGTCTTCCGGCCTTCATCTTTCACGCTGGGTGCTTCCTGCCCTCGAACATCAGACTCCACGATTTTCGGCTTTTGGACTCTTGGACTTAGACCAATGGTTTGCCAGGGGCTCTCAGGTCTTAGGCCACAGACTGAAGGCTGCACTGTCAGCTTCCCAACTATTGAGTTTTGGGGACTCCGACTGAGCTACTGCTGGCTTCCTTGCTCCTCAGCTTACAGATGGCCTATTGTGGGACTTCACTTTGTGATCATGTGAGTCAATTCTCCTTAACAAACTCCTTTTCTTTCTTTTCTTTCTTTTTTTTTTTGAGATGGAGTTTCGCGCTTGCTGCCCAGACTGGAATGCAATGGCGTGATCTTGGCTCACTGCAACCTCTGCCTTCTGGTTTTAAGCGATTCTTCTGCCTCAGCCCCGAGTAGCTGGGATTACAGGTGCCTGCTGCCACTCCCGGCTAATTTCTCTATTTTTAGTAGAGACGGGGTTTCACCATGTTGGCCAGGCTGGTCTCGAACTCCTGACCTCGTGATCCACCTGCCCTCAGCCTCCCAAAGTGCTGAGATTACAGGTGTGAGCCACTGCGCCCAGCCCAACAAACTCCTTTTTATATATAGATATATCCTATTAGTTCTGTCCTTCTAGAGAACACTGACTAATACACTTCCTCATGATCAGTAATTTGTACCTTACCTTCTGGGGCTTTCAGGGACTTGAGTCTAGTTATAAATTTAGGAAAGAGAGAGATGGTGGGGGTGAGTCCTGCAGAGGATTATTACAGGATCTTTAGACAAGGGGGAACCAGTCTTCTCAGATGATGGAAGGGTTGCTTCTACTAGCAAAAAAGATTCAGCAGAACTTGGGGTTCAAGTTCCCAGCTTCACTGGAATCCCCCCATATATCCCCTTCGTGGTTCTCAGGGTCCCTCTCCTTCCCAATCAGTACCCTTACTTTAACAAAAGAGGTACTGCATGGCTGCAAATTCAATTTGCCTTGTAATTCAGCTACCCACAAAATTAGACTTTGGATTTAGTTTCCCTGTGGCTACAGGAGATTAGGGTTTCTTTCAGGGCAGTCATTGGAGCTTCCAGATTCTTAATGTGAGCCTTGAGCTGGAAATTTGAAGTCCCGAGCTCATCATTTTCTTTCCTTATGTTCTCCAGCCCAGTAAGAAGCATGTTCTCCTTATTTTCATTAAAAGGATCTACAGCATCAAATTCTTAGTAACCTAGAGCCTAGCTTTCTGTAAAACTTGATTACAGGTCTCTAAAGGTAATAATTTTACATTACTGTCTTGTCATTAAAGGACATAAAGTATCAGTGCCCTCTTTACCTCTGGAAATAGGCTCATTAATGCCTGTAAATCTAATCAGATCAGAAAATCAATTCTAGATAAGCCAGAACCAATTCAAAGAAATCATCCTAAGATTCTGCTCTTCTGGAACTACTCTGAGTACTGGATTTTTTTTTTTTTAAGTGCCATAATTGACCTTTCAGTGAGAGAATTCTCCCGGTTGAGTTTAAATTCAGAGAGAGCAGGCTCCAGACACCCAGCACAGACTGAGTGTCCTCTGGCAAGGCTGATCCAAGAAGGCCTTCACTTTGTTTACCCTCCTTCCCTCAGAACATCTTGAGTTTCTCCTTTAGGCTTTGACAAAATAGTTGAGTCTAAATTCTATAAATACAGGTTACTGAGAAGATTGTTTTGCCTGGGAACATTTTTTAAAGCCCCAAGTGTTAATAGGTGGTGTTGTAATAATCTCCTGTGTCCTATTAATTTCTGAGGTTCTGAAAGAACCACACTTATTCTTAGGAGAGACGTCTGATCTTGAAGGTACTGAAGAAACCCCAGCTTTATCCAGGTATCGAGGACCTCTCTGAAGGACTCTGAGCAGAATTTAACATTGAGGAGTGATTTCTTTAAATTTTAATTTTATTGAAGAAATTTGGCTCTTCCTGTTCTCCACGATGGTACAGGATCAAGGTGAAAAGAAGATCCCCACGCGGGAACTTCACATCCACAAACTCGCCTCAATATCTGTGTGGGGAGGGTAGAGACAGACTGACCTGAGCAGCTCACAGGCCAGACCCCCGTGTTTTCCAAAGCCAAGTACAGCATCAGATCCTTCAGCATCAGGAGAAATGAAGAGATTGCTGTCCACTGTACACTCTGAGGGGCCAAGGCAGAAACAATCCTGGAGAAAGGTCTAAAGGTGCAGGAATATGAGTTAAGAAAAGAAAAAAATAACCCCTCAGACACTAGAAACTTTGGTTTTGGGATCCAGAAACACACTGATATAGGTATCAATATGACTCAAGCACCAGTATCTATGACCTGGACTTCAATGTGGTGCTGGATAGGCGAGGTTTTAGCATTGCAGACAAGAAGTGTGGGACAGGCTGCACTGGGGACAAACAGAGTCAGCAAAGAGGAGGCCATGCAATGGTAAAGTGGACGCTGCCTGCCAGCAGTCCCAGGAGGATACTCTGAAGCCATTCAGTGTCAGAAGGTGGGAGCAACACCTCCTAGGTCGTTTGCCATTTCTTCTTTCCTGAAGGGGGCTGCCACATCCTTGGCTGGTGGCACACTTGATAGAGGACTCCAATGCATTGGGAGAACAAACAGCTGGAGGCTGTTATGGGGACGCTAGTTCCCCACTTCTTAGTTTCCTGTGGAAACTTTTATCTAGATACCCCACTACTGGCCTTTCTCCCAGCCTCCCTCAATCTTCTTCTCAGAAGTGACATCTGGTAGGTGAGTCTGAGAGAACGATCTGGGCATACTGATCCAGCCCCTTCCTCCCTTCTTTTGCTGTGGTTGACATCTCTGCTGTACAGTATAAAGCATTCGCCCAGCTGGGCCTGGGGCTGGGGACTGCCTAATTCATAAGTTAAGCCTGTATAAGCCAAGTTGGCTGTAGTTATTTTAACAACTCCAGAGATAATAAAAGTGATATTGTAATTTCCATCTGCCAAGCTCCTGTGTCTATCTCAGAATAGCTGAAAACTCAGGAGGGTGGAAAAAAGGATGTAAATTCTTTGTCTTTGCTCCAGCCTCTCTCTGCCTTTCATTATCTCCTTTTCAGTCACTTGTCAAATCTGGCTTTAAAGTTATTTGTAGACTTCTCATAGGTCACTACTGCGTCGCATAGGTAGTCCTGTGCTATCCCACAGCAGACTTGCTTGCCAGCCAGCTGCTCTGTTCTATGGTTTCATCACTTTCGTTGGTATGGCAGTTTGGGGACAATTATTTAAATACTTTATTATATTTGCAGTGATTGTTTTATTAAAAAAGTAAAGTGGAGAAATGAAAATATTCATGCTTGTGACAAAAAAAGTGAAGACCTCATAAAACTTGATGCAGTCGAGGCAAAGATGGAGATCATTTGGCATGCTGAATGCTAGGGATGGAACCTCAATTTGGGTGTTTGTTTTATTTATAAGGGGTGACTTTTGTGTTTAACTGTGACAAGAAAGAATAAAGTGAACAAATTATATAGAACATAATGTATAGTCAGGGTTCTCCAGAGAATCAGAGCCAACAAGATGTGTATCCTGAGAGAGTAGCAGAGGCTTATTTTAAGGAATTAGCTCATGTGATTGTGAGAGCCAGCAAGTCCAAAATCTGCAGTCCAGTCTGAAGGCCACCAGGTTGGAGACCCAGGAAAGAACCAGTGTCACAGTTCAAATCTAAAGGCCGCCTATTGACAGAATTCCTTCTAATTCAGAGGAGGTCAGTAGTTTGTTCTACTCAGGCCTCAACTGACTGGATGAGGCTCACCCACATCATGCAGGACAATCTGTTTTCCTCAAAGTCCACTGATTTGGTCGGGCATAGTGGCTCAAGCCTGTAAAGCAGGTGGATCATTTGAGGTCAGGAGTTTGAGAGCAGCCTGGCCAACATGGTGAAACCCTGTTTCTAGTGAAAATACAAAAATTAGCCAGGTGTGGTGGTACATGCTTGTAATCCCAGCTACTCAGGAGGCTGGGGCATGAGAATCACTTGAATCCAGGAGGTGGAGGTTGCAGTGAGCTGAGATTGCACCACTGCACTCCAGCCTGAGTAACAGAGTGAGATTTCATTAAAAAAAAAAAAAAAAATGTCCAACTACTTAAATGTTAATCTCATCCAAAACACCCTCACAGAAATATGTAGAAAATGTTCCATCACATACATATCTGGGCACTATGGCCCAGCCAAGTTGAGACACAAATTAACCACCACACATGGTGGAAATAGAGCTTCAAGATGATGTTCCAAAGGCAAGCAATATTATACTTTTAAAATCTCTGGGAATATACCCCTTTTGGATATTATTTTGAAATCCTTGGAAATATGCAATTTTTTGATACTTCAGTATAGTTTTAAGGAGGAGAAAATTAAGGGACTGCCTATAAACTCATTGAGGAAAGGTGTTATGTCTTTATAACAGGAATGAGATTGGCAGCAAACAACTGTATACCTGACTAACAGTGACCTGAACAAATAAGGCATAATTTTCCCACTTTATAAGAAGCCTGGAGGTAAGTGGCTGCTTGTATTGGTTCAGAAGCTCAGTGGTGTTGGGACTGACACCACTGTGATTCTCTTTGCCTTTCCCCCAAAGTTTCAAGATAATGGCTGCATCCACATTCAAGGAAAGAAGAAGAAAGTGCTGCAGTTCCATTTTATTGGGAAAATCTCACCAGATTATGCTTATATCTCACTGGCTAGAACCATGTCACATGGCCACCCTAGCTGCAAGGGAGGCCGGGTAAGCAAGTATTTATTTGGCTACATTACTGCTTTGAACAAACTCAAGATTCTATTAAGGAAGAGACAAGTGAGATAGATTTTGAATAGATGGCAAATCATGTCTGCTATAGTCCTATGTATCTTTTATTCTTGATGCCTGCTCAGGACTTAGGATACAACGTCTATCAATAGAAGGTACTCAATAAATATTTATTAATTAAAAAGGTAGAAAAAGAAGCAAAACTTGATTTTTTTTCTCTCATTCTCTGTGAGATTCTTTCATCAGATGGCAATATTGAATTTTTTTCCTAATTTCCATATAATTGCTCACCTTTCTATTGGATAATATTAGGTTGGAGCAAAAGTAATTGTGGTTTTTGCTATTCGAATAGCAAACACTGCAATTACTTTTGTACCAACCTAATAAACACCAACTGTCATTTATTGCATGTTTACTACATGCCAGGCACTAATCTAAGTACCTTATGTATGCTAACTTTAATCTTTAATATAACCCTGGTAGGTAAGTAGTATTATTGTCCTATATCATAGATAAGGAAACTGAGGCACAGAGAGATTAAGTAACTATAACTTGTTTCAGATCACACAGCTGGAAAGTGGCATAACTGGGTTAGGAATAGAGTTGGCAGACTTAGCAAATAAAAATTACAAGATGTCCAGTTAAGTTTATGTTTTCAATAAACAGTTTTTTTGTTTGTTTGTTTGTTTGTTTGTTTGTTTTTGAGACAGAGTCTTGCTCTGTCACCAGGCTGGAGTGCAGTGGGGTGATCTCGGCTCCCTGCAACCTCTGCCTCCCAGGTTCAAGCAATTCTCCTGCCTCAGTCTCCCAAGTAGCTGGGACTACAGGAGTGCGCCACCACGCCCAGCTAATTTTTATATATATTTTTAGTTGAGACGGGGTTTCATCATGTTGGTCAGGATGGTTTCGATCTCTTGACCTCATGATCTGCCTGCCTGGGCCGGCCAAAGTGCTAGGATTACAGGCATGAGCCACCGCACCTGGCCCGATAAACAGTTTTTTAGTATAAATATGTCCCATGCAATATTTGGAAGCTACTTATGCAAAAACATTATTCGTTGTTTATCTGAACTTTGCATTTAACTGGATGTCTTGTATTTCATCTGGTAACCCTAGTTAAGAACCCAGGCAGTGTGACTTCAGAGCCTGTACTCTTAGTCACAACTTCACACTCCCTTTCCTGAGGTATAAGGTTAATCTTTATCTATTATAACCTATAATTATCCTTTGTATTTACTTGTTTACTTATTTAGTACCCATGCCCCTCCCTACAATATAAGCTCCATGGGGGAAGGGAGCTATTTGTCTAGTTCGTTGCTGAATCTTCTGTGGCTGGAACAGTGCCTGGTACAGAGTAGATGCCCAATAACTTCTTGTTAAAGAAATGAAGATGATGTCTTTTTGGTAGCATGATCTGATTTGAATGTGGAAGGCTGGCTATGGAATGGTTTTATTACTATCTGCCACATACTGCAGATAGTAATCTGCACATATCTCCTTATGGCACCTCCCCTGCAAAACATTTTTTTGTGGTCAAGAGCGGCCGTGTACTTGCTTTGGTCAATGAACTGTGAATGGAAGTGATTTGTGTCTTTAAAAGCTGGTATATGATACATGATGTGCTTCTTCTCCTGTCATCTGGTTGGCAATGTTGAATTGAAAGTTACTCCATCATCTTGAATCCTGTAGTGAAGACGACATGGGAAAGAGCTAAGCTGACTTTTGATGAACAGACGGCATGAGTGTAAAGTGATTCTTTATTGTAAGTAAGCGAGGCTGGCGGAGGGCGCATTAATGACTGTGGCATGCCCTTGACTGACTATATTATTCCCTGACATGCCGCCTAGCATGCAGAGGCCATGAGACCCTTGGGGAGGCTCCTACTTGCCTTGGAAAAGTAGCTCCTCGTCTTCTCAAACGTAATAATGGAAAGCTTACGTGTGTGGATCCAGGTGTAAAGTTCTTTGTGGTGTATAACAACAGAATGTTAAGTCAAAGTGGTTGTCAACAAAGTTTATCAAACAGCAGCCAAATTTTTTATAATGAACACTGGTTTGCCTGGAACCTTGAAGTAACCATGAATTTTTCCTAAACCCTAATACTATGAGAAAGAAGCAAATCACCCAACAATGAGATCAGCAGCTAAAACCAACAAACCCCGAAGGCATCTCACAGTGCGGGCATATGTCTCCGCCATAGCTCATGCTCATAAACTGAAATGAGCCAACCCTGGCATCATGAAGGACCCCGATTTTAAAAATGGGTAAAGAAGTTCTGAAAGCCTGGACAACACAGTGAGACATTCTCTTAAAAAAAATATACTAGCCAGGCATGGTTGGTCATGCACCTGTAGTTCCAGCTACTTGGGAGACTGAGGCAGGAGGATTACTTGAGCCCAGGAAGTCAAGATTGCAGTCAGCCATGATTGCACCACTGCACTCCAGCCCAGGCAATAGAGTGAGACCTTGTTTCTGAAAAAAAAAAAGAAAGAAAGAAAGAAAGAAGGTTCTGGAGATGCATGGTAGTGATGATTCACACTAATGTGAATGTACTTAATGCCACAGAAGCATACACTTAAAAATGGTTACTGTTCTGTGTGTTTTACTACATAAATAAACACAAAATGGTGAGTCACTTGCTCTGTTTGTCTGATGTGTCATTCCTGATGGACTACTTAAGACTCATTGGTTGCAAGTTACTGAACCAGTGAGAACTACTTTGAACAAAAAAAGGTAAATTGTAAGGATCCTGGGTTATGTCTCAGAACCCCAGGGCAGGAAGGCTAAGAGGTCTCTGGAAGGACTAGAATTAGGAACTGAAAGGCCACTTGGACTCTTCCATGTCTTGGTTTTTTCTGTGATTTGACTTCGTCTTCATTCTCTCTGCAGCCTGCTTTCTCTCTTCCTGGCCCCCCGGGTGGAAAATGCTTTCTGCCTTCTTCTCTCCATAACTCTAAGTTTACTCAACATGTTAACACTCACGCTCTCTCACTCCCAACCGCATATTCCCAGGAAAGCGAGGCTGATTGGCATGTCCTGGGTTAGCTGGCCTCCCTGGGGCTACAAACATGGTGGATTCTGAGAGAGGAGTGGCTGGGCATGAACATCAAACAGTGCCTTAATATTTGAGAATATTCATCACACTCGACCAGATCATGTTCTTCTCTGAAGCTCTTGGCACAGAGTTCCATTCCGTTTCACAAGCATAAAAAGATACACAGTGATATGAATTGCATGGTTGGTAGACAAGTCAGGATCCCTTCCTCTCCTCCTGTATGGCCAAATTCTCCATTTTCACGTGACAGGAGATGTGGGTAGCCTTTCTGTAGTGTTTTGTCTCCAGGCCAGTCCTCCATCAGGCTCCAGCTCTGAAGGGAGCACAATACATGCTCTGTGTTTGACCACAAGTGCTCGAGAAGACCTTGGCCCACAGCCCAACTGCTTGCCCCACTTTCTCTGGGTCCCACAGACCCCACAAGGTACTGGAAGACTTTCTTGTGGTAAAGGGTGCCCCTTCCGTTTTGCCTTTGTTGTATGTGACTCCCTGTTTGTCAGTTTTTGGCCAATGAGAAAATCTCTTCAGCTCCCTCAAAGGGCTTTGTTTTCTAACCCTCCACAGGTCCCTGCTCTCTGGTGCATCCTTCAATGCCTCTCACTTGCCAGGAGATTGCAGGGACGCGTTTATCCAGAGTCAAGTCTAACAGGTATAAATTTGCTTCACAACATTCAGGTATGAGAAATGTCATATTTCTCCTTTTTAAAAAAATTTAATCCATCCGATTGTGAGCACCTGCCTGCCAACTGATGGGAAGCCCAATGTAGCCCCATCCCTGGAGCAGGCCTCCATCTCCATGGGACGAGTCTGTGAGGAACCTGATCCTAGGCCCAGGCAAACCACCAGCCGTGCAGTGGCTCCCCAGCCCCTGCTGCCCTGGCTCAAAAGGAACCTCCCCACGGGCCTCAAAGTCCCTGGGGCACTGCAGAGGGTATATATGCAGGTCTCTGCCTCTGTGGCACTCTTCCTCCCCTAGGTCCCCTGTCTCTAGAGTCCCTGTCTCTCCTTTGGACAGGTCATACCCACCCGTTAATCTTTAGCCTCACCTCATGCCTCTGCAACATTTGAGACTGGGCTTTAAAAAACATTTATTAATTTTCCCATGAGGTAAGTGAAGCTCCTAATAACACGACATAGCACAGTGGATGAGGGGAGAGAGGTAGGTACTATTTGTTCCCCTTGTTGGCCTTGAAAACCAGACACCACTGACTTCTTCATCAGAAGCTGCCACAACCACTGATTTGCAACACCTCCCAATTTCCCACCCCAGCAAGGAGAGGAAGGCATCCACCCAGACCCCATCATGGTCTTGGAAGAGGAAGACCCCACCACAGTGCCTCATCCCCAGAAGTCGTGCTGACAGTAGCAGTATCAGGGGTAAGACCCCCTTGCTATGCAGCTTCTTATGGGAAATGGTGAGCACAGGAATTTTAATAAAAGAATGAAATGTTAACTAAGTCATTTTATTTTAAAATTTATTGTGGTAAGAAAACTTAACACTTTTTTTTTCTTTTTGAGACAGAATCTCGCTCTGTCACCCAGACTGGAGTGCAGTGGTGTGACCTCGGCTCACTGCAAACTTTGCCTCCCAGGTTCAGGCAGTTCCTCTGCCTGCCAAGTAGCTATGACTACAGGCACACACCACCACGCCCAGCTAACTTTTTTTGTATTTTTAGTAGAGACTGGGTTTCACCATGTTGGCCAGGCTGGTTTCACACTCCTGACCTCATATGATCCACCTGCCTCGACCTCCTAAAGTGTTAGGATTACAGGCATGAGCCACTGCACCTGGCCCGCCAATTTGTAAAATACATTATTTAACACGTAAATAAATGAGAAGCATTACTCTCGGTACGGCCTTCCCCAGGAGATAAAAGACTTGAATTTTCAGTTTCCATTACAACCTCAAGTTCCAACTCCTCTACATTGTAAGCCCATAGAGGTCGGTATCCCCTGTCTTAATCATTCTTGTCCTCCTCGCACCCAGGCATGACAGGCCTCCATAATAATTTGACGAATTAATCTCTTTCAGTTCCTGGTTCTTCATTTAAGCCCTCACACGAAGATAACAGATAAAATCTTCGCCTGACGTTTCCTTCTGGACCTGCAAAGAGAAAGCACTTGAAATATTTTGCATCTGAAATGAGGCTGAAGTTAAACAACTGCCAGGACGGTTGTGTAAACAAATAGGCTAGGACCGTCTATTAGCCCTCAGGGACTGGGAATTCACTCCTGAATCACCCTGCTGTGCCTGGACAGGTTGGGAACTGAGGCCAGCATCCATTGATTCATCAGCACTTCCTCCAAGAGTGAGACCCACCATTTGAACTTTCACTCTCCAAACATTTGTTACAGAGACCTAGCAACATTTTTACTTAAAATTTGCTATGTGATGCAGGTTCAAGAATTGGTAGCTTAAAAAAGAAAAGAAAAAAATGTGCTATGTAAATCAAAACACTCTATTACAATCTGCTCTCCAGCAACTTTCCAGGTTCTAGTGGAAGGGTGGAGGACGTGTGACAGGCACATCTCAGCTCTCCTCCTGGTAGAAGCGCCTCTCATGTCTATGTTGTTCTGCCATATTGGGAAGATGTCTTGTAAGAAAGTTGAAAAGCCTATGAATAAAGCTGTTGAGCCTAAGAGGCCTCAACAACCCCCACACATTAGAAGAAGAAAAGTTGACGCCAGGCGTGGTGGCTCAAGCCTGTAATCCCAGCACTTTGGGTGGTAATCCCAGCACTTTGGGTGGATCACCTGAGGTCAGGAGTTCGAGACCAGCCCAACTAACATGGTGAAACCCCATCTCTACTAAAAATACAAAAATAAGCTGGGCATGGTGGCGGGCGCCTATAATCCCAGCTGCTCAGGAGGCTGAGGCAGGAGAATTGCTCGAACCCAGGAGGCAGAGTTTGCAGTGAGCAGAGATTGCGCCATTGCAGTCCAGCCTGGGCAACAAGAGCGACACTCCATCACACACACACACACACACACAAAAGAAAGAAAGAAAGAAAGAAAGAAAGAAAGAAAGAAAGAAAGAAAGAAAGAAAGAAAAGAAAAGTAATCAAGTGTATTGTGAGAGGCAAATATGTGATATGAACATAGGCATGCACATGTCCCGTGCACGTGCATGTCCAATTCTTTCTGGGCACTCTATGCATTCACTGCGGATTCTTAATAAGTGATGTCACTATTTTTATTTTTTTGTGATGGAGAAGTAAAATGTAGTTCATATCTAATAACTCAATCCAATATGATAGTGTCTTGAACACAAAGGTACCCACTGATGATTTCACCCAATGTTAAATAATTAGATAATTGTTCAATGCTTCATATCAGTGATTCTTAGACCTCAGCAAGCGTCAGAATCTCTTGGAAGTTTTGCCAAAACTCAGATTGCTGAACCCCATCTCAGAGTTCTGCTTTAGTAGGTTTACAGTGGGGTCTGAGAATTTGCTTCTTTTTCTTTTTTTTGAGAAAAGGTCTGGCTCCGTT
Organism: Rhinopithecus bieti; assembly: GCF_001698545.2. NCBI lineage: Eukaryota > Metazoa > Chordata > Mammalia > Primates > Cercopithecidae > Rhinopithecus > Rhinopithecus bieti. The sequence continues at coordinate 1,943,321 of NW_016809658.1, forward strand.
GCCCATGCTGGAGTGTAGTGGTGAGATCTTGGTTCACTGCAACCTCTGCCTCCCAGGTTCCAGCTCCAGCCATCCTCCCACCCCAGCCTCCCGAGTAGCTGGGACCACAGGCATGTGCCACCATGCCTGGCTAACTTTTTGGTACTTTTTGTAAAGATGAAGTTTCACCATGTTGCCCAAGCTGATCTCGAACTCCTGAGCTCAAATGATCCCCCCACCTTGGCCTCCCAAAGTGCTGGGATTACAAGTGTGAGCCACCATACCCTCCCTTGATAATTTGCATTTTTTACAAGTTTCCAAGTGATACTGATGCTGCTGGTCCAGGTTCATACTCTGGGAAACACTGATTTCTATTGTTCAGAGCTCCTTGGTGGATGTTTACATAAATGTTTGAGTGTCTTAGTGATTAAGAGGATATTGATTGAGGTTTTTGGCTAGGTTGGCAATGCATTATCATTTTCTCCATTTTATTTATTTTTCATTTTTTATTTTTTAAAATTTTAATTTATACAGATACATGTTGTCCAGGCTGGTCTCAAACTCCTGTCCTCAAGCAGTTCTTCCACCTTGGCCTCCCAAAGTGCTGGGTTTTGTGGGCTAGGTGTGAGCCACCACACCCCGTCCTGTTTCTCTATTTTAATGAAATATAGACACTTGTTATCCTAAAATTTTCTTTTTTTTTTTTTTGCCATGATCTTCATGAACACACTGAAGTGTTCTATGCAGCATATTTTTAGGAGCAGATTCGGTTCAGATAATCTCTTATGTCTGTGCTGCCAACTTGAGGCTGCCTGAGAGTTTGTTGGGAGCTCCAAACTCCCCAGTCACCACAGAAGCCCCCTTCTTATCCAGCAGGCCCACACTCGGGATCTGAACTCTCTGATAGATGGGCCATGCTGGGGAGACAGCAGCAGCCTAAAAGGGGTTCACAGCCCTCCAAGAAAAAGGGAGAAAAGACCCTGCATTTGACTGCAACACTAAAGAGCCCTTTCATTGCTCATGAAAAGAGTTTGGAGAATATTGGCCAGAATCCCAGAGCTAGGGGATCCAGGGCTATGGGCAAGTTATTAAGTGCCCTGGAAAGGCCCCATTGGGCAATTTAGGGAATCCCTGGGCTGGTATTGGAAGGCACTGATGGAAGAGATTGAATGGCCACCTGCCCCTCTACCGGGGCCTGAGGAGGGGTCAGTGCCCCGGCCTGCACAGGAGCTGTAGACTGCTGCTATTGGGGCCAATATCAGGCCAGGGAAAAGGAAAGAAAGGGAAAAATGAAGAATGAGAGAGCTATTTTCAACTTTAAGGATACCAAATGGGGTTTTAAACATTATGGACAAATGAAGCAGGGTAGGGAGCTTTATTTGCTCAAGGAGTCGGGAATCCTAGCCTCTCTTACCCCAGTATCATTTTTCAGAATTCACCACCAGCTTTTTGTGTCAGGTCTGGAAACTTAAGCTTCTCCTTGGCATGAAATCAGAAGACGTGCACAATAGATTTTCCCACTCTGTGAGATGAGCTGGACAGAGGCTCCAGGAAGTGAGATCTGGGGCATTCCACCTCTGCTGTGTCTCCTTCGAGACTACAATATCGTTCATTCTGAGGTTCCATTCTTACATGTAGTGGTTCCTGGTCTGCCCATTTGGAAAAGGGGACTAGGAATACCTGTCCTACCCACGTCATGAGGGTGTTATGGGGATCCATACACTCTGAAAGGTACATGACTGGATTATTGGAATAATTGATGAAGCTGGAAGTCTTTGTGTGTCGAGATTGTGTGTAAGGAGTTCTTCATTCCATGAAGTGGGAGTTTGTCTGATGTTTCACTGATATCCCCAGCTATTAGAACAATCATTGACATATACTAGGCACTCAAAAAAAGTTTATTGAATGAATACATGTGGAAAAAGAAAAGAAACAAAAAATTATAGAATTTAACAACTGGAGAGATCTTTAGAAATCATGTCAAATCTCAATTTGTAAGTCCCAGCAAGGTTTATGCTCCTCTCCAAGCTATTTCAGCCTCAAGGGTCAACAAGTGAACACATCTCCCAGATGGAGCTGACCAAAGCCTTCTTGCATTCAGTTTCTCTTACTGCTTTGCAGTGACATGAAACTAATTTTGAAAAAAAAAAAAAAAAAAAAAAAATTCCATTCCAGCTCTGGGCATAACATGCCTGGTCCTATTACACTTTTAAAAACTAAAAAGAGAAGAAAACAGACAAGTAAACAAAATCCAACACTTGGAAACTTGCTTGGCATCCAGTGTACTCATTCCTGGTTCATGGAGCAGTCAGAAAACACATATGATCCTTGAATCCCTTCTCAGGCACAACTAAAGCCAGAGTGTGAGCTTCGACAGTCTAGCTTCCCAAAGGCTCTTCCACTTCTCAGATCCACCAGCAGCTCATCTCTCTGTCAGAGCAATCTGATTGACAATCATCAGTCAGGAAGGACTTCAGGGGTCTTGTGGCCCCTTTACCACAGAGGCTTGCCATGGTCACCCAGCTGGTGAGTGATGGCCTGGACCCTCCCCATTTGCCAGGTCCAAGGACATTTAATAGAAAGGACACTGCCCACCACTGACCCTGGACACCTCTCAGACCACTGGGCCTGTCACGTGGGGGGTGTGAGTGGGGAAACCCAGCAGGATGTGGGCTAACGGCAGGGGAAGTTGCATGTCTTCCTCTGCTGCCTCTCACTACTGTAGCACAGGAGAGCCATATCTGTTCGTGTTGCTGGTCTAGACACTCTCTGGCCTGTCCTGAACTTTCTCTGGCTCTTTCTTCAGCATTTCATGAGCTTTTATGATGAAGCCTCTGTGTATGTTTGTGTGAGCAGCAGAAAAGGTGCAGAAAGATGTTTGTTAAACTGTTAGCAGTGGGATTCGAGTTAGGCAGATGGAGATGATTAACTTTTCCTTACTCTATCTCTGTGTTGCTTGAACTTGTTATAACCAGTATGTATTACACATGCAACTTTTAAAAATCCAATAAAATTAAAAAGCAAGTCGCAAAAGGAGACACAGTATGATATCATGCCCATAAAATCCAAAATCCAAAACTCCCATAAACAATATGTCGTATTGTTTATAGGGCATCCTATGTATTGTTTATGGGGTCGAAACCTAGAGGCCTAGTAAAAGCCTAAATCCTGCTGGAAGACACCACACTGGATGGGAAGAGCTTGTAGAGAAAGGAGGCAGAGTGATGTTGAGGAAGGCAACTTCAACTGGACCCATGGCGTTTTGTTTCCTAAGAAAACAAAAACCTCGGCC
>NW_016809658.1:1946924-1962067 GCF_001698545.2 Rhinopithecus bieti
GGGCGCGGTGGCTCAAGCCTGTAATCCCAGCACTTTGGGAGGCCGAGACGGGCGGATCACGAGGTCAGGAAATCGAGACCATCCTGGCTAACACTGTGAAACCCCGTCTCTACTAAAAAATACAAAAAACTAGCCGGGCGACGTGGCGGGCGCCTGTAGTCCCAGCTACTCGGGAGGCTGAGGCAGGAGAATGGCGTAAACCCGGGAGGCGGAGCTTGCAGTGAGCTGAGATCTGGCCACTGCACTCCAGCCCAGGCGACAGAGCGAGACTCCGTCTCAAAAAAAAAAAGAAAAGAAAAAAAAAAAAAGAAAACAAAAACCTCGAAGCAAATATGTGAAAAGTTAATGTTCATTGGAGCAGACGATGGGTCTTTTATGACTGTTACGTTATTCTCCATACTTGTCCATTTGTTTGAAATATTTCAGAAACTGAATGAACTATAACAAAGGGGAGATAATTGAATTCATCCTTATTTGTAACTTATCTTGCATGACACCCCATATGTACCCCAGGTATAAGAAAGGAAAAAAGGAAAGAGGGAGGAGAAAGGAAAAATCAAAGTGAGTTTTGGAGAGCTGGTTTGCTTTTCTGATCTTCTTTATTCTCCCACTGGGTTTTGTTCAGCAAATAAACATGGAAAAGAGGCAATGTTAATGTCCCCTGGAGAAATGGACGGATGATTGGATGGATGGACGGACGGACAGGTGGATAACCTCATGAGCCAACAGCTGCCAGGTTTTCAGAGCAGGTAGGAATCTGCCTTCATCATGGAGGCTGCGACTGGGACTGCTCACTGCCCACAGCTCACCTCTGGGCGTGATACGATGCATTCATGAAACTGGGCTCTTATGCCTTAGCCTGTAAGGCTGCAAGTGCTTCCTGTGCGAATGAGTAGCTAGAACACAAAGAGCACCTACGGTCCGTTCCGCCCCTGTGCCCAGTGGGGAATATTCAGGGATCTTTCCCCAGCCCCAGGTTGAGACCTGCAGCCATGACGTGGGGACCCAAGGGGGACAGTGGCTCCCCACTGCTCCTGAGGGCCAGGAACTAATAATAAACCATGCGGCCATTTCATAGGAACCACATCAAATTTTTTCTCAAAAAACGAAAAAGTTCCTGAGAAATGGTGGACAGCAGAGGGGTTCTTCATTGTACCTTTTTTCTTGGGGCATGTAACCTGGACCTGGGGAGGTGAGGGTCTGCCCAGGGTCACAGCTAAGGACATGTGTCTGGGCTCAGACAGCAGAGCAGTGCTCGCCCACTAGCCAGCTCAGGTGGGCTCTAGAAGTCAGTCTGGTGGAAAAGTGCCCAGCCCACACAGGTGACAGCTCTTACTACACTCCAGGTGCTGTCCGCTTATCAGACATTATTTAATCCTCACAGCAGTCTATGGGGTAGTTGAGTAGTGTGGCTGGAATATCAGGGGTGTGTAGGGATGCCTTAGGAATGAACCTGAAGAGGTCAGTTGGGACTGGGCTGGGGAGGACCAGAATGCCGTGCCAAGGATCCCTCCTCTGGGTGAGGCGGAGTGATCAGGGGCTTTTGGTAGGGAAGTAATGTGACCTGACTTATTTTTTTGAGACTAGATTGGAGGGGCAAGAGCAGAGCAGAGGCTGAGAGAGGAGGTGATGGTGCATGAGGGATGGTGGCTGGGACTAATGCTGGGGCCTTGGGCGAGGACAGGGAGACGGAAGCAGCATGGGGATCACTAGAGAAGAGAGCCAGAGAGGAGGCAGAGGCCCCAAAGGAGGAAGAAACCATGAACAGGAGTCTTGCTTAGGCTCTGCCCCCAACCAGCTTTGGAACCTTGGGCAAGTCATGTCATCCCTCATGGACTCAGTTTTCACTGCTGTAAAATGATGGGGCTGAATGCATCCTCTCCCGTGGTAAGAACCATGGGCCTTTTGCACGTTTCTTTTGCTCCAGGGGTGGGGAAAGCCTGAACCATGGCATGGTGTCTGGCACTGCCAGGAGCACCAGAGGAACTGCCAAAGTGGCAGGGAGTGGCCGGCACATGGGTCCAGTTGGCATTACAGCAAGCAGCATGGCAACGCTAAGGCAAAGAGCAGGCCAAGGCTGCCGGGGCTTGCCAGCGTGGGCAGGATGTTGGAGTCACTGTGGCAGGGCTCCAGCAGACACGGGCAAGGCCAGTCTGTGAACCGCATCCCTTCTTTACATAATCATCCTTACAGCAACATGTTTTCTCATTTCAGTTAAGCAGTGCCAGGCCTCTGATCAAATGGCTTTTGTAATCCTTGTTGTCAAGTTTAAGCTTGAGCAAACAGTAAGGCAGCCTCAGAGTCACTTCAGCCTTCTGACTCAGTGTCCCTGTGTGCAACAGATGGGGTGGGATCTTCCAAACGTCCCTTCTGACCCTAACATGCTAGGAGCCTTCTGTTAGAATTCCACCTTCGAAATCACACCATGCTGGGGGCACCCCCTGCCTCTGATTGTGATCAAAGCTCACTGAAGCCTCAAACTCCTGGGCCCAAGTGAACCTCCTCTCTCAGCCTCCTGAGTAGCTGGGACCACAGGTGTGTACCACCACACCGAGCTAATTAAACATTTCTTTTTTGTAAAGACGGTCTCACTATCTTGCCCAGGATGGTCTTGAATTCCTGGCCTCAAGCAAGCCTCCCACCTCAGACTCCCAAAGTGCTGGGATTACAAGGTGTGAGTCACCACACCTAGCCTTTATACATTTTGAAATACACTTTTCAGCTGTAGAGTCATGATATGTGATTTAAATTCTCTGTGCCTATTTCCTTGGGCCTGGCAGAGAAAGTGTGAATAGCCTACTGTGGTTGTATACCTGGAGATGATAATGCTACCTACTTTGCTATTAGGAATTCTAAGTGAGAAAATATGAGTGAAACCTTTAGCACAGAACCAGGCACACTGTATGAATGGACAGCTATTATTGTAATTATGCGTTCAGCTATCAGAACTTACTGCACATCGAGAGCTGTGCAAGGCTCAGGGAATAGGGTACTAACCAGTTAGGCTGACTAGCAAGTGTCCTGTGCTCACCAAGTTGCTGTCTGAAGGGGAGGCAGACCAGTCAGTTTCCCTTAACTAGTACACGTGCCTTCTGCTAGGGAAGCAAGAGGGGCTGCAGGAGCCCACAGGAAGGGCATCCACCCCAGAACCATGAGCGGCAGGCCCCTGCTGTCTGGATGCCTTCCCCTGGCCTGGAAAGAGCTTTCCCCAGATGACTCCATGACTCGCTCATTCATATTATTTAGGACTCTGCTCAGGCGTCACCTCCACAAGGAGCCTTCTCCAATCTTTCTGTCTAAAACAATCTCCCCCTACCCCACTGCCTTTATCATTCCATTCCATGCCCTAATGCTGCTTTATTCTCTTGATAGTACTGATCTTTTCTATCAGCGGATTGTGGATCTGTTTTGAAAAATATGTTTATTGACCATTTACTCGCCACAAAATAAGCTTGGTGAAAGCAGGGGCTTTACCTATTTTGTATTCCTTATTGCATCCCCAGTGATGCAATAAGAACAATGCCTGGGCCTCAGTGAGCCATCAATGCCTGTCTCTGGTGAATGAAGTGACCACTAAGCTGAATCCTGTAGGATGCATAGAGGCTGACCAGGGAAGGGTCAGGGAGAGAATAGAGAATCTTTCAGGCAGAGGGAGCAGCACATACAAAGCCGGGGAGGAGAGCAGAACATGATGGGAGGTAGTTCTGTATGACAGGCATGTTCATTAACAGAGCAGGAGGAGCAGGCAGCGAGAGGAGGAGTTTTCTGCTGGAGTTTCTGAATCATGATGTGGGTCTGACTCCGTGGAAGGAGCCAGGGCAGGAAGGATGATTGGAGACGAAAGTCTCAGACTGCGCGTGGTTCTAAGAAGGTTTTGGCCAGGCAGATGGGGAGTCCCTGAGCCAAAGCTGGCCCTCAGAGGAATTCCCCATCAGGCAGAAGCTAGTGCCATGCTATGCTCAGCCTTTGGCTGGAATTAGCTCAGGGGACATGTGGCTTTGGAGGGATGCAGTGAGGGATCCCAAAAGGCAGGAGCTGTGGCTGTCACTTGACTGCTCCCTGCAGCAGGGGACCTCGATGGTACAATTCCATGGCTGCCCAACAAGCAGAGAGGGCAAGGAAGGAAGTGGTGAGAGTTACGTCTGGAGAACTAAACATGGACCAGATCACCAAGGGTACTTCAGGCCCTGTTAAAGAGTTGGATTTTATCATGAGGGCAATGAGATGTCAGGGTGTGGTTTTGTTCAGGGGAAACAGAATGATTGGATTGGATTTGCATGTCAGAAGGATCACTTTGGCTAGAAAATGGAAACCAAAACTTTATAAAAATTCTAGATAAGTAATCCAGGCTCTTTTTTTTTTTTTTTGGTTTTCATTCTCACTGTGAAAGCAGTTTGAGAAATAGACACAGGTGGCCTCCTTGTGGAAGCCAAACCTCACCTTTATTCCCGAATAAGCAGTTGGCAAATATGCCTTTGTCGTGAGGGCCAAATGGGTTTCCAAGCACTCCCTGCCCAATGGTTCCCTCCTATCTAGGCCTGGGGCAGCCACCCAGGCATCCGTCTGGGTCTCCTCTGGAGAATCACTGCCTTCTTGTGGCCAGGATGAGGAGGGGAAGAAGAGGCTGAGTCCCCGGCACTTACCATGGTCTTTCCATTGCTGAGCTCCACCTAATGGAGAAACAAGGACACCTGTCACCCCAGCTGAGTTGGCCATAAGTGTTAATCCTAGAAGCACAAGGATGGGAAATCTATGTTCTCCACATTTGTAGGTGGAGATAATGGTGGCCCGGTCAGGTTGGTGGCATTGGAGGGAGGAGGACAGAAAGAAGAATTGACAAGACTTAGTAATTGACTGGATGGTGTGGGTGATGGTTCTGTGTGCTCAAAGAAAGGTCAAGAATGAGGCTCAGGTGTCTGCCTCGCACGACAATGGTGGGCCATGCAATTCTATTTCTAGTCCACCTCCAGTCCATAAGGTACCTTTGTGAGAGTTAGAAACAGGGCCTGCTGAGCAGGGGTAGCTATTGCCAAGGTGACAGCCTAAAAGTGACATGGGCTGGATTCTGTCTCCCACACTCCTCCTGGCTAGAGGCCTCTGTGCCAGCTACAACCTGTATGGCCACACATTGTGGACCAGACACCACTGACTGAAACAGGGAGCGAGGTGCCAATTGGTAAGCTGAATTTTAACCATGTTAGGTTTGAGGTGTCTGAAGACAATATGAAATTGAGAGTCTGTTTCTTATTACTATTGAGGTGAAATTCACATAACATAAAATTAACCATTTTATTTTATTTTATTTTATTTTATTTTATTTCATTTTATTTTATAGACAGAGTCTTACTCTGTCACCCAGGTTGGAGTACAGCCACTGCTTGATCTCTGCTCACTGCAACCTCCACCTCCCAGGTTTAAGCGATTCTCCTGCCTCAGCCTCCTGAGTAGCTGGGATTACAGGTACCTGCCACCACACTTGGGTAATCTTTGTATGTTTAGTAGAAATGGGATTTTGCCATGTTGGCCAAGCTGGTCTCAAACTCCTGACCTCAAGTGATCAGCCTGCCTCGGCTTCCCAAAGTGCTGGGATTACAGATGTGAGCAACTGTGCCCAGTCAAAAGTAGCCATTTTAAAGCATACAGTGGCATTCAGTACATTCACAGTGTTGTGCAGCCATCACTTCTCTCTGATTCCAAAACATTTCATCATCTGCTAAAAAGATTCCATACACAATAAGTGGTCACTTCCCATTCCCCCTCCCCTCAGCCCCAGGCAACCACTAATCTGCTGTCTTTATGAATTTACCTGTACTGAATATTTCATATAAATGGAATCCTGGCTGGGCGTGGTGGGTCACACCTGTAATTCCAGCACTTAGGGAGGTTGAGGCGGGAGGATCACTTAACCTTAGGAGTTCAAGCAAGATCTTATCTCTACTAAAATTCTATATATATATAAAATAGAAAATAAATGGAATCCTACAGTGTGTGACCTTTTGTGCGTGGTGTCTCTGACTTAGCATTTTTTTGTTTATTTCTTTTTAAGACTGGGGAAAAGATGGGAAGAAGCCAGTAGAGAAGGAAGATGTTGAAAACACAGGAGGGAAAGAGGAGGTGAGCAACAGGATGCATCCCTGAGAATGTGCTGGAGGGGGTGGCATGGGGGAAGCCCAGGACGGACTGCCTTTACACCTGTGAGGGCCGCCTGTCACGGAGGAAGCAGGAGCGATGAGGCAGATGCCGACAAGATCCTCATGACAGGTTTGGTGGCAGCTGAGGGGATTTCCACCTAATGGTTTCTATTTTTTTTCTGTGAAATAAGAGGTTGACCATCCGCTGAGAGGAGAGTAGTGGTATTGCAGGTTTGAAGAAAATGATGATAATTGGAAATAGCTGCTGGGGAGAACAGGCAAAATCTTGCTGGGGAAATAGAGGAGGTTTTCCAGGCAATATTGAGAGCTGAGTGAGGCTGGGGTCAGTGAATTCACAGTAACGTAAATCTGTGGTGTGATCTAGTTTTATCTGCAGATATCAGCGGCCTGGACGTGAGTGAGGTGTACATGTCACATTTGGAGCCATGGCAACCATCCTGTGACCTGGAGGACAGAAGTCTAAAGGTAAAGCCAAAATACTGAGGATGGCAGAGCAGAGGATGGTGGGGGTCCCTCAGGCTGTCCTGTGCACAGTAGTGAGGATGATTCTGTTTGGAAGTCAGAACTCATTGCTCCTCTCCTCAAAACCCACTGATGGCTCCCTCCCTCTCCACGAATAAAATTCCAAATCCATAAAACCCCATGTGATCTGACTCCCCATTGCCCCTTTGATCTCATCCTTTTACTCTCCCCCTCCCTCCTTCCAAGCCAACCTCTGGCTTCCTTGCTGATCCTTGAATGTTCCAGCATACTGCAGCCTCATGGCCTCTGCCTGGCTGTTCTGCTTCACCTGGGCTGCTCTCAGCCCAGAGTGATCTCAGCCCAGACACCTGGCGTGTTCACCCCTTGCTTCAGCTCCCTGTGTAAATGTCACCACCTTGGAGAGGCATTCTCTGACCACCCTCTTTCTAATGCATCCCCTTCTTAATCATTCTATTCCCTTTTCCTGCCTAATTGTTTTTCAGAGGTGCATATTAGGCACTTCACCACTTTAAGGAGCTTGTTTATTCTCACACCCACCACACTCTTAGCACCTTCCTCCATGCTCACATGCACTCTCTCACACACACAGTCACACTCATATGCACTCACTCACGCTCCCTGATACATGCACATGCTCACACTCTCTCACTCACATGCTCACCTGCACTCACTCACACACGCACAAACGTGAACTTCCAGAGAGCAGCACCCTGGTCCATTCCCCGATACCTAGAGCAGCACCTGGCATCTAATAGGTATTCAACAAATCTTTACTGAATTAATGAATGAATTAAAAAGCCAGGGGCTGGGTGTGGTGGCTCAGGCCTTGAATCGCAGCACTTCGGGAGGCCAAGGCGAGCACATCACCTGAGGTCAGGAGTCACCAACATGGTGAAACCCCATCTCTACTAAAAATACAAAATTAGCTGGGCATGGTGGTGCATGCCTGTAATCCCAGCTACTTGAGAGGCTGAGGCAGGAGAATTGCTTGAACCCAGAACGCGGAGTTTGCAGTGAACCGAGATTGCGCCACTGCACCACAACCTGGGCAACAAGAGCGAAACTCCATCTCAAAAAAATACAAAAATAAACATAAAAAGCCAGGGTCCTTGGTGATGTTATTGAGTCACTGAACTGACCCTGGAGCCACCCAGGCCCAGACTCTTTGTCATGGGAGAGAGTTGTCAACTGCCAGGTCCTGGGAGAAAGCAGCCAAGGCCGAAGCAGGGGGCAAGGCATAGACACCCACGATGGCACCCCTGGCACTCTGGTTAGAGCCTGCCCACTTCACCCATGGCCTGGCCCAGCTGGCCTGTCCCAGCCCTGCAGAGAAACTGAAACCAGAAATCTAGCTCTGAACCCTGGCCCCTCGCCTGTATGACAGCCCATGTGCTTGGTTCCTGCAAGAGACAAATCCCACACTTCTCCAACCAGGACAAACCTGGTGTCTTCAGAACTCCCTGTCCCCAGGTTCACTGGTAGAGAATGGATTCAGTTGTAAATAGCAGGAACCTGAAAGCAGCAGCTTCAGCAAATTAGGGGTTTAACTTTCCCAACCTAACAAGCCTAGACTAGAGGTTTGCAGGTGAGGGCAGGTGCAGCAATGTCTTCAGACATTGCCAACACTGTTGCCAATGGAGAGTCACGAGATGAGGCTTCCTCTGAGAGCCCCTGTTGCTGCCTCCTGGAGACCTGTTACTATGGGTTGGAGCCCCCAGTTGCCCCATGAATAGCTTCCACCTCTCATCAGTAAGCACAGTTTCAGAGACTGATCAGTTGGCCTTCCACTCTGGGATGTTTGTTGAATTTTTGGCCACCCAGCCTTGACCCCACTTCCTGAGTTTGGGACCACCACATTCAACATGGTCAGAGGCAAAGTCTGCTTTGCGGTAGGCAGACTCCTGCTGAGGTAAGGCACATTCGCTCAAAGCTTCCCTTGTGGTTAGGGCTTGGCTGGTTGGAGGCACTCACCTCGGACTTCAGGTTGGTGGTGATCTACTTTAACAGTGGCCAACAGGGGCAGTCACCTCATCCAGACCCCGTGATACCATAACAAGCTACCTCCAGGGGTGTGACGTGGGCTCTGGTCCCATGACCTCCCTCCTTCTTGCCCATTTTGCAGACACAGTTCTGTCTTCCCACCATTGTGTGGCCACCCAGTATACTCTCACTAAGTTCCTTTTCTGCCTGACTCAGCCAGCAGCAGTTGTATGTAGGTTACTAAGAATTGTCACCTCTTCTTCCCCATCTCCACCCGTGGGTCTGACCCCCAGGATGACCCATCTCTTCTGAATATTGGTAATTTTTGAAGCAAGAGCTTCATGGCTTCTAGGGTGACCAACTGTTCTGATTTGCCCGGGACTGACGAGTTTCCCAGGATGTGGGACTTTCAGTGCTAAAACTGAACAGTTCTATGCAAATGGGGATGATTGATCACCCTGAAACATCACCCAAACCATAAAGGAAGATATTGATAGATTTCATTCCATTAAAAAATAACATGTGAATGAAAAAATAGAAAATAGTCTGAATGCATCTAAACTGTTTTTCTCTAGAAAAAAATTAAAATAAATGACTATCTCTTTGGGACTCAAGCCATTTAGTGATACTGCCCTCCATTTCCTGATTGCCAGCATCCAACCTCCTTGTGCCTGAACCCCATGAGTACTAGAAGCTTTGTCACCTATTAATTCCCAAGTTCCTACATCTCACTTTAGCCAAAATCATCCATGTTTGCAGCACTCTCTTGACTGTCATGGCCCTCCAACTTCCTGGAGCCCTCTGATCCCTCCATTGCTCCTCTTTCTTTCTTCTGTCTTCCTTCTCTAGCTAGTCAAGAGCACCTAATCAGTCACTTCAAATAACTTGGTCGATATCATACCCTGTGGTCCTCTGCACTTGGCAAAATTCTGGACACCAGATAAATTCCACGACCTATCTACCTTCTACACAAAGGATGTAGAAAAACCGCAGATGAATTCTCAACTGCAGACCAGTGCTTCCTTATATTCTTCTCTCCCACTTCCCACACAACTTTGAGCCCCAGCTCTACCACTGAACTAGCTGTGTGATTTGGGGCAAGTTGCTTCATTTCTTTGGGTCACTGTTTTCTCACCCGAAAAGTGAGATGAATATCTCCTCTCATAGTTGGCCTTCATGTCTAGACAGGTCCTTGGAGGATGGAAATACCTTTTTGTTCCAACTATCTGTGTTAAATCCCTTCTAGAGGCCGGGCGTGGTGGCTCACACCTGTAATCCCAGCACTTTGGGAGGCCAAGGCAGGCAGATCACCTGAGGTCGGGAGTTAGAGACCAGCCTGACCAATATGGTGAAACTCCGTATTTACTAAAAACACAAAAATTGGCCTGGTGTGGTGGCACGTGCCTGTTATCCCAGCTACTCAGGAGGCTGAGGCGGGAGAATTGTTTGAACCCGGGAGGCAGAGGTTGCAGTGAGCTAAGATGGCGCTACTGCACTCCAGCCTGGGCGACAGAGGGACCCTGTCTCACAAAAAACAAAAAACCCCTCTAGACATAGGTAGCTCTTACCTCACAAGCACCTGGTTTACAAGGGAGCATCCACTCACCATCACCACTAGTGTGTGGGCTGCTGCAGAAACTTCCAGAAGAGACTTATCTGTTAGTTTAGTGTGACATTTTGGCCTGTGGTATTATTTCCACAAAACTTAGAAAATGATATGTGAAAACAGCACTGAGAGGTAAGTGAGTTGTCTGAAGGCCACACACCTGGCTAGTGCTGAGTCCGTGGCAGGAACTGAGCTGCAGGGTCTCAGCCAGGCCACCTACCTTCTCCAGTCCTTGCTGAGCCACCAGGACTAGCAAACAGTTCAGCAACAAAGTTAAAGGGTGCACTAGGCTGGAAGAATTGACCTGGTTTAAATTTTGGCAAGAATGGAGGCAGGGACTCAGCTAAGGTTGCCTTTCCTTTGTTTACCACTACCCTAGCCAACAAGTAGCACTGGGATGTCAAAGGTCCTGGGAGCGCTGTGTGTGGTTCCCTTGCATGTAGCAGAACGTGATCAATATCTGTGAGTGGATGGTTGAGAGGAAGGTGATGAGGCAGGAGCCTCCCGCCCATGCTCCTCACCCATTACCTGGGTAGCCACTAAACATGCTGGGCTCTCAGACCTTGGGGATTCGAGATAAAGACAGGACTGGTTCTAGTGGCCCAGGGGTCCAGGTTGCTTTCCAGAAGCACACGTATCTCCAGTAGCTGTTTGGGGAAGCTGCTGGGTTTTGTAAGGGCATTGCAGGGAGATCACAGGGGAGCGGCTACTTGAAAGGCTTCGAGAACAAAATCAATACGGGCTCTGCGAGCCAAGATTTCACAGCAAGTTTTAGCTATTTGCTGCTGCTGACCTGGAAAGAGTTGAGAGGGGGCGCCAGTTGCCTTTGCGGGAGGGGAAGGCTATTGGCAAAACCTGTTTAGTAGTCACTCAAGGAAGCCACCAAGAGAGGGATCTAATCTTTCTTAGACCTGAGGTCAATGACCTCAATAGGAAGTAATGATAACAGGAGACCAGTAAAATTAGCTTCCTAGGGGCTGCTGGTGGCTACGAATTACCAGGCACCGCACATACGACTACAGCATGAACCTCCACAACAAGCCAGTGGAAGCCAATGGGGAAGGTCATGTGACGTGCCCGAGGTCACCCAGCTGGCAAGGGTGAGAGCTGGGATTCCAACCCATTTTGCCGCACTTCAGAGCCTGGTCCCTGTCCACACCACACCACCAACTCCCAAGGATAACAAGAACATGACCTAGACTCTATGTGAAGGCACAGTAAGTACATCTTAGGTTTCCAGAGAACAGACTTGAAACATTCTCCTGTGTTAATAGAAACTTACTTTCTCACCTTGCAAAATGGGCATCGGCTCTGCTCACCCCGACCACAGTCAGCCGCTGCTGACGGCTTTCCCAAAGACATTCCCACACCGCCAAGTCCAGGGGGAGGTTTGTGTCTCCCTCTCTGCAGCAGATCCACTAGCATCCCTAGGGAGAATCTAATGAAATAGGAGATGGGTATTTAGCTATGCATTTTTCTTTTCTTTTTTGTATTTATTTTTTGAGACAGGGTCTTTCTCTGTTAGCTGGGTTGGAGTGCAGTGGCATGAATATGGCTCAGTGCAGCCTTGAACTCCTGGACTCAGTGATCCTCCCACCTCAGCCTCCTGAGTAGCTGGGACCACAGGTGCTCACCACCATACCTGGCTAATTTTAAATTTTAGTAGTAATTTTAATTTTAGTAAAATTTTAAAATTAATTTTAGTAGTAATTTTAATTTAAAAAATTAAAACGAATTTTTTAGTTTTTAGTAAATTTAATTCTTTAGCAAGACATGGAATCTCGCTCTGTTGCCCAGGATGGTCTTGAACTCCTGGGCTCAAGTGATCCTCCTGCCTCAGCCTCCCAAGGTGCTGGGATTACAGGTGTGAGCCACCACGTCCAGCCTAGCTGTACACTTTTCTCAAGAGTGGCTACCTGATTTGGCTTAGTCTAATTTCTCCCAAGGCCTGTGGCAAGGGGAGAGCATAATCATGTCAAAGTGTACATTGGAGTTAAACTTTATTTCTCCAAGGCTCTCACATCATTTCATAAAAAAGCAGTTGCAGAACCATATGTACGGTATAATCCTGTTTCTGTAAAAATAAAATCTCTATAAATTCACGTGTATTCATAAGAAATAACCTGAGAGGTTGCTCAGTAAATTGCTAACAGTAGTTGGCTCTGGAGAGCAGGATTAAGGCTGTGCTGTGTCTGTGGAAAGGGACCTTACACTTTTTCCTTTGTTTTTATTCCGTACTTTTTCAGAGAAAGAATCTCCCTCTGTCACCCAGGCTGGAGTGCAGTGGCACGATCTCGGCTCACTGCAACCTCTGCCTCCTGGGCTCAAGTGATTCTCCTACTTTGGCCTCTCAACTAGCTGGGGCCACAGGTGCATGCCACCACACCTGGCCCACTTTCTAGAATGCTATCTGAATGGAATAATATAGTATGTATTCCTTTTATCTTGCTGCTTTCACTCAGTGTAGTTGTTCTGCAATTCATCCATATCATTGAATTACCAATAGTTCATTCCTTTTTAATATCTGAGAGTATTTCATTGAATGGAAACAGCTCAATTTGTTTATCCATTCACTTGCTGGTGGACATTTGGGTTGTTTTCAGTTTTCAGCCATTGCTGAGAAAGCTGTTATGAACATCATTGTACAAGTCTTTCTGTGGGCATATATCATCTTGGGTGAACACAGTAAATACCTAGGAGTGGAATGGCTGGGTTATCAGTGGGTGTATGTTTATCATTTTAAGAAACTGCGTAACTGTTTTCAAAGTAGTTGCACCATTTTGCATTACTATCTTCACTAATAAAGCATTTTAAAAAAAATGGTTTTACTGGTATTCATTGACCTTTACAATATAAACTATATAAGCTTTCCCCAGTTCCAGAGTTTGGGGTGGAATTTGGGAGACAGCTGAATCTTCTTCACAATCAAGGGAAAGAACTGAAGTTGGTGATGTAGGGTGTGGCCCTTGTTTGGAGCCAGGAATCTGGACCCAAGTGGCAGAAACACAGACAAAAAAAAAGACCCAGGCAGGGCGCGGTGGCTCACGCCTGTAATACAAGCACTTTGGGAAGCCAAGGCGGGCGGATCACGAGGTCAGGAGATCGAGACCATCCTGGCTAATACAGTGAAACCTCGTCTCTACTAAAAATACAAAAAATTAGCTGGTCGTGGTGGCGGGCACCTGTAGTCCCAGCTGCTTGGGAGGCTGAGGAAGGAGAATCTCTTTAACCCGGGAGGTGGAGCTTGCAGTGAACCGATATCGTGCCACTGCACTCTAGCCTGGACAACAAAGCAAGACTCTGTCTCAAAAAAGAAAAGAAAAGAAAGAGAAAGAAAAGGAAAGAAAGGAAAGAAAAGAAAAGAAAGAAAAGAAAAGAAAAGAAAAGACCCAGTGGGCTGGGCACAGTGGCTCATACCTGTAATCTCAGCACTTTGGGAGGCCGAGGGGGACGGATGGCTTGAGCTCAAGAGTTCGAGACCAGCCTGGGCAACATGGCAAAACCCCGTCTGTACAAAAAATACAAAAAATTAGCCAGGCATGGTGGTGCATGCCTGTGTTCTCAGCTACTTGGGAGGCTGAGGTAGGAGGATCACCTGAGCCCAGGGAGGTCGAGGCTGTAGTGAGCCGAGATAGCATCACTACACTCCAGCCTGGGCAACAGAGTAAGACCCTGTCTCAAAACAAAACAAAAACACAAAAAGATCCAGTGACTGTGTGGCCATGAATGGACTTGGGAAGAACGAAAATGACTCCTGTGGGATCCTGATCCTGTGGCTGTGTGGGATGGGGGCTGTGCTACATGAAGACCCCGCCTCAATTTCTCTCATGAAGTCTCCAGTGAAGTCTCCGTTACTCACCCACACTTTTGCATGTGTGAATTCTGTGGGCCAGTGTTTCCCAAACTTCAGATAAGCACTGACCCTATAGCCTATTATTGTTCTCTAAAGCAACTCATCTTACTTTTATCAAATTTATTTCATCTTCATCTCAACCTTAAAAAGATAGCTATTCCTTAAAACGATTTAGACTTAAAACATTAGCTTCTGGCCTCCCTCA
This sequence comes from Rhinopithecus bieti, assembly GCF_001698545.2. Taxonomy (NCBI): domain Eukaryota; kingdom Metazoa; phylum Chordata; class Mammalia; order Primates; family Cercopithecidae; genus Rhinopithecus; species Rhinopithecus bieti. The sequence goes on from NW_016809658.1 coordinate 1,961,204, forward strand.
CTCATCTCATGGCCCACCAATGGGCCTCACTGCACTGCTTGGACCTAAACCTTGGACCTAAAACCAGGTTTTAGGGGAACTCAAAGACGGCCCAGAGCCTGGCAGCTGCATACACAGGCCCACTACACATATGTGAGATGTGCTTCGACATCTGCATGTTTTCCCCATTGTGAGGATGTGGGCTCCCATTCAAGCTTGGTGCTGAGCCTGGCACATCCTGAGTGGGCCACAGACTTTTTGAAAGAATGGCAAAGCTCACGACTCATGACCAGGCAGTATGTGATCAGTGCCATACATGCAGAGGCCCTGGTGCCTGAGGAACTCAGAGGAGGACCCAGGCTCGCTCCCAGGACTCTCTCTCTCTCTGGTCATGAGTGTTCCAATCAGCCCATATCAACCAGTGGGGGTCCCATCTGAGTTGTCTACCCTCCCTCTGAAATGTCCAACGCCCCCATCTGAATCATCCAGACCTCTGCTGTTTCCTCCTATTTCTAGGGGGAAATGACCCTGCTTTGGACTGGTGGCATCAGGCAAAAAGGGTGCTCTCTGCAGGTTTGGTGCCAAAAGTGGGACTAAGCAGGGTTTTGAGGGTCTTAATCACCCTTCTCAGGACAGAGCAAGAGTTATGAATTAAGAGCCTGGAGGGAAGAGGGGAGTATAACTCGGGAATGACCCTGGCTCCTGGCCCTGCAGCCACCTTTCCTGTCCACACGGGGTTTTGGGCTGACAAGTCCCCTGACATGGCCCAAGGGGGCCTTAAGAGGTTCCTGAGAGTACTGAGGGTGTCACCATGGGTGGGGGGGTTAAAGGAATTTCCTCTGGAGCCATGTCCTTCTCTTTTTTTTTTTCTTTTTTATTATTATT
>NW_016809658.1:1965530-1978426 GCF_001698545.2 Rhinopithecus bieti
GAGAGGAGTGCTTTACTTCCAATTATGTGGTCAATTTTGGAATAAGTGCGATGTGGTGCTGAGAAGAATGTATATTCTGTTGATTTGGGGTGGAGAGTTCTATAGATGTCTATTAGGTCCGCTTGGTGCAGAGATGAGTTCAATTCCTGGATATCCTTGTTAACTTTCTGTCTCGTTGATCTGTCTAATGTTGACAGTGGAGTGTTGAAGTCTCCCATTACTACTCCCAGGGCGGTAGTTTGCACACGCGGGACAAGGAACACAAGTCTTTGCACAGCTGATCTAGAAAATCCAAAACGTCCCTGCCCCCAGCCCTCCATCAGGAGTCTCTGGCTTCCACGACCACTTTCACACAGTCCTTATTGAACTCTTGGTTCGACCCTTACTTTCGCATTCCAACTGGATACAAAGCTGAGGCCTGTTTTCCTATTATCTGCCAGATGAATGCTTGGATTGGTGTCCAGGCTGCCCGGTCGTGCTTAGTAATCGGAAACAGAGACGGTGGAAATCTCAAATTCTGGTTTCCTGCTGGGGAGCCAGCTCAAGTCTGCAGGAAAGGAAAGGACGTTGTGACACAGCGCCACCCTGTGGCAGAAAGAAGAAGAGCCGGTCTTGGCCTGTTGTCTGCATTGGATCTCAAGGCTTGGGGTTGGCGGAAATCTGAAACCTCACAGAACCCCAAAATAACAAAACTGTCATTTAAAGAGCACTTACTGTGTGTTAGAGAGGCACTGTGATAATTGTTTTATATTGTTATGGCCTCAGAGTTTCCCATGAGATGGATACTATTTTCCGAATAAGGAAACTGGGGCCCAGAAGAGTTAAGACATTTGCCTAAGGTTGCACAGCTAAGAGATAGCCAGGCTACACATCCACAGAGTGTGACCACAGAGGCCACACATTTTTTTTTTTTTTTTTTTTTTGAGACAGGGTCTTACTCTGTTGCCCAGGCTAGAGTGCAATGGCATGATCTTGGTTTACTGCATCCTTGACCTCCCAGGCTCAAGCAATCCTCCTGCCTCCCAAATAGCTGGGACCACAGGCATGCACTACCATGCCCAGCTAATTTTGTTTATTTTTTTTTTTGTAAAGACGAGGTCTCCCTATGTTGCCCAGGTTGGTCTCGAACTCCTGGTCTCGAGTGATCCTCCAGCCTCTGCCTCCCAAAGTGCTAGGATTGCAGGCATGAACCACTGCATCCAGCCGAGGACACACATCTAACCACCACTCTGTCCTTCCAGTCACCTGCTCAGTGGAGAACATTCCCTATAACAGCGCTTCTCAAACTCACACCTGCAGGAGGCACTGGGGATCTTGTTAAAATCCAGATTCTGATTCAGCTGAGCTGGAGTAGGGCCTGTGAGTCTACATTTCTCTTTTTTCTTTTCTTTTCTTTTCTCTTTTCTTTCTTTCTTTCTTTCTTTCTTTCTTTCTTTCTTTCTTCTTCTTCTTCTTCTTCTTCTTCTTCTTCTTCTTCTTCTTCTTCTTCTTCTTCTTCTTCTTCTTCTTCTTCTTCTTTTCTTCTTCTTCTTCTTCTTTTTTGACAGAGTTTCACTCTTGTTGCCCTGGCTGCAGTGCAATGGCACAGTCTCAGCTCACTGCCTCCTGAATTCAAGTGATTCTCCTGCCTCAGCCTCCCAAGTAGCTGAGACTACAGGCACCTGCCACCACGAGTGGCTAATTTTTGTATTTTTAGTAGAGATGGGTTTCACCATGTTGATCAGGCTGGTCTTGAATTCCTGACCTCAGGTGATCCGCCTGCCTCGGCCTCCCAAAGTGCTAGGATTACAGATGTGAGACACTGTGCCAGACCTGAGAGTCTACTTTTATTTCTAAGGGCTCCCAGATAATGCGGTGCTGCTGGTTCGTGGACCACACTTGGAGAGGTGAGGCCCTAGAGCAGCTGTCCAGTAGAACTTTCTGTGATAGTGGAAGTGCTCTAACTTTGTGCTGTGTTATACATCGTCACTGGCTGCAGGTGCTATGGGGCACCTGAATCATGGCTACTGCAACAGAGAAATACATTTTAATTTTAGTTCATTTAAGTTAATTTGAATTTAAATAGCCACATGCATGTAGTGTCCTCCATACTGGATAGTGCAACGTCCATCATGAGTGGGGGCTCAGGCTTGTCATTCAAGAGCCAAAATACCATGGTAGGTTAAAGCAAGACTATAGAGTAACAAATTTTTGGAGTCCTTAGAGATAGTATATTCAACACTACTGTTTTACATATGAGGAAACTGACCAGAGAGGCAAAGTAACTTGTTGCAGAGCCACAGAGCTGTTCCTGGCAGAGGGAAGGCTTCAGGTTCAAGGAAACCATTCTCTTACCATGCCACATTTTGTTCTAGGCCCACTGACCTTCAAAAGAAAAATGTTTCCAATTTTGTGAAATCCAAGCTGGGTGTGGTGGCACGTGCCTGTAGTTCCAGGTGCCCAAAAAGCTGAGCTGGGAGGATCATTTGAGCCGGGGAGGTTGAGGTTGCAGTGAGCCATGATTGCACCACTGCACTCCAGCTTGGGTGACAGAAGGAGACCTTGTCTCTAAAAAAAAAAAAAAAAAGGAAAAAGAAAAAGAAAATCCTCTATAAACAAAGTGTAGCTATTGGTAATAGTCAAATGCTATTTATTACTTTATATGACATTTGAGGCAGTTAACCAAGTTTAAAAGTTATCCAATTTCCTGAGGGAATTAACTAATTTTTAGCTACATTTGCAAGACCTGCAACACATGAAAAGAATCATCCCTTTTTATGGGATGTTTTGCAACACCAAGGTCTCTGGCAAAACCAAATTAAGACCAAACCCTCTTCAGGCCTCTCTGGTGTGTAGCTGGTGTCTTACCACATGGACTTCAGTGGGTACAGATGTGCAAAGCAGTGATGGTAATCAGACAACTGAACAGGTTGTCCTGTATCATGCTGGAATGAAGGATTTACTTGATTTTTTTTTTTTTTGAGACGGAGTCTCGCTCTGTTGCCCAGGCTGGAGTGCAGTGGCCGGATCTCAGCTCACTGCAAGCTCTGCCTCCCGGGTTTATGCCATTCTCCTGCCTCAGCCTCCCGAGTAGCTGGGACTACAGGCGCCCGCCACCTCACCCAGCTAGGTTTTGTATTTTTTAGTAGAGACGGGGTTTCACCGTGTTAGCCAGGATGGTCTCGATCTCCTGACCTCGTGATCCGCCCGTCTCGGCCTCCCAAAGTGCTGGGATTACAGGCTTGAGCCACCGCGCCCGGCCTACTTGATCTTTTAAAACTTGTTTTTTCTGGTTGTAAGGCAATGTATGTACATTATATAGAAGTTGAAAATTGCGGGGAAAATACTGTGTTGGTTGTTTGTTGCTGTGTAACAGGTTATCTCCAAAACCTAGCAGCTTAAAATATCAAACATCGGTTATCTCACAATCACTGAGAGCAGCTCAGCCGGCTGGTTCTTTCTTTCCTTCCCCTTTCATGGTTTCGTCTGAAATATGCTGGGTCGTTCTGACTCAGAGACTCTCAGGAGGTTGCAGACCAGATGTTGTCAGGGCTATTCTCATGTGAAGGCTTGGCAGGTCGCAGGATCTGCTGCTTTTTCAACATTGTGATCATAGCTCACGGCTGCCTTGAACTCTTGGGCTCAAGTAATCCTCTAGCCTCAGCCTCCCAACTAGCTGGGACTACAGATGGATGGCACCAATGGTCTGCTAGGATCTGGTTCTAAGCTCACTCATGTGGCTGTTGGCAGGAGGCCAGGGCTGGGCCCCTCTATAGGACTTCTCAGGACAAAATATCCCTTAAGAATAAATGATGTGAGAGAAAAAGCAAGAGAGACAGTGTCTAAGACGGAAACCACAGCCCTTTATAGCTTCAGTGGGGAGTGACGAACCTTCACTTCTGCTGCATTCTTTAGGTCACCCAAACTCGATCTGTTACAGTGTGGGAGAGGGCCACACAAAGGTTGTGAGTACCAGAGGTGGGGTTGAAAATAAAACTCACCTGCAACCTCACTCTCCATAAATAACCACCGTAACATTATGAGGTGATTCCATACACATCTATTTATATGTATGGATATCTTTCTGACTCTTACTTCATATGGTATTGTCCATATTTCCCCTCCATCTCCCTTTTCAGATGGCAATCCAGCTTTATTTAACATCCTTTCCCTGTGGAAGAGGTACACTCAATGTTTATTATTATTATTATTACTTTGAGACAAAGACTTGCTCTGTCACCCAGGCTGGAGTGCAGTGGTGCGATCTCGGCTCACTGCAACCTCCGCCTCCTGGGTTTAAGCAATTTTCATGCTTCAGCCTCCTGAGTAGCTGGGACTATGGGCACACATCACTACACCTGGCTAATTTTTGTAGTTTTTTTTTTTTTTTTTTTAGTAGAGACAGGGTTTCACCATGTTGTCTAGGCTGGTCTTGAACTCCTGGCCTTGAGTGATCTACCTGCCTCGGCCTCCCAAAGTGCTGTGATTACAGGCGTGAGCCACTGCACCCAGCCAATGTTTATTGTTTTAATAATTATCCTAAGTTTTGAACATGCATATTTGATGCTATGAAATACAAAGTGAATTAACGTCTTTATTCCTCTCCTAAATGATTCAATGGCATTAAAATATTGAACGGGGCCATCATCCTCTCATCTTATATATTATTGTTATCCAGTATTTTAGTCCCATCTCATTTGTATATATGCTAAATTAGCTTTAGAAATAATTTTTTTCAATATTTACCTACCGGCCTACCTGTGTCATTACTCACCAGTGCTTCTTGCGTCCCTATGCAGGATAAAGTCTTAACTCTGGACTCGGTACCTGGTGGCTTATTTTCCTTTGCCTGTTTATTTCTTGAAAGGTCAGCATTTCTAGGAGTTCCAGTGGGGGAATTTTCCAGTTTCTGGTTTCCATGTTGCTGGTATCCCCTTATTCGATTATTTCAGCAGGGCTGATGTACTTCTTGCTCTCGAAAAACTTAAACTCATTCAAGAGTATGTGTCCTGAGGGGCACATGGGAGAGAGTTAGGGAAGAAGGGAGAAAGGAAAGGTGAGAATGGGCGGGGTGGGTGGCAAGACTTCAGGGGTTACACCTGCAGAGAGTGCCTCTGAGGAATCCAGTCAACCTTGGCCCCAGCCAGATGCGGGGATTCCAGGGACTGTGTGGAGTGGAAGAAGGCTGTATCTGTGGACTCAAAAATCACAGGACAATGCCGGTGTTTTGCAGCTATGGACAAGAGACCCCAGCACAACTATGGCAGTGGGAAACCCTAAAAATAACTGGGGACAAATTTTCATCGGGATGAATGAGAGCTCAGAGGCAGGACTAAGTTGATTAAAAGGAAATAAAGGAATCAAATACGTCGTGCTCATATAGTTTGTGGACTGATTCACATCTGCCACACACACACACACCCCGTTCTTTCCAAACTGTCCTTTGTAGTCTAATTGTTGTATCTACCTTTTTTTCACTTCGTTTATGTAATGGACATGAGGTAATGTCAATATCTGTACTTCCCAACTGTGTCCATAAAGTATTTTGTCATTTAGATTGCCACACGTCACAATACATCTGGCTTCACCTGCTGGGAGCAAGAAGCCAGGTTGCATTCCTTTTACTACTAAAGATCCCAAGCCCTGTGAATGTCTCTGGAGAAACCTTCTCTTCCCTCCCAGGGAGCCCTTGGCCTTCATACTCCAAAGTCCTCACCCCCAGATACCTGCTCAGCCCAGCAGACCCGGCCAGTGCTGGGAACTCTCACCTGGAGGCTGGAGAATAGGGACACTGCTCCTCCCTCAGGAGTCTGGGGTTTCCTGGCTGCCACCAGGTGTCACCAGCAACTTGGCAGGTGGGTGGATTTCCTGTCCCCAGCCACATCAGGGACTCAGGCTGTTTCCTTCACCCTAGAATGGAGCTGTTGGTTACCATGTGCAAGGTTTGTAAGAATGAAAGGATAAAGAAAAAAAAAAAGATGAAAATTATTGCAGCAATCATTGAGGCTGGCCATCGTGTATTCTCATTCTGCCCCTCTGGAAGCATGGTGGAATCGTACTTCCCCGCCTTCTGAATCAGTGTTGGAGGCCAAAGAAAACGGAATGGAAGTGACACAGGTCGCTTCCCAGTGGCGGGCTCACCCACCAATTTGCAATTTGCCACATTTTCCTTCTTCCTGCCACTACTGCTGTCCCGGTTCCAGATGGCGCCATTACATCCGCTAGGGTCTCTGAGTGAGGAGGACATGGAGGACAGCCCCCATCCACCCCAAGAAGGACATGTAGAATGGATGCAAAATAAATCTTTGGTTTTAAGCACTGAGAGTTTGGCATCGTTTGTTACCACATAACCTAGCCTGCCCAGGCTGGTTAAACTTTTTTTTTTTTTTTTGAGACCGAGTCTCGCTCTGTCGTCCAGGCTGTAGTGCAGTGGCCCAATCTTGGCTCACTGCAAGCTCTGCCTCCCGGGTTCACGCCATTTTCCTACCTCAGCCTCCCAAGTAGCTGGGACTACAGGCGCCTGCCACCTCGCCTGGCTAGTTTTTTTTTTTTTTTGGTTTGTTTTGTATTTTAGTAGAGACGGGGTTTCACCATGTTAGCCAGGATGGTCTCGACCTCCTGACCTCGTGATCTGCCCGCCTCGGCCTCCCAAATTGCTGGGATTACAGGCATGAGCCACCGCGTCCGGCTTCTTCTTCTTCTTTTTTTTTTTTTAAGAGACAGGATCTCACTTTGTTGCCCAGGCTGATCTGAAACTCCTAGGCTCAAAGCATCCACCCGCCTTCTCCCAAAATTCTGGGATTACAGGCATGAGCCACCATGCCTGGCTTATTAAACTTTTTAATAAAAGGATGAACCTACTCAAGATTATAGAAACTTAACAGAAGGAAGGAAGGTGTGCAGGCCACTGGGATCATTTTAGGGTTCTTCCTCTTTCCTCATTCACTAACAGGACAGCTTCAATTCCTGAACACTGCACAGAACACTTTCCTTTCCACTCTCTTAGGACTCCAGCTACTTATTTTCAGGCCATCTCTGCAGGCCTCCATCTGCCTGTAGCCTGAAGGAGATCTGGATTACCATTCTGTCAGGTAAGCGTTACACAACTTGAGGTTTTTTTTTTTTTTTTTTTTGAGACGGAGTCTAGCTCTGTCGCCCAGGCTGGAGTGCAGTGGCGCGATCTCGGCTCCCTGCAAGCTCCGCCTCCCGGGTTTACGCCATTCTCCTGCCTCAGCCTCCCGAGTAGCTGGGACTACAGGCGCCCGCCATCTCGCCCGGCTAGTTTTTTGTATTTTTTAGTAGAGACGGGGTTTCACCGTGTAGACCAGGATGGTCTCGATTTCCTGACCTTGTGATCCGCCCGTCTCGGCCTCCCAAAGTGCTGGGATTACAGGCTTGAGCCACCGCGCCCGGCCAACTTGGGGTTTTCATAAGCAAAATGGCAGATGGAGCTCCAGGAAAGCTGCTCAGAAAATGCCGTGGGTAACATAAAGAAGATGAAATTCTCGGCAAGGTGCACATTGAAACATTTCTCCTGTGGTGCATTGGGAATAAAGGCAGGGCGGACCCATCCATTGGGCACAGCTGGGGCAGAGCCCAGAGCTCATGATACTTTTAGTGGCTCATGAAAATGTTTCAATCTTTTTTTTTTTTTAACTAGAAGACAACGTTTTAATATATAATGTTAATACAGACATACTGTAGGGGAGAAGGGTTTCTCACTCATCACAAGGTTCACGGCTGAGGCACCTATAATAAAAGACAGATTAACAAGAGAAAAGCACACAAATTTATTTAATACAAATTTTATGTGGGCTGGGCAAAGTGGCTTATGCCTGCAATCCCAGCACTTTGGGAGGCCAAGGCAGGAGGATCACTTGAGCCCAGGAGTTCAAGGCCAGTCAGGTAACATAGCCAGACCTCGTCTCTACTAAAAATTTTAAAAGTTGGCCAGGTGCAGTGGTGCACACCTGTAGTCCCAGCTACTTTGGAGGCTGAGGCTGTAGGATCACTTGAGCCAAGGAGGTTGAGGTTGCAGTTAGCTATGATTGTGCCACTGCGCTCCAGCCTGGGTGACAGAGTGAGACTGTCTCTCTCTCCAAAAAAAAAAAAAAAAAAAAAAAAAAGTAACATGGGAACACTCAGAAATGAAGGCCCAAAGAAACAGGAAAAAACTGTGTATTTTATAGACAGCCATGCAGAAGTATGATTGGAGGATAAAAAAGTATGATCTAATGATATTAAAGTGGAAAGTACTTAGCAAGGCCTGTTTAGGTTCTTTTTTGTGTTCCTGTGTCTTCAGAGAAAAGGACATTCCTTTCCTTGGGTGTAGGAAGGATATCTCTGGAATGAAGGTTTTCTTTGGAGGAAGGTCAGATAATTCTCTAAGGCCCTCTTCAGGGACACAGTGCAGAGAAGGTGAGAGTGACCTTCCTGCTTCTGCTGTTTTCTCAAATGCCAGCATGCTATATTTGTGGATACTATGTCTTGAACTCTGTCAGTATCAATTTAGTAATAAAATACAGTTTTTAGTATTTTTTGTAGAAGAAAGGGATCATGAAGGCAAAAATGGAGACCCATGAAAGTCATACTCTGGCCCTGGAGAAAGAGTTTGAGTTTCACAACCATTACACATGTGGGTTACAATGTGGCTCTTGCATTGCTGTGACTTATAATGCCTTTTCCTTTCTGAGTCTGTCAACATTTCCTGTGACAAACTAGCTCGATGTTTGCTTCTTTACGGTTAACTTAGGACACTAGAAGGCCATAACTGCTGGGGGAGGAGTCCTGGGTCAAAACAATGTGCATGGATATAGCAGATTGTGACACAGCATAGGGACAGGACTCGGCCCTCACCGGGATGAGGCCCCCACTCCCACACCTGTCAATTAGCAGACTTTGCACCACCATCACTCCAGCGCATCCCCTCTGACCTTGCAACCTTGAAGAAACTAAGATAAGCAGCATCCACCCTAAATCTTACTCAAGGGAGTTAATCCCACAGCCTGCATGCACATAAGATCAGAAGAATGATCCTTGCCCCTTGCCTCATTATAATACTAAAATCGCTGCCCGGGGAGGGCTTATCTGCTGTTTTCTGCTCATGCAACAGTATGTCTTGGCATGATTCCTTACCATGCCTGCACACCCTGCACTCCACCCCACACATGTAGTGAAGCTCGCCCACCTCATGAATTATGCATGTCACCCTCCTTAAGACACTGAAATGCACTCCCCTAAGTGTGGCCAGCCAAGAACTCTTGCTCCTGGGCTAGTTTCCTTGTGTTGGAGCACAGGCTCCCATAAAGTCTTGTCTGGGAAACTTGTTTGGCCTCCTGTCAATTTCTATTGCATGGGCGCCTAAGAACCTGTGGTCAATAACAATTCCTCTAGCTTGCTTCCCATGCTTGTATTTTCCCTTCCTTCTTCCCAGCAGCCTCTGACTTCTGAAAGGAGTCCAGCAGGTTCCAGGGAAGCCAATTCCATACCTGGCTCCAGGGGTGGGGTATGGCCCTAGGCTCAGCTCATCAACCCTGCCCACGGTGAGGTTCTGTGGGTGGTCACCATTCCAGTCCAGCTAGACTGAGTCTTGGAAGCACGGCCAGGAATTCTGGGTGTGAACATCCTTTCCTAGATGGCAGGCTGTGCAAAGGGAAATCTGCGTTCCTACCCAATTTGCTACTATGATCAAAGTCAAAGGAAATCTCAGAGAAACTGAACCTGAGCCTTGATCAAACCAGACTTGAAGGCTACCATTAGATCTTTTGAATTACGTAAGCCTGTAATTTTCCTTTTCCTGTTAAAGCCCATTTGGATTGGGTTTTACGTTAGTTTCAACAACCTTACTGGAACTAAATGTATTCTTCTTATCTCCACTTTATAAATTAAGAACAGAGGGGCGAAGTCACTTGCCCAAAGCCACAGAGCGAATTCGTATAGAAGCCAGGATTTGATCCCTGACAGTGTGACTCAGAAATTATCCAGATTTCTCTCTCTCTCTCTCTCTCTCTCTTTTTTGAGATGGAGTTTTGGTCTTGTTGCCCTAGCTGGAGTGTAATGGTGCAATCTCGGCTCACTGCAACCTCTGCCTCCGGGGTTTGTGCCACTGAGTAGTTGGTATTACAGGCACGTGCCACCATGCCTGGCTAATTTTTTGTATTTTTAGTAGAAACGGGGTTTCACCATGTTAGCCAGGCTGGTCTTGATCTCCTGACCTCAGTGATCCGCCCGCCTTGGCCTCCCAAAGTGCTGGGATTACAGGCATGAGCCACCACGCCTGGACCCCAGATTTATCTTAACGTATGCTTTGCATTGATATCAAAGGCTATGTTTTCAAAAATTTAATAAGTTTCATCTGCAATGCTCCAAGCATGGGTTACCTAATAAATACCATAAGTATGAACAGATCTAAGTAGAGAAAAATCAGTGCACATAAGAATTTTGTTGGCTAAGTGCGGTGGCTCACACCTGTAATCCCAGCACTTTGGGAGGCCGAGGCGGGCAGATCACTTGAGGTCAGGAGTTCAAGACCAGCCTGGGCAACATGGTGAAACCCTGTCTCTACTAAAAATACAAAAAAAATTAACTGGGTACAGTGGCGGGCACCTGTAATCCCAGCTACTTGGGAGGCTGAGACAGGAGAACTGCTTGAACCTGGGAGGCGGAGGTTGCAGTAAGCCAAGATCGTGCCATTGCACTCCAGCCTGGGTGACAGAGCAAGACTCTGATTCAAAANGAATTTCGTCCTTCTCTGTATATGTCTCCTTTAAGGAGCTACCCCATTCTGGGAAAGCACAGTTGGTACCAGGTGAAAAGTCACCCCCATCACCACATTTACAAAGCATGAGATCAGGAATTTAAAAGGCACCCTCACTGCCTCCCATCTGCCTCCCCGACCCTTGTCTGATCCCCTCTTCCCACCATGTGTGTCCTCTCCTCCTTCATTCAGTTTCACACAAGATCCATTTCTCTCAGCCCCCAGCATGGGTTGCCTCCTGGTTGTCTCCTTGACTCAGCCCATTCCTGGACAACAACGTCTCCTTCCATGGCTTTACTTAGCTCCCTGGACCTCACCTTCCAGGTCTTCTTAAGCAGATCAACCCACCCCTAGTCCCACCTTCACAGAATGAATTTGTGTAATATTCTCTCTGATCCTTTTGTAGTTACGTGTAACGACTGGGTTTTCGTGCTTGTGAGTGAGATGTGCCTCCCTCAAACATTGTTATATGTCAGCACATTACCCATCTGACATGAGAAAAAACATTCTCCCTTGCTTCAAAACACTTTTGCAAATTCTCATCTATGTGGAAAACAAACACAGAGAGGAAGTAGAGATGATGAGTATGGACAACTCATTTGAAAACTTGGGGTGAGGAGAAAATAGATATTGGGCTGTTCTTGGCGGGGATATGGTGTGTGGGAGCAGATTTGCTTGCTGTACTCTATACCTATTCTCACTCCTGGTACAGTAATAGAGCCTCTATGTTTAACTGGTATATTAGGGTATTCTTGTATTGCTGTCAAGAAATACTTGAGACTGGGTAATTTATAAAGAAAAGAGGTTTAATTGGTTCACTAATTTATAAATAAAAGATCTTGTGTGAACTGAAGTGTGAGCTCACTTATCACCAAGGAGATGATCCAAGCCACTCAGGAGGGATCCGCCGCACACCTCCCACCAGGCCCCGCCTCCAGCACCGGGGATTACATTTCAACACGAGATTTGGGCAGGGCCAAATATCCAAATGATGTCAACTGGCTACCAGAATAATGGCTCTGATCCCCAGCGTTCCTTGCAGCTGAGCATGGCCATGTTGCTAAATTCTGGCCTGTTGGGAGGTGAGTGGAAGTCATACCCTCATGGGGTAGGGCTCTCCATCTCCCCATCCCTCTTTCCCGATGCTGCTTACAGCAGTGCGAGTTATCATGAACTGTGGAGACAAGGCCACCCCTAGGAATGGCGGAGTGAGAACCCTTAAGGAGCTGAAGTCCCTGCCCCTGAGGTACCGCCCTGCCAGCTTATGTGAGAAATAAGTAAACTTTCATCTTGTTTAAGTTTTTTAAGTGGATTCGATTATTTGGGGCCTTTATAACAGTCAAACCTGCTTCCTAATTAATAGTGGTGGATAAAAGGATCTTCACTTTCTTATCTTTAATGAATTTTGAACATAGTCCGATGTCAATCGGAAGAATCCGGGAAAAAGTGAGGTTGAAAATACAGAGTGATCTGGAGTGATGGTTAATGCAAGCATCCTGAGAAGGAGGAGGAAAGAGGTTTGGGGGGACTGGCCTTGAGGGACTGCTCCACCTGGACGAGGGGAAGGGCAAAGTGGGAAGCTAGATTCAGGAGACTTGAGATTTGGCAGCAGGAAGTTGAGGCAGTTCCTGCCTCATGCTTCTGATTTTTCAGCAAAGCAGGAGGTAAGGTCCTCTATGGAGAAATCAATCTGGAGCAGGAAGGTAAACCTGGCAGAGCTTATGTAAGGGCTCAGAGGTGGGAGCGTGGGCTGGGCAGCCCTTTCATGACTGTCTGCGTTTATGTTGTCTAAGAGCACAAGAGCTAAAAACCAGACACTGTGATGACTTAACTCTATGTTAAGTACTACACAAGGTCATCGCTGAATAGGATTTAAGAGTAAACATTTGTTCTATGATTTTGATCGTTAAAAATAAGAATATAGCTGGGTGCGGTGGGTGCACAGCTGCAGTCATAGCTGCTGGAGAGGCTGAGGTGGGAACAGTGCTGGAGCCCAGAAGCTTTGGGCTGTAGCGCACTGTGACCATTAGGTGTCTGCACTAAGTGGAGCAGGGGGGCCACCAGGTTGCCTAAGGCCTAAGGAGGAGTAAACCAGCCCATGTCGGAAACTGAGCAGGTCAAAACTCCTGTGCTGATCAGTTAAAAAAAAAAAAAAAAAAAA
>NW_016809658.1:1978853-2017882 GCF_001698545.2 Rhinopithecus bieti
TTTTAACTGGCACAATTAATGCCCAAATAAAACACCTATGAGTGGTATTGGGGCTCAGAAACCAATACCCCAAAATATGGCCATTTGTACATGTTGAACTGAAAAAGGAGCCTCAAGGTCTCTCTGACCTCTGCTTCCCCACCCATCTGTCCCAAAGCATAGGAAGACGCTGTTCTCTGAAGCTCCGTTATCTGCCTAAAGTCTGCACCTACCAAAGAAGAACACAATTGCCTTTAGCATGTTCCCTGAGTTTTCATTAACTGAATCCATGTTATAGGAAAAAAGACTACTCCTCTAAAATCATCCACACTTCCCCATCTCCCTTTCCCCTGAGAAGAAGGGTATCTTCCTCTGAAGCAAGTTAGAGAAAACAAAGAAGTAGAACATATAAGCTTCTACACCCCACTGGGGGGTTGTGTCTTCACCCTAAAGGCTCCCGTGTCATGTTAGCTCTAATAAAATAAATTTGTATGCTCTTTCTCCACTTAATCTGCCTTTTGTGAGTCGAATTTTCAGCAAACCTTCAGAGGGCAACAGTGGAGTTTTTTCCTTTGCCCCAACAGTGGCCATTTTCATTGTGAATCTGGCATGGTCAGATACCACGCTGAGCTTTTTACATGGCTTAGCTCTCCAACCTATAAAATAGGTGTTTTATCCTTATTTTATAGACTAGGAAGCTGACGCCCAGAAACACTGAACAACTTGCCCCAAATCACACAGGTATTAAAGGGTCAAAATTTGAGCCAAGGTAGATCTGATTTCAAAATCTGTCCTCTTAACCACGCCCACGGCCTTCTCTTAGCGCAGGCCAGTCTCAAAGTTTTGCTGCCCTTCTAGAAAGTTATGGGATCTTTATGGAAACAGAATTTCTGGTGGCCCGCCTGATATCTCAGAGTGGCCAGTTGAGATATCGGGTTAAACACACCCTCGCCCCCTCCCCATTCCAATTTGTGCCACAATAAGTGCTGGCCTACAACCCTGCACTTCCTTCACACTGCCAGGTATGTGGCACTACTGTGGGCTGGCAAAGACCTGCCTGCACCAGCAAGGGCCTCCGCTCAAAGTGTAGGGCAGCTGTGTGCAGGCCTGCACAAAAACAGTCTCCCACAACAACACCTTGTGACAGCCACCGAAACAATCGTCAGGGGAGCTTCGCCGTTCTCTCCGTCAGGCCTGCAGATGCAGTACTGACTTCCTGGAACCAAGTGCTTAGGATTCTTAGGACGTTTAAAGGGATGTTTAGATAATCAGATTTCCTGTTAATAAAGGTAGATAGGAGTTAATGATAAAAATGAGAAACATGGCCTATTTTACCTCACTCAGAGTCTCACTCTGACACCTAGGCTAGAGTACAGTTGTATGAGCTTGGCTCACTGCAACCCCTGCCTCCTGGGCTCAAGCAATCCTCCCACCTCACCATCCTTAGTAGCTGGGAACACAGGCATGCACCATCACACCCAGCTAATTTTTGTATTTTTTGTAAAGACAGGGTCTCACTATGTTGACCAGAATGGTCTTGAACTCTTGGGCTCAAGCAATCCACCTGCCTTGGCCTCCCAAAGTGCTGGGATTACAGGCGTGAGCCACTGTGCCTGGCCTTGATTTTTCTGAGTGCAATGAAAGAAATAAGCAATTATTATGGGTTTTCCTCCTTTAGGATTAATGAGTCAGTGAAGGGCCAGAAGAAGGGTCCCTTGTAGAAAGTTGGGCAATATTTACAAGTCCTAATGAGGAGAGAGGCCATTTCTCTTACTGTCTCCTGTCTCTGAAGATAAGGAGGAAGAAAAAGTTGAAAAACAGCAGGAATGAAGTCAGTGGCAAGACCAGTCACTGCTACCGATGACTAAGCCTGAGGTTAAAAGATTAACCCCCCAATCTAACCACATGTGCTCTCAATCTCTCACCACCCTTTCACGTGGAACCCCTTAGAGTTGTAAGGCCTTAAAGGGGCCAGGAACTCTGGCTTTGGGGAGCTGGGTTCTGGAGACGCGGGTCTGCCAAAGCTACTGGCTGTTGAGACATGAGCCTCTCCCGAGGCTCACAGCTGAATAAAGTCAAATCCTTCCTTAACCCAGTGTCTGAGGGGTTTTGTCCACGGCTCGTCCTGCTACATTTCTTGGTTCCCTGACCAGGAAGCCAGGTGGTTGACAGACTGTCGAGGCAGCCCCTTAGGCAGCTTAGGCCTGCCCTTTGAAGTAGGGACTCTGGCCAGCTTGAGCGACACAGATCCCGAGAGCGCTCTCGGGTAAGCATTTGCCCAGGTGGAATGCCTGGTCAGAGCAGTGCACAGCAGGCCCCCGCGGAGGTTCCATGCAGAAGCTGAACACCGGGAAGGAACTGGCGCTTGGAGTCTGGACTTCTGGAATACGGTAGGACCAGTCCTGGGAACTTGCCCACTCCATCTGAGTAGAGGCTTGGCCTGATCACCCACGGTGTGCCCTTATTGGCACTTTGGTCTCAGTATTGATTTTAATTTGGCTTGACTCATTTGGAAAAAGGAAAGTGAAAGTGAGTGAGTGCTTGAGTTTGAGACGGGTGAGATGAGTGAGTGACCACCCTTTCCTTCTCGTGGTGTGAGTGTTTTGTCTCGGGAGGAAGATGGGTGGAATGCAAAGTAAGTCCACTCTGCTAGGAACTATGTTGAAAAATGTCAAGGAAGGATTTAATGGAGACTATGGAGTTACTATGACGCCAGGAAAACTTAGAACTTTGTGTGAGATAGACTGGTTGGCATTAGAAGTGGGTTGGCCATCGGAAGTCTAGACAAGTCCCTTGTTTCAAAGGTGTGGCACAAGGTAACTGGTAAAGGATACCTAGACCAGTTTCCGTACATATACACTTGGTTACAGCAGGTTTTAGACCCCCACGTGGTTAAGAGGACAGGCAGTAGAAGTACTAGTGGCAAAGGGACAGACAGCTAAGGAAGAATCCGGCTCCACCTGCTGAAGGGAGTAGGCTCCTAAAGTCCTGTCTGACTCAACATCAGAGGATTCATGGCAAGAAATGGTGCCAGTGGCCCCCCACTTTCACCAAGAAGGAGGACCTCCCTCTCCTGAGCCTACTGCACCCAAGCTTCTACAAGGCATACATACCTCTAGGCCACCCAGAGTAGAAAAGAAAGAATGCGAGACCTCGGGAGAAACCCCTCCCTTGGCAGCCTATTTGAGGCCTAGAACTGGGATACAAATGCCCCTGAGAGAGCAACGGTATACTGGGGTACATAAGGAGGGGCATATGGTGGAAAGGCGTGCCTTTGTGTACCAGCCTTTTACCTCTACCGATCTCCTCAATTGCAAAAATATCCCATCCTATACCAAAAAGCCTCAAGATATAATTGATTTGCTCCAAACTATTATCCAGACCCACAACCCCACCTGGGCTGATTGCCATGATTGCTCATGTACCTCTTTAACACGAATGACAGGAGGAGAGTGCTCCAAGCAGCAGCTAAGTGGCTGGAAGAACATGTTCCAGCTGATTACCAAAACCCCCAAGAGTATGTGAGGATCCAATGACCGGGAGCAGACCCCCAGTGGGACCCAAATGAAAGAGTATGAAAAGGCTAAACCAGTACAGGGAAGCCCTTCTGGAAGGGTTAAAGAAGGGAGCTCAGAAGCCCGCAAATGTTAACAAAGTCTCTGAGGTCATTCAAGGGAAAGATGAGAGCCCGGCACAATTCTATGAGAGACTATGTGAGGCCTATCGTATGTACACTCTCTTTGATCCCAATAGCCCTGAAAATCAGCATATGATTAACATGGCTTTAGTTAGTCAAAGTGCAGAAGACATTAGAAGAAAATTGCAGAAACAGACTGGGTTTGCAGGCACGAATACATCACAGTTATTGGAAATAGCCATTCAGGTGTTTGTAAATAAAGATGCAGTAAGCCACAGAGAGCAAACGCCAAGCCCGGTGAAATGCCGACCTGCTAGCCACAGCTATTAGAAGGTTCCCCCCAAAGGGCGAGAGAAGGGGTGCCCCAGGAAAAATACCCACTCTAGCCGTCCACGCTTGCAGCATAACCGGTGTGCTTGCTGTAAGAAAATAGGACATTGGAAGGACAAGTGCCCACAGTTGAAAGGGAAACAAGGTGACTCTGAGCAGGAGGCCTCAGACAAGGATGAAGGAGTCTTGTTCAATCTGGCAGAAGGGTTACTGGATGGCAAGGGACCAGGCTCATGTGCCCCCAAAGAGCCCATGGTCAGGATGATGGTGGGGGGCAAGAACATTGAGTTCCTAGTCGATACTGGTGCTGAACATTCAGTAGTGACCACCCCTGCTGCCCCCTTATCCAAAAAGACTATTGATATAATTGGAGCCACAGGGGTTTGGGCAAAGCAAGCTTTCTGTTTGCCCTGGACCTGTACCACAGGGGAAAATGAAGTGATTCACCAGTTGCTGTATGTGCCTGACTGCCCCTTGCCTTTGCTAGGAAGGGACCTACATAGTAAACGGAGAGCCACCATCTCTTGTACAAAGCACAGCTCTTTATAGCTAAAGTTACCTGGAATGGGAGTCATCATGGCCCTTACGGTTCCTCAGAGGAGGAATGGAGACTCTTAACTAAGCCAGGCCAAGGGATAGGCCCAGCTCTGGCTAAGCGGTGGCCAAGGGTGTAGGTGGAAGTTAACCCTCCAGGGTTGGCAATCAACCTGTACTCATAGAAGTTAAGCCTGGCGCCCAGCCTGTCAGGCAAAAACAGTACCCGGTCCCCAGCGAAGCTCTTAAAGGTATCCAGGTCCATCTCAAGTGCCAGCGGGCCTTTGGAATTATAGTCCCTTGTCAGTCTCTGTGGAACACTCCCCTCCTGCCTGTTCCCAAGCCAGGGACCAAGGACTTGTGCTTGGTCAATCAAGCTGCAGTGACTTTGCACCCAATGGCACCTAACCCGTACACATTGTTGGGGTTACTGCCAGCTGAGGACAGCTGGTTCACCTGTCTGGACCTGAAGGACACTTTCTTTAGCATCAGACTAGCCCCTGAGAGCCAGAAATTGTTTGCCTTTCAGTGGGACGATCTGGGGTCAGGTGTCACCACTCAGTACACTTGGACCTGGCTTCCCCAAAGGTTCAAGAATTCCCCCAACATCTTCGGGGAGGCATTGGCTTGAGACCTCCAAAAGTTCCCCTTTAGAGACTTAGGCTGTGTGTTGCTCCAGCACATCGATGACTTCCTGCTGGGACACCCCACAGCAGTCGGGTGCAGCAAGGGAATGGATACCCTGCTCTGGTACCTGGAGGACTGTGGGTATAAAGTGTCCAAGAAGAAAGCTCAGATCTGCCAACAGCAGGTATGTTACTTGGGACTTAC
Source organism: Rhinopithecus bieti (assembly GCF_001698545.2). Taxonomy (NCBI): domain Eukaryota; kingdom Metazoa; phylum Chordata; class Mammalia; order Primates; family Cercopithecidae; genus Rhinopithecus; species Rhinopithecus bieti. The sequence goes on from NW_016809658.1 coordinate 1,984,165, forward strand.
ACTCCGATAGGGAGAGCGCAGCCTGGGATCAGAAAGAAAGCAGGTCATTTGCAAACTACTTTGAGCCTAAGACCAGAAGGCAGGTGAGAGAATTCTTAGGAGAGGGGTTCTGCAGGTTATGGATCCCAAACTTTGCAGTGCTGGCCAAGCCTCTGTACAAAGTCACAAAGGGGGATAACAAAGAGCCTTTTGAATGGGAGTCCCAACAGCAACGAGCTTGTCATGAGTTACAGGAGAAGCTCATGCCAGCCCCAGCCCTGGGGCCGCCTCACCTGACAAAGCCATTTATACTATGTGTGTCAGAGAGAGAAAAGACGGCAGTTAGAGTTTTAACCCAGACGATGGGGCCCTGGCCTACCTCTCCAAACAGCTAGGTGGAGTTTCTAAAGGTGGCCCCCATGTTTGAGGGCCTTGGCAGCATTCTTGTGCCCTGCTAGCACAAGAAGTGGATAAAGTAATTCTTGGGCAAAACCTGAACATAAAAGCCTCCCATGCTGTGGTGACTTTAATGAATACCAAAGGACATCATTGACTAATGAATGCTAGACTAACTAGGTACCAAAGCTTGCTCTGTGAAATTCCTCACATAACCATTGAAGTTTGCAACACCCTAAACCCTGCCACCTTATTCTGGGTATCAGAGCCCAGTTGAACGTAACTGTGTAGAGGTGTTGGACAGTTTATTCTAGCAGGCTGGACCTCCGAGACCATCCTTGGACATCAGTAGACTGGGAGCTGTATGTGGATGGAAGCAGCTTTGTCAACCCACAAGGAGAGGTGCATGGGATATGCAGTGGTAACCCTGGACACTGTCACTGAAGCCAAATCATTGCCCCAGGGTACTTCAGCCCAGAAGGCCGAACTCATTGCTTTAATTCGGGCCTTAGAGCTAAGTAAAGGTAAGACTATAAATATTTATACTGACTCTTGGTATGCCTTAACTCTCCAAGTGCATGGGGCATTATATAAAGAAAAAGGCCTGTTGAACTCTGGGGGAAAAGACATAAAATATCAGCAAGAGATCCTGCAATTACTAGAGGCAGTATGGAAGCCCCAAAAGGTGGCAGTCATGCACTGCAGAGGACACCAGTGAACTTCCACCTCGATTGCCTTGGGGAACTCCCGAGCTAACTCAGTCTCGAAAAGCAGCAGCCACCCCCTACCGGGCATCAGTCACAGCCCCCCCCGCTCCCTCGGGTACCTGACCTTGTACCTACGTATTCTAAAGAAGAGAAGGACTTTCTCCAGGCAGAGGGGAGGGCAGGTGATAGAAGAAGGATGGATCCAGCTGTCGGACGGAAGAATAGCCATGCCTCAACTGCTAGGAGCCACAGTCACACTGGCTGTGCAGGAGACCACCCACCTGGGTCAAGATCACTTGAAAAGTTGTTGGGCCAGTACTTCTACATCTTGCATCTGTCGGCTCTTGCCAGAACAGTGGTGCAGCAGTGTGTCGCCTGCTGGCAGTGCAGTGCTGGGCAAGGTCCAACCGTCCCACCCAGCATACAAGCTTATAGAGCAGCCCCCTTTGTAGATCTCCAAGTACACTTCACTGAGATGCCCAAATGTGGACGTAACAAGTATTTGCCAGTTCTAGTGTGTACACGCTCTGGGTGGATGGAGGCCTATCCAACACGGACCGAGAAAGCTCATGAAGTGACATATGCGCTTCTCTGAGATCTCATCCCTAGGTTTGGGCTGCCCTTACGAATCAGCTCGAACAACAGACTGGTGTTTGTGGCTGACTTGGTACAGAAGACAGCAAAGGTGATCGGGTGTGGATCAAGGATTGGAACATAGCCATATTGCGGCCACAGTGGAAAGGACCCCAGACTGTTGTCTTGACCACTCCCACAGCTATAAAGGTAGAGGAAATCCCAGCCTAGATCCACCACAGCCATGTAAAACCTGCAGCATCTGAGACCTGGGAGGCGAGACCAAGCCTGGACAACCCACGCAAGAAGGTGACTTTGAAGAAGATGACAAGCCCTGCCCCAGTCACACCCGGAAGCTGACTGGTCCACACGTGGCTGAAGCATGAGGAAACTCATAGGACTCATTTTCCGTAAGTTTTGGACGTGTACAGTAAGGACTCCAACTGATCTTCCTCAGACTGAGGATTGTTCAAGTTACTGAGTAGGGCAAAAAGTTAAAACAGTCTTTCTGTTTTATAGTTGTTATGAATGTACTAGAACTCTAAAAGGAACTTGTGTGTAAAATGCCACCCAGTACAAGGTATGCAGCCCAGGAAGTGACCAGCCTGATGTGTGCTATAACACATTAGAACTACTTGATCCCCACTGGAAAACAGGGGAGTATGTAACTCTAGGAATCGTAGAACTGGTCTGGCAGGAAGACCTGGGTCGTGATGATGAGCGTGAGAACTCTCACTAGTGAGTGAGGTTCTCAAAGGGGGGAATGAGGAGAGACGCCATTTCTCTTACTGTCTCTTGTCTCTGAAGAGAAGGGGAAGTAAAAGTTGAAAAACAGGAATGAAGTCAGTGGCAAGGCCAGCTGGTGCCACTGATGACCAGGCCTGAGGTTAAAAGATTAACCCCCACTCTAACCACATGTGTTCTCAATCTATCACGACCCTTTCACGTAGAACCCCTTTAGAGCTATAAGGCCTTAAAAGGGCCAGGAACTCTGGTTTCAGGGAGCTCAGTTCTTGAGATGTGAGCCTGCCAAAGCTCCCGGCCAAATAAAGCCAAATCCTTCCTTAACCCAGTGTCCGAGGGGTTTTGTCAGCAGCTCGTCCTGCTACAATGATATTACAAATAGACTTGTTATTGTGAATAATCTTCTTAACCAGCAACATTTATAACGGGACTACTCTCTGCCAGACACTGTGTTAAGTGTTCCATGCACACTATCTGCCCCCTGCCAAGGCCTCTCAATAGCCTTCCAATGTGGGAAGTAGGTACCTTTATTTCATCACTGATTGTCACATGCATCATTATTTTATATACTGTTAAAAAAGGAAAATAAAGCAATTAATTGACAAAGTATTTCTTAGCCCTTAGAATTTTTATTTTACAGTTACTGAAAGAGCTCTTCTAGATTTCCTTCAACAGAGACGGTTACTGCATGCCACTCTTGTGCATAGATAATAGGGAAATACAAGTGAAATGAATAGGTAAAGATTCTCTCCAAACTTCCTGTGATACAGGGCCCACTCTTGAGATCACCATGGCTCAGTCCTTGAGATCCAAGTTTTACCCACAGTGCTGTCCTCTGTGGCAAAAGTGTTGGTACGGTGGCATTGCCTCAAAGAGGCTCCACTCTTGTCTCTGGGGTTCTCTCTCTGGCAGCTGACATCCCGTCTGCAAGTTCTCATGTGTATGTCCAGGTGAGAATGACTACATTCACAGCTCCTGCCAGCCCCACAGACACCTTAAAACACATCTTATCTCAGTGATGTGAAAAGGGTATATTTTAGAGTCCTTGAAATACATTAGCACTCCCTTAAATTATTCCCATTTTAGAGATGAAGCTTAGGAAACTAACTCACCCTTTAATAAGTTCACCCTCACTAACAATTGCCAGAACCAGAATTGAACCCAATCCACCAGAGTCCCCCTGACAGTGTCCTCAAGTCAGGAAGAGGTCTCCAGGCCAGGGCCCAGTGGTGAGAACAGGAGAAGCAGAACCACAAACTGTCTTATGCTGGCCTAACACAGAGAACCTCCATGCTTTATCACAAACAGCAAAGGCAAAAAGAATGGCTATTTTCATAGTTACAGGACAGATTTCACCACAATGTGATACCACTTACTACTTCACCACAATGTGATTCACGCCCTTAGGATGGCTATAATTAAAAAAGAAAAAAGAAAAAGGATATTAGCAACTGCGGGTAAGGACGTAGAGAGATTGGAGCCCTCATACTTTGCTTTTGGGAACGGGAAATGGTGCAGCTGTGTGGAAAGCAGCTTGGCAGCTCCTCATATGGTTAAATATCAAGTCATAAGCTTAGCACTTCTACCTCTAGGTACCTGAGAGAATCAAAAACCTACGTTCACACAAACTCTTGTAATGAATGTTTATAGTCATATAATATATGGCTAAAATGTGGAATCAACAGATGAATGAATAAACCAAATGCAGTGTTTCCAGGCAACAATCGAGTTTTTCACCATTGTAGAGGCTAAAGCAACCAGCTCCATCTTGGATACTAATCTGCCATTTTGACTTCTGATAAACCCATTTGGGGAAGGCCTCTAAGATTTCTACTTTACTACTTACTGTAAATCCTGCCCTTAGGCAAATTCCTTTTGAGGCATGGATATCTTTTCCCTATGGTATATAAGCCCTGGGCCTGGGGGGTAATGGTGTGGGGATTCACTGTCTCGTACTGCCAGGGACATGGCTTCCATTCCTACATCCCTATTAAATGTTTACTTCTGAGAAGCTGGATTGTCAGCTTCTTTCTCTGGCCTCTTAACTCCCTTGGCCTTTGGAGGCAGGTTTCATAGACCTAATCACTGCAGAATAGCCATAAAAATGAATGAAGTACTGTTGTATGCTACACAATGGATGAATCTCAAAAACATTCTAAGTGAAGTTAGACGCCAAAAGACCAAGTATTATATGATTCCATGTATATGAGATGTCCAGAATCGGCAATTCTATAGAGATAGGAAGACAATTAGTGGTTGCCAAGGGCTGGGTAGGTGGGAATGAGGACTGAATACTTGCTATGATCTGAATGTATGTGTCCCTCCAAAAATCATATGTTGAAACTGAATATGTTAAAAGTGAATACCTGGTATATTAAGAAGTGGTACCTTTGCGACGTGATTAAGTTATAAGCACTCCACCCCAATGAGGGAAGACTAGTGCTCTTATAAAAGGTCAAAGTCAGGTGTGGTGGCTCACACCTGTAATCCCAGCATTTTGGGAGGCTGAGGCAGGCAGATTGCTTGAGCCCAGGGGTTCGACGCCAGTCTGGGCAACATGGTGAAACCCTGTCTCCACAAAAGTTACAAAAAGTTAGCTGACAGCCGGGCACAGTGGCTCATGCCTGTAACCCAGCACTTTGGGAAGCTAAGGCAGGTGGATCACTGGAGGTCAGGAGTTCGAGACCAGCCTGGCCAATAGGGTGAAACCCTATCTCCACTAATAATACAAAAATTAGCTGGGGGTAGTGGCACACATCTGTAATCCTAGCTACTCAGGAGGCTGAGACAGGAGAATCACTTGAACCCGGGAGGCAGAAGTCGTAGTGAGCAGAGATCACACCATTGCACTCTAGCCTGGGCAACAAAAGGAGCCTCTGTCTCAAAAGATAAAATAAATAAAAGTTAGCCGAGAGTGGTGATGCGTGCCTATAGTCCCAGCTACTCAGGAGGCTGAGGTGGGAGGATCACCTGAACCCAGGAGGTTGAGGCTGCAGCGAGTTGTGATTGTGTTGCTGCACTCCAACCTGGGCAACAGAATGAGACCCTGTCTCAATAACAGTACAAAAGAGATCAAAGGGAATGCCTTAGTCCCTGTTCCCCTTTCACTTTTATGCCATGTGAGGACACACAAGAGGCACCATCTTGGAAGCAAAGATTGAGCCCTCACCAGACACCAAATCTGCTGGCTTTGATCTTAGAGCTCTCAGCCTCCAGAGGTATGAAAAATAAATATCTGGGCCAGGGGCAGTGACTCGCACCTATAATCCCAGCACTTTGGGAGGCCGAGGTGGGTGGATGACCTGAAGTTGGGAGTCTGAGACCAGCCTGACCGACATGGAGAAACCTGGTCTCTACTAAAAATACACAATTAGCCAGGTGTAGTGGCTTATGCCTATATCCTAGCTACTCGGGAGGCTGACACAGGAGAATCACTTGAACCAGGGAGGTGGAGGTTGCAGTGAGCCGAAATCACACCATTGCACTCAAGCCTGGGCAACAAGAGCGAAACTCCATATCAAGAAAAAAATTTAAAAATAAAGAAAAATAAATATCTGTTATTTCTAAATTACCCAATGTTGGGTATTTTGTTATAGCAGCAGGAATGGACTAAGACACTGCCAATAGGTACAAAGTTTCTTCTGGGGGTGATAAAAATATTCTGGAATTAGATAGTGATAATGGTTGTATAACATTGTGAATATACTAAAACCCACTGAGTTATATGCTTTAATTAATTAATTAATTTAAGACAGTGTCTCATTCTGTTGCTGAGGCTAGAGTGTAGTGGCATCATCACGGGTCACTGCAGCTTCACCCTCCCAAGCTCAAGTGATCCTCCTGCCTCAGCCTCCCAAGACCACAGGCATGCACCACCATGCTTAATTTTTTTTTATTCTTATTTTTGAGGAGATGGGGGTCTTGCCATGTTGCCCAAGCTTGTTTGGAATTCCTGGGCTCAAGCAATCCTCCTGTCTCAGCTTCCCAAAGTGCTGGGATTACAGGCACAAACTACCATGCCTAGCCCAGGTATACACTTTAAAATGCTAATTTTATGTTATGATAATTATATCTCAATTTTTTTAATCACCGAAAAAAAAAAAAAAAAAAGAACTGATTTACTTCTCCATCCACACTCCTTTGGGATAATAAAAACAACGGGAGGCCGGGCACAGTGGCTCATGCCTGTAATCCCAACACTTTGGGAGGCCAAGGCGGGCGAATCACAAAGTCAAGAGATGGAGACCATCCTGGCCAACATGGTGAAACCCCATCTCTACTAAAAATACAAAAATTAGCTGGGTGTGGTGGCACATGCCTGTAGTCCCAGCTACTTGGGAGGCTAAGGCAGGAAAATTACTTGAACCCAGCAGGCAGAAGTTGCAGTGAGCTGAGATCGCACCACTCCACTCCAGCCTGGTGACAGAGCGAGACTCCATCTAAAAACAAAACAAAACAAAAACATAACTGGTCACCTGTCAGATGGAAAGCATTGATGTGGACTGGCCCTGGTGGTGAGGGCAATACAAAGGTTGAGTTTTAAAAATTCACATTCTATGTAGTCTACCAGGACCTCATGAAAGCGGCGTTTGTTTCCATGTCTTTACCTCCTGTCACTTGCCATATCTTGATAATGCTCTAAATTACAGGACCTAGAACTGGTCTTTAATTACAGAGTGCTTTAATAGGGCTTGCTAGCAAATACCATAGAATTGCAGGAGCCACTAATGAAATACAGCATCGTTTTATCTGTTCTTCAGTGGCAGCTTTTAAAATGCAATTAGAACAGTGTAAGATATTTATTTAGGATTTTATCTCATTTATTTATTCCATCTCCAAATGAATGTTGTACTTCCAGCTGCCTTTTTACTCCTTCACACGAGTATTTTCTTATTTTCAATTCACTCTTTTCTCCCCTATTAGACTACAGGGAGCCAGGATGTCAGCAGCCTGGGGAGCTGAGGAAGGGAAGCAAACATCTTCAAGATGTCTCCCGTCCTGCCCACTGCTTTACCCAGGCTTGGAGGGAGAGAGAAGTGGACACAAGAGTTCATGTGACACTCCAGGCTAAAATTCTCCTGAGTGCCTAACCATTACCTACAGGGAAACAGCCTAATTCCTGTTTTCCCAAGACAGGAGAAGCCCTGCACAACCTGCCCCAACCTCTCCCATCCCTGTTCCAGGCATGCTTTCTTTTGTGGACCACTCACTCCCACCCTCAGAGGGGCCAGGCATTTCCACACCTCTCCACTTTTGTCTCAAATAAAAATATTCTGGAATTAGATAGTGATAATGGTTGTACAACATTGCGAATATACTAAAAACCACTGAGTTATACACTTTAATTAATTAATTAATTTAAGACAGTGTCTCACTCTGTTGCCGAGGCTGGAGTGCAGTGGCATCATCACAGCTCACTGCAGCCTCAACCTCCCAAACTCAAGTGATCCTCCTGCCTCAGCCTCCCAAGACCACAGGCATGCACCACCATGCCTGACTAATTTTTTTTATTCTTATTTTTGAAGAGATGGGGGTCTCGCCATGTTGCCCAAGCTTGTCTGGAACTCCTGGGCTCAAGCCATCCTCCTGCCTCAGCTTCCCAAAGTGCTGGGATTACAGGCATGAACTACCGTGCCTGGCCCAGGTATACACTTTAAAGTGCTAATTTTATGTTATAATTCTATTTATAGCACTTTAAAGCCCACTCAAGTGTCATATCCTTTGTCCATACTCATCAATACCCGCCTGGTGCACTGCGTGGCAGCCAGCAGTACACGTATCTCCCCTTCAAGGGTGGGGCCCTGGAGGGCAAGAGATAGGAGTTCATCTTTGTGTGCCCCAGGGCCACAGCCTGCATGCTGCGTATAAGAAATGCTCAACAAATCTTTGAAATCATTTCAACTCTTTCCTATGCAATAGAGCTGTCAATGCATCTGTGTCTCTTAAACCTCTCCTTCTGCCTGAAGACACTTTGGATTTATCTGGCTTGTGACCAGGCGGCTTTTGAACAAATAGGGACTTCGGTCAGTTTCACAAGATGCCCACAAGTGCCAAACACTGTGCTGGGAGCAGTGGCCATAACAAATAAATGGCATGGTCCCTGCCTTCAAGGAATTGACAATCCAGTAGTGGGAGATGAGGCAAGAATCCATATCCCTTTATCTGCAGTTTCACTTTCCACGGTTGCAGTTACCCGTGGTCAACTGAGGTTCAAAAACGTTACACACAATAAGATATTTTGAGAGACAGAAAGTGACCACATTCACATGACTTTTTTTACAGTATAAGTGTGAAATGCCTTTTGATGAGAGTGATAAGAACGATGAGTGGTAGACACAGCTCCTCCCCTCACTTCTGTAGCCTTAGTGCTGCATTGACTCTTGGAGTCACCTACTCGGAAGGATGTTCTAGGATAGTGTGCTAGGAAGCTCTTCTTTGTGTCCAATGGAAGCATGTTGTTGAGGGCGTTGGTTAGCACTGTGTGTTGACAAGACTTGCCATGCTGAAAACTTAAATCTCTATAGCTACAGATGAGAGCTGATCTGGCTCCAGGCAACATCACCATACTAAGTTTGTTGCCCGATGTGTGGAAAGTGATGACACCAAGACACCGAGGTGCAGCACAGAAAGAGGGTTATTCATAAAGCAGCCAAATGAGGAGATAAGAGCAAACTTCAAATCTGCCTCCCTGAGAAGTTGGGGCTAGAGATTAAAGGGGTCTGGGTGAGTGTGGGGCTGAGATGTGGGGATCATTCCTTGGTCAAAGAGTGCAGGGTGAAGCCATGGGATGGGGGGATGAAACTACATTCTCATGCCAAATTGGCTTCTCTGTAGGGGCCTTCAGATTGGTTGGCGTCAGCCATTCCAGTGGAATTCAGGATCTGAAAAACATCTTAAGCAATCCTTAAACGAAAACCTTATGATGCTAACATCAGAGATCCTATCCATAAGGACAATGGGAATGCAAATGGTCATGTGTGACTTTTATTTAGCAAGCAGCTACAAGGAAGTGTGCCAAGTGCTGCCTGATTAATGCTTAATTATATTTCTGTCAGAACCTGGCATGTAATTTTTGTTAACCCTGTGAGGATGGTTTCAGCAAGAGACCAGGCCACGCTTTCTAGTGGTGGTGTTTTCCAAGGAGGTGAAGCCCATGCAGGTGGCTCTCTCTTCTCTCTCCTCTTTCTAGATGACCCTGGCATAGGCAGATGCTTCCTTCTGAGCCAGCCCATCCCTGTCTCCCTTTCTGTGTAGACGTGCTGCCTTCCCCACTCCTGGCAGCAGGCTGAAGCAGCAGCATTGGCACATAGGAAACACACAGCCTCTCACCCTGGCCCTGCTGGGGATCCATTAGGCCAGGCTGCCCAGATCACGGTGGCAAGATTGGAGACTCAAGTTGGGGTGGCGGCTATGAAATTGAGCACGCCTCCCATGCTGCTTCATCAGAAGCCATTTAGGCCTAACTGACTTAGAAAAGGGAGGCTGTTCTGGGAATCAAAATCTAGCTTCCCAGAGTTTTCTCTGCACTGGAGTTGGGGGCCCAAGTCCCAGATAATAGTGTTACAGACATTACATGCCATTTGGTCATTAGAGCCTTCTTAGCACATATATTTATTGGGAACCTCATGGGGACAAACTGCTTGGATTCAACTCCATTTCCTAATCAGTTGTGTGACCTTGGGCAAATTACTTAACCTCTCGGTGCCTCAGTTTTCTCATCAGTAAAATGGGTGTAAGGTGGTCATTGTGTTAATTTACACAAACATGTATAGCACTTTGGGCCACAGTTGGTTCACAGCTAGCACTAAACTAATGTTAGCTGTCGCCACTCCCACCTAAGGCCAGTCCCTCCAGGAACCTGACACTTTAGGTGTTTCATTTCTTCCTGTCAACCACATTCCTGTCATAGTGGGTAGCACTCCTATTTATCCAGTTGAGCCAGACATCAGCCTAGGGGTCACCCCACTCCCCATCACCACAAACCATCATCAAGGCTCATCAACCTTATTAACTTCCTTAAAAACTTCCAGATCTGTTCCCCTGTGTCCTTCTCTACAACTTCTCCCCAGAGCTAGCCCAGTAGCCCCCTAACTACAACCACCCCAGCCACTACCCATTTCCACCCTGCAGCCAGAGTCATGCTTTGAAATGCAGACCTGATCTGGTCACCCCTCCCTGTACTCATCCTGCTGAAATCTCTTAATGACTTTCCACTCCTCTTGGGGTAAAAATCAAAACCCTAACACCATGCAGACTGAGTCTGTTAGAATATTTTTGACCCTGAGGATCAGAAACCCTGGCAAACTAGGCTTAAAATACAGGCAGTTTATTAGCTTCCTCACAGGCAGACTGGATAGGGTGGGCTTCAGGCATTGTATGATTAAGGCTCTTAGGACTACGTCCTGCTCTTCTCTCAGCCCTGCCTTCCTCCCCGGCTTTGTTCACAGTTCAGCCAGCATTCTTTTGATCAATATCAAGTGAAATACTTCCAGAGAAAAAAGAGAACATCCTGCCCAGCCATGAAATAAAACTCCTTCCTGTCAGCCTGAGTGAGCCAGCTAAGGGCATGTGCCCATTCCCAACCAAAAAATTCCTAGTGACATGCTGTGCACTGAGTCCTTCCATGCTGTGCCCCTGGTGGGAAATGGGTTCCTCAGGACAAAAACACATTGAAATCATGCTGAAAGATACAACTAGTATTAAAACCAGAAACCTTTCTTGAATGATGTGCAACTTTGAAGAATATGAAAGAGATAACCATGAACCTTAAAGCTCCCCACTGTTCTCAATGACGGATCTAGGACCACAGGGCCTTGACCCCAGGGCCTTGACCCCATGGAGATGGGCAGCAAGAGCCGAGGACTGGAGCACTGAGGGAGGACAAAAGGTAAGGGGCTTGCTGGCCTCAGAGGAGACTCAACAGATGTGAGGGAAAAAAACAAGAACGTGCTGCTGTAGCATCTTCTGCACCCGGGCTGGGTTCTCAGCCTGCTAATTGTTTTCTTTCTGAAAATGGACTTAGCCACCACAAGACTTGAAAGCAAGGACTCGAACAGCTATTTGTACATGGATGGTCACAGCAGCACTATTCACGATAGCCTTTTGGTGAAGCCTTTTGATTCACCTTTTGGTGAAAACAACCCAAATGTCCATCTACGGAGGAGTGGATAAACTGTGTTGTACACATATGATGGAATATGATTCAGCCTTGAAAAGGAATAAAGGAATGAAATTCTAACATATGCGTTAAATAAAATTGATAGGAGGCCGTTGTTTTGGGCTGAGTTCCTGCGCTAGGTCCCAGTATGACCAGACTAAAAGTCAAAATGGAGTCACCCATGCTAAAGTTGCACATCACTAAACCTAAATTAACTTATTACCTGTAGAAATTAGGAGAGAGAGATAACAGCCAGTTTCCCAAACAGGCCAGCTTCAATCTTCAATCGACAGGATAATGAAGTTCCCTCTGCCTTAATCCTTACACACAAAAGGTAGCCTGGCATAACCTGAGGTTCGCTAATCAGTGATTTTTCTATTTTTTCGATCTCCTTGTCTCTGCCTTACAAGGAAAGTAGCTTTGAAGCGACTAATACACTTGACTCTTTGCTTCCACTCCCACCAGTTCTTTTCTGTGTATAAGACCAAGCTCTCTGCTCAGCTCGTCGGAACATGTATTCTTTTTTTTTTTTTTTGAGACAGAGTCTCACTCTGTTGCCCAGGCTGGAGTGCAATGGCTCTATCTTAACTCACTGCAACCTCCGCCTCCCAGGTTCAAGCGATTCTCGTGTCTCACCTCCCGAGTAGCTGGGATTACAGGCCCATGCTACCACGCCCAGCTAATTTTTGTATTTTTTGTAGAGACAAGGTTCCATCATGTTGGCCAGGCTGGTCTCAAACTCCTGACCTGAAGTGATCCAGCCACCTCAGCCTCCCAAAGTGCTGGGATTACAGGTGTGACCCACCATGGCTGGCCCAAAACATGTATTCTATTTTATGGAATGAAGTGTCGCCCAATTCTAGAATCACAAAGTCAGTTGAGATCCTTAAACTGGATTCATTGTAATTTTGTGTTTTGGCATATGTTACAACATGGACAAACCTTGAACATGTTATAAGTGAAACAGGCCAGACACAAAAGGACAAATATTGGATGATTCCACTTACATGAGCTACCTAAAGCAGCCAAATTCATAGAGACAGAAAGAACGGTGGTTGAGCCAGAGATTGGGATGGTAATGGGAGGCAGAGCAAGGAGTTATGCATCCAGTTTCAGAGTCTGGGATGGTTAAAAAGTCCTGGCCGGGGCGCAGTGGCTCACGTCTGTAATCCCAGTACTTTGGGAGGCTGAGGTGGGCGGATTGCTTGAGGTCAGGAGATTGAGACCAGTCTGGCTAACATGGTGAAACCCTGTCTCTACTAAATATACAAAAATTAGCCAGCCATGGTGGCATGTGCCTGTAGTCCCAGCTGCTCGAGAGGGTGAGGCAGGAGAATCGCTTGAACCCAGGAGGCAGAAGCTGGTGAGCCGAGATCGTGCCACTGCACTCCAGCCTGGGTGATAGAGTGAGACTCTGCCTCAAAAAAAAAAAAAAAAATATATATATATATATATAGTGCTGGAAGATAGTGATGGTTGCACAATGGGAATGAACTTACTGCTGCTGAATTGTGTCATTGGAAATGGTTAAATGGTAGATTTTATGTTATGAATATTTGTCACATAGAAAAAAATAGATCAACCAGATGTGGTGTAGTCCCAGGTACTTGCAAGGCTGAGGCAGGAGGATCAGTTGACCCCAGTAGTTTGAGGTTATGGTGAGTTATGGTTGTGCAGCCTGGGAACAGATCGAGACCCCATTTCTAAAAAGAAAAAAAAAAAGACTTATGAACAATAGAGGGGCAACAGGAGAGTCTCAAAGAATAACTATTATTGATTGATTCATCGATCTGGATTAAAGACATTTTTAATGAAATACTTTCATTAGATCTTGTGATGATAATGCTCGTTCCCAGGCCTCCCAACGCACGGAGCCCCAAGGCAGCGTGTGTGAGAGTGAGCTCCTCTCAGTCCCTGCACAGACTAATCCTCAGTAACACCCAGTCCCTCTGAATCACGGCAGGCTCTTTGTGAGATGGGCGTTTCCTCCTCTTCTCTGCAAGGAGGAGGCTGGGGAGTGGCAGGAGGGGAGAGGAGGTGGAGATGGGAATTTCCTCTGGCTAGGCAGGAAAATACTGTGAGGAAACCAAACTGTTCCCATTCATGGAAAATGTCCTTTCTTCCTCACTTCGTGTTGCCAGAGGGTTGATGGAGCAGCTGTCACCAGTTGGGTCTGACTCATTAGTTTATCATCTCTCCCCACCCTATTCCCAACCCCCTCCCTCCAAACCCACCCACCCTGAAAATGCCTGAGCACAGTCTACTATTTTAAGAACTGAATTCCCTGTCGGCATGGCAACTTCAAGGCTGTACCTCTTGTTAGTGGCTGCCTGGATGGAAGAAAAGCCACCTTTCACCAGGGCTCCAGCCAGCCTACAGCCGGGGTTAGACCCAGCCACAGGGTGTCTGTCAACCTATTCTTTTTTGTGTGTTTGCTTGTTTTACAACCCTTTAAAAATGTAAAAAGCTTTGGGTAAGAACAATCCTAATGACACTCATCAGATCCCAGAAAAGGTGTTGGTTGATATGGACAGCAGGACGGTGGCCAACTCCCCCGCGGAAAAAAATAAAATTACATTAAACGTTTGAAAATATATATATAATGATAAAACCATTTTTAGCTTGCTGGTCAAACAAAACAGGTCAGGACCATAGTTTTGGGTTTTGGGGTTTGGGTTTTTGATTTGTTTGCTTTTTTAGAATTTAAAGAGAGTGACAGTTATACCTTCATGTTAATTATTTAGCAAACAGCAATACAAAATCTGAATTTTAATTCCTCCATTTTTTATTAATGTGTTTATCTTACAAACAATGCACAACAGCAAAATTAGTATCTTTAATGTTATTCAAGGACTATCTTTTAAATCTGTGGAAGAAGTCTTGATTAAACAGTTCCCAAGAAACAGAGTTTACCCAACCCCTGCTGCAAGACAAAAGCAACAGGTGTCAACACTGTATTTGTCACTGTGGACGTGTGAAAGGTTGGGAGGAAGAGGAGGCTGCTACAGGAGAAGATGGGGAAAGGGATTGTGGGAGAAGGACAATGTGATTGATTTTTAAAATTTCCCTCCAAATCTACACATTTTTATTATACTTTAAATATTTATTTAGGTTCTTCAAGTACTCCAAAATTAAAGTCTTAGGCTATGCCACCCTTCCTGCACCCCAGAAAATGATTGAAGCTTACAATCTACGATTCCCACTTGTAGAAAACAACATTTACTGCATAACCTCTTCTTTTTTTTTTCTTTTTGCAAAGACCAGATTTCCTTCAGACATGTTGAAGAAAGGATGTATTTTGAATGTTTTGTTTGTTTGTTCTTTGAATTTTTTATTTTATTTATTTTTTGTCACAATCAAGATAATAATTTTCAAATAAAATTTTAATCATATTTTAAGCATATGCAAAAGTAGAAAGACTAATGAAATAACCCCTCATGTACCTGATACTCCTAATTTATATTTAAAGGGCTTTTCTGTGTAAATTAAAGAAATGATTTCTACTTGCTTAAAACATGGATTCAAAGGGAAGAAAGGCTGGGCACACCTATAATCCCAGCTACTTGGGAGGCTAAAGCAGGAAGATTGCTTGAGCCCAGAAGTTTGAGGTCATGCTGGGCAAAATAGTAAGTCTCCATCTCTATTAAAAAAAGAAAAAGAGAGAAAGAAAGAAAGAGAACAATATCTCTGCAAATGGCATTTGTCTAGAATCCAGTTCTAGGTCATGCCTGAAGTGATGGGTGCAGGTGAAGGTGGGAGGAACATCTGTAGGTAAGAAAGGGGGACTGCTCTTTGATGGTTACCATGGCGACAACTAGGCTAAGATGGTTGAGGTCATTTATGGGGCAGTCAGGTTCCTGCTAATGGACTCTGGGTGAGAACTGTAGGAGAAACCTCACTGTCTCTGAAATTCCCTTACCCACTTCCAACAGTATTATCAATTTGAGGATATTCTCATTTTGAATTTCTAGGGCTTGATTAAAATAGAGACAACAAACAAGCAAAACGAACAGAGTGTTAATCTGCATGCTCACTTTGAGGACTTCTGGGATTTTATAGTAAGCTACTTGAGTCCTGTTTACAACAGTAGGACCCCTAAATTCCCAGAAGAAAGTCCTAGGACTCATGCAGGTCTTGGGGTATTGATCCTTATGTGAGGATGCTGCAAGTATAGCCAGTGACATGCAGTCCAGAAGAGCAGGGAATCCAGCTAAGCCAAGAAGATTTGGAGAGTTGGGACTCACTTTACCCCTCCTGAAGGAACTTGATCCCAGTGTAGCATATCCATCAATCGCCAATGTCCAGGGTTACTTTATACAACAGATCATTTGCTATAGGGTAGATCAGTAAGAAGTGGAACTTTGGCATGGCACTGCCTGGACTCAGGTTCAATCCACAACATATACTATTTCTACTGTGATTTACTCTCTTTAAAAAAAGTATATATCTATTGTTTTTAAAGAAATGGGGTCTTGCTATGTTGCCCAGGCCAGTCTCAAACTTCTGGGCTCTAGCAGTTCTCCCGCCTCGGCCTCCCAAAGCGCTGGGATTACAGGCCTGAGCCAACGTGCCCAGACTGGTGTACTCTATCACCTACAAATATGGCTGGCCAGGGGAAGGATGGGTACTCTCAGGGTACTCTCAAAGGGCAGGTACACAGGCAGAAGCAGGCTGGAATTCGTCATCAAGGGATAAACATGAGTGGAGGGACAGGCAGAAGGCCACCGGGGACCTAGACTGGTCCTCACGGAGATGGTGCCCACGCCTGAGGTCCTTAGCGTTCTGCCGCTCCGGAGGAAGAAGACTGCACAGGCGGGGGCGGCCACCAGGGGGTGCGCGGGGGCCGGAATTTCGGGAACCTAGGGCTGCGGCGGGAGAGAAGTAGCGGTGGCCTGGGAATGACAGGTATGTTATGGGCGTTTGCTGACCTGATCCTGGCTCCTACATAACCAGCAGTTCCTTAAGGGCAGTTAGAGTGTTTTAGTCGCCTTGCTTTCCCAACTGCCCATGAGCCCCGTTCTGAGGTTTGCTCTCTGAAGAGTCAAATGGATACATTTTCACTCTGGGAGGGGGGGAAGTGAGGCAGCCCTGCTCAGACTTCTTGGTCTTGGGACCCCTTTATACTCTTAAACGTTACTGAGGACCTCGAAAAGCTTTTAGTTTGTTTATGTGGGTTGTACCTCTCAATAGTTACCAGTTTTGAGATTAAAACTGAATCGGCCTGGCCAACATGGGGAAACCCCATCTCTACTAAAAATTTTTAAAATTAGCCGCCTTGGTGGTGGGAGCCTGTGGTTCCAGCTACTTGGGAGGCTGAGGCAGGAGAGTGGCTTGAATCTGGGAGGCGGAGGTTGCAGAGGGCTGAAATCCAGCCACTGCACTCCAGCCTCGGTGACAGAGCGAGACTCTCTCTCTCTCAAAACAAAACAGAACAAAACTGGCTGGGCACGATAGCTCAAGCCTGTAATCTCAGCGCTTTGGGAGGCCAAGGCAGGCGGATCACAAGGTCGGGAGTTTGAGACCAACTTGGCCAATATGGTGAAACCCCGTCTCTACGAAAAATACAAAAATTAGCCAGGCGTGGTGTCGCATGCCTGTAGTTCCAGCTACTTGGGGGGCTGAGGCAGAAGAATTGCATGAACCTGGGAGGCAGAGGTTGCAGAGAGCCGAGATCAGGGCCATTGCACCCCAACCTGGGCAATAGAACGAGTCTGTCTCAAAAAAATAAAAAAATAAAACTGAACCAGTCACGGTGGCCCATGCCTACAATCTCAGCTGCTTGGGAGGCTGAGACAGGAGGATGCTTGAGCCCAGGAGTTCGAGGTCAGCCTGGTAACACAGCAGAGACCCCTGTCTCAAAAAAAAAAAAAAAAAAAAAAGTTTATAAAATGTAAAATAAAATAGAAACCAACAGCCAGGTGTGGTGGTTCATGCCTATCATCCCAGCACTTTGGGAGGCCAAGGTGGATGGAATTAGAGACCAGCCTGGCCAACATGGCAAAACTCCATCTAAAAATACAATAATTAGACAGGCGTGGTGTCGTGTACTTGTAGTCCCAGCTACTCGGGAGGCTGAGGCAAGAGAATCGCTTGAACCTGTGAAGCAGAGGTTGCAGTGAGCCAAGATTGCGCCATTGCACTCCAGCCTGGGCGACAGAGCGAGACTCTGTCTCAAAAAAAAAAAAAAAAAAAAAAAAAAAAAAAACCAAAATGGAGAATTAAAAAAATGTATTTATTACAATAACAAACCTGCTACATGTTAACATTTCTCATTTAGAAAAATACCTATATTTTCCAAAACAAAAAGAAGTTTGGCCCTCTTTTATATTTCTGTGATTTTAAAAAGTATCTAGCTTAATAAAATACAGATGGAATCTCATTTCTGCTTTGCATTCAGTCTGCTGTGATATCAGACTGAGTTTTCCCAAAGCACGCAGCTTTGTACACTCAAGAGAGAACAGGGCGAAATGGGCAAATAACATCTCATATGAAAGTAGTTTTGACTCTGCAGACCCCCTGCCCATTTTGATATTAAGTAGAGTATAAATGCCATGCAGTGTATTTTGGGATGAGGATCGAATTGCTTTTTGTAAAAGGAAGGTTGCCTTTGGTGAGGGCTGAGCACCAGTTTACCTGAAGTTCACCCATAGGCAGAGAGGTGATGTCCACAGCCAGAGATGCTAGAAAGCAGGGCCTCCGCTGGTGTAGACACACATGTGCTTCATGTCTATTCCCAGCCTGTGAGCAGTAGGGCTCTATTGCAGCTGACTTGTCACTGCTTGCTGTCCTGAACTGCAACTGATAGAAGAATGGCCAGAGGCATAGAAAAGGTTGACTTGCTGGGAGGAGAATCTTGTTTTTCTGATTCAGGTGCTCTCCTGACTTTGAAGCCATTGGGTTCTTATCAGTCCAAATGTATTTCAAGACAGGCTGGGCACGGTGGCTCACGCCTGTAATCCCAGCACTTTGGGAGGTCGACAAGGGAGGATCACTTGAGCCCAGGAGTTCGAGACCAGCCTGGGCAACATAGTGAAACCCCATTTCTTACCAAAAAAATGCAAAACAACTAAATGAGTACAGTGGCATGCATGTATATAGTCCCTGCTACTCGGGAGGCTGATGTAGGAGGACCACTTGAGCCCAGGAGTTGAAGGCTGCAGTAAGCCATGATCGTATCACTGCACTCCGGCCTGGGTGACAGAGCAGGATCCCATCACAAAAAAAAATATATATATATTTTTTCAGAACAATGGCCCCAACATCTCTGTACCCCTAGGCCTGCCCCAGTGGTGTTGGGAGGGCTGTGCAGAATGTTGCATCTGAAGGCAATGTGGGAGGTGTTGAGTAACAGATAATGCAGGTTTCTTCCCAGTTAATTTCCTCCCAGGGTACCAAACCAAAGGGATTACTATAATCATCTGAGGAACTTCCTAAGTATACTGATTCCTGGTCCCACCTCAGATCTACCAGGAGGGCAGCCTGGTTTTTAAAGCTCCCAGTAATTCTGGTACCACCAGTCTTGGGAGCCACGGGCCTTCTCTAACCCTGTCTACAAACTCAGCAAAGGCCCTCCATCCTTAGATCCTTGAAATCACCTGGAGCACATATGTAAAATTTTGAATTCCAGCCTGTATGGTGGTACATACCTGTAGTCCCAGCTACTTGAGAGGCTGAGATAGGAGGATCACTTGAGCACAAGAGTTCCAGTAGAGCCTACACAGCAAGACCCCCCATTTCTAAAAAATAAAGTAAAATGTGAATTTCTCAGGCCCAATCCTTAGAGGCCCAGTATCTAGATTGGGTAGATCTGGGATATCCTCAGGAACAAGTTTTTAATCAATAGCCCAGTTAATTCTACTGTAAGGGAACGAGGACTACAGTTTGCCTCCAGGGTTACTACAGTCTGTGTGTCACACTCCATGTGTCACAGTCTGGGTGCCGCAGTCCTTGCATTGCCCATGAGTGACACTCAGCTGGGTGCGGAGGCTCATACCTGTAATCCTAGCACTTTGGGAGGTCGAGGTGGGAGGATTTCTTGAGTTCATGAGTTCAAGAGCAGCCTGAGCAACATGGCAAGATGCCCATCTCTATAAAAAATTTAAAAATTCACCCGGTATGGTGGTGCATGTCTATAGTCCCAGCTACTTGGGGGACTGAGGCGGGAGAATCGCTTGACACTGGGAGGCAGAGGCTGCAGTGAGCCATCATTGCACCACTGCACTCCAGCCTGGGTGACAGAGACCTTGTATCGAAAAAAATTTACCAAAGAGTTATACTCGACGTGTCGCGATGTGTGTGTCTCAGTCCCTGTGCCATGTGTCACAGTCTCTTATGTCATGGTGCGTGTGTCACAGTCCGTGGTGTGTCACAATCCCTGTGTGGGCGGTGTGGTGTGTCACAGTCCATGGTGTGTCACAATCCCTGTGTCATGGTGTGTGTGTCACAGTCTATGGTGCGCCTCAGTCCCTGTGTTGCGGTGCGTGTGTCATAGTCTGGTGGTGTGTCACGTCCCTGTGTCACAGTGTGTGTGTTGCCATGTGCGTGTCACAGTCCAGTGTGTTACTCTATGTGTTGCAGTCTGTGTGTTACAAAGTGACTTTGGGGCCCAACTCAGAATCAGCATAATCTTAGCCTTCCCTCCTTTATCCCCTGAATAACCAGATGCCCTCCTGGGAGCCAAAATTTAAATCCAGGAGTTCCAAGTCCCCTCTGATGAAGGTGACAGCCTTTCTCCCCAATTCCAGGACTGTGTACTCCAAGAAGATCCCTTTATTCTCAAATCCCACCTGGGCCCCAGCCTGAGTGCTGGTCATGCCACTGTGGCCCACATTCACCCACTT
Organism: Rhinopithecus bieti; assembly: GCF_001698545.2. Classification (NCBI taxonomy): domain Eukaryota; kingdom Metazoa; phylum Chordata; class Mammalia; order Primates; family Cercopithecidae; genus Rhinopithecus; species Rhinopithecus bieti. Next base: position 2,004,561 of record NW_016809658.1, read on the forward strand.
GCCTTCTCCCCACTTTTCTACCATCCTTCTGATTAGGGCTTGGGGGTATGTGCTTGTGGACAGATACATACCCATCATTGAAAAGAGCTCAGCCAAATGTGCACCAGGAAAAAAAAAATGGACTTAGGAGCTCACTCAGCTTTCCTTACACAGAGCCCTGCCCCACCTTCTCCGCCTGATTTCATAGAGGATATTTTAGTCTCATCTTCCCACAAGGAGCCGCTCTTTGCTCTCCACCTCCACCGTCCACCTCCAGCCATTGGTTTGGAGGGCCACCAGCCTGTGTGGCTCACAGAGTTTTCTAGCAGGACTCATGGAGCCCTGGCTCCCTGAGAAACAGCCCCTGAGATCCGCGTGCAGCCTGCAGCCCTCACTCTCTGCTACTGCCTCTGCTTTCACTATCACGTGTGCCCTGCAGGACCCACATAGGAAGGGGGTGAATGGCAACTCATTTCATGAATTGTGTAAAGCATCAAATCATTATGTGTGTTTCTTTTTCACTTATGTCTATGCACACACACTTGCACACACTCACTCAGGATGAAATTGGGTTTGTCTGTTTCTTTAAATCCCTGCTCAGCTCCATCATCTTCTGTGGTCTGAACTGCATGGGGACCATCAGCAGAATCTGGGGTTCTCTGCTGTCACTTTTGGAAGACTGGATTCTGGGAGAGACCTGGTGAAAATGATGAAAGCACACCCATCAGGGCTATCTCCCAGCTCTGCACACCAAGGGTGCTCCCATGCTAATTACAGCCGAATCTCTGGGGGTGGCCCCGGCTCCTCAGGGCTGCAGTGGCAGCAAGGCTGAAGAGAACGGCCCCACTCTCAGTCCTTAGGTGCAGCTTCCCTTCCTCCTTCCCCCATTTCTGTGGGTTGTCTTGGTTTGGAGACCATCCAGAAGAAGCTGGTCTAACCCAAGGAAAAGGGAAACTATCAGAATGAAGTCCTCATTCATTTATTCAGTTTCTCTTTAATCAACATTTATTGGGTATCTACCATGTCAAGCCCTGGGCTAACTATTAGAGGTACTAGGTTGAAAATAAAACAAAGGTACAGGTCCCAGAAGTGTAGTGGGGTTAACAGTTATCAAACTAGCAACTGCAGAGAGAGCTTAGCTTGTTCCCTAGGATGTTGGCCCATCTTGGTGGACCAGGGGCGAAGGGCTGTATGAGTGACGGAGGACACTGTGGGAGTAAGGATTCATCCACAGCAGTTTCCCCTGTAGGAGGGGCAGCCTCAGATACTACATGAGTCCTTTCAGCGCCTGCAGCTTTCAGGCCCAGGCTCTTTAATTCTTCACATTACACTTCATCAGCTCTGTGCCAGGCACTGCTGTCACACCCATTTTACAGACAAGGAAACTGAAATTGAGAATTAATTTGATTGTCTAAATCCATCAGGAAGAAGAGCCAGAAGCAATCCTGGGGCCTGTGTGACTTCAGAGCTCTTTTCATGACAGCTGACCTGTCCCAGCTCTAGACAGGCGTGCTCTCTTTATTTGAGGCAGAGTCTTGCTTTGTCGCCCCGGCTGGAGTGCAGTGGTGCAATCACCGCTCACTGCAGCCTCAACCTCCCAGGCACAAGTGATCCTCCCACCTCAGCCTCCCCAGTAGCTGGGACTATAGGGGCACACCACAATGCCCAGCTAATTTCTTTTTTGCATTTTTTGTAGAGACCAAGTTTCACCATGTTGCCCAGGCTGGTGTCAAACTCCTGGGCTCAAGTGATAGGCAAGCTTTGATGAAGGAACTGGTAAAAGCTGACAGGACCATTTCACTGGCATCTCAAAGGGGCCCTGCCCCTACCTGGAGAGCTGGCAGTGTGAGGCTGCTGGTGTCAGCAGTAGTGAGTGGGGCTTTGGGGCCGCTGTGGAGGAGGGTGCCGGGGCTGCAGCACTCCTGGTGGGCAGCCAGCCATCACCTCCTGGGCACAATAGCTGACATTTATTGGCTGCTTACTATGTGCCAGGCACTGCCTAAGCATGATATCATTTATCTAATATTTACAGGTACTCCCAGGTTTACAGAGTAGGCAACTGAGGCACATAATTGTTATGGGGTCACAGGCTGGTAAATGCGAAGCCATATGTGAACCCAAGCACTTTGACTACTGAGTTTGTGCACTTAAGCACTGCGCTAGACTGCCTGTATTTGCTGTGTCTGAAGGATGTCATATTTTTAAGTGTATTTTGCTTCATTGATAACGTGCCCCAAGAAAGAAGACAGCAAGTGTGGTAGACTGCACACGTGGCTGCAGTACTTTGCAGCTCTTTCCATTACAAGTGAAGTCCATCTGCCCACCCTTTGTGTTTGACCCACCTTGTCACTTACTTTGATGAAGAGAATGAGGTAGAAGGGAAGGTGCATCCATTCCAAGCCTGGGGCTCAAGAAGTCTTGTATCTTTTGCTTTTCCCATCCTTGGAAGCCTATAGCCATTGGAAGAAGCCCGGGGTAGGCTAGCCTGCTAGATGAGAGACACGTGGCCAGGTCACCCTTTCACCTCAGCTGACAGCCTGCCAACCACCAGATGTGTGAGGGAGGCCATCTTAAACCATTCGGTGACCTGCCAGCTCACCACAAACACAGTGAGCCCAGCAGAGCCAAGCCAGAAGAACCGCCCAGCCGACCCACAGAGTCATGAGCAAATAAATGTTTATTGTTTTAAGCTACTGAGTGCAAGCCACTGGGTGGCTCGTTTTGTAGCAACAGATAACTGATACAGCAGGAGACACTTGAAAGAGGAGGAAGCTCTGAAGTTGGAGGCATTCCCACTGGACAGTATGGCTAAGTAGAAACCCTATGAGCAGGAAAAAGATGGATTCAGAGGACAAAGGGGAGAAGCAGGAGAGACCCTGCCTGGGTCCTTCGGAAACCCAGCACCCCTACTTCTGGCTTCTGCCAGATGGAGGAGTGGCAAGAGGAGAGAAATTTTAGATAGATGATGGGAAGCTGAAAGCAAGGGTTCTCTGCTGACTTTGGGAAGAGAGTCCTCCCACCCCACCCCCAGCACAAGACCACCGCCTCTTGACAGATTCAGTGGTGGTGCGTGTTGTGCAGAAAGGACTTGAGAGACTCCCTTGAACTTCCCCAGGATCCCGTGTGCTATGGAAGGGATCCAGATACTCCCAATGGGCCACTGCAGTGATTGGGACTAGAGATAAGATGCTGTGAACCTCAACTCAAGCAGGATTGTGAGAATGGGAAGTAGAAGGATTGGAGAAAGGTTTAGGATGCAAAGTGTAAGAAAACTTGGAGCAAACTGAACTAGAGGGTCTGGCCACTGTGGGCGGGGCATCCTGAAGAAACACTGTCAGAGTACGAAAGGATGCCTAGACAACTAACAACAGAAAAAAAAAAAAAAAAAAAAAAACGAGTAAACACCGCTTATTAAACGCCGTTACCATATAGTATGTACACATAATGGTGTAATTATGTCTCTTTGGTGACGTTGGTGATTTCTTGATGTAGCCTGCCATCTGCCCTTATTTTAAGGGTTCCCCTTTCTTGACACATTTGCATTTTAAAAGGAATCAAAGCCTGCAGGTAAAGGGATGCTGCTGGATTGGTAGAATTTCAGGCATTCATTGAAAATGGAACAAGGATTTTCTTTTATGTTGGCTCCATCCCTAGGTTCTTGACTTCGACGTCAGCCACGAAACCACAGAAAGCATCCCCGAGGACCTTGGCATTGAACTCCTTTCATTCCCTTCCTCCCAAGGTGCCCCACTGTTGCTCTGACTTGGGGCAGCAGGGCTGTCTCTCGCCCTCCCGGCTGCTCCCGGCTCAGGAGCATGGGAGGTGAGGGGACGCGGCCGGGGCGGCTCGGTGGGGGGGGGGGCATGTGGCCGCCAGGGGGCGCTGCGCCGCCGCCGAGGCCGCGGCCGCCTGGGCGTGTGGCCTGGCGTGGGCACTTGTGTTGTTTAGATGCCAGCGTTCACCACTCATTCCTTTCTTAAACATGTTTCTAATTTATCCAGTATCTCTTCTACGGAAAAAATAACTTCAGGGAAAAAAAGATGCATGCTTAACGTCAGTGCCAGGGTGGGCAAAAAGGGGTTTTGACACCAGATGCAGTTTTGTTCCTGAACCCTCTGGGCCTGGGGCGAGCCGCCAGCAGGGCCCCTCTGCAGCCGCTCCTCCCGCTGGGGACAGAGGCGCCTGGAAACGCGCACGCCCGAACCCGGCCGCCCCGAGAGCCGCGCGCTAAGCCAGCACGCCCGCAGGCGCTCCTCCTGAAAACGGGTTCCCTTTCTGGCCGGGCAGGTTCAGAGCCCGTGCCTGAGGAGGGGAAGGACGACGAGGCACAGAACCGGGCGCGCCCCGCGTAGGGCGCCAGGACTGGGCTTCTGGCCTTGCCCGGGCGCTGCTGGCACCTCCGGGGAGCAGAGGGGCGGAGGAGGCACGGTCTGCGAGCCAGGGGCAGCCGCTGGACACAGGGCGGGGTGGGGGAGGTGCGGGAGGAGAGGAGAGCCAGAGTCAGGTCAGATGGGGTTGGCTGGAGGAGGGGAGAGGGGTGGACGTGGGAACCAACAAGCCTGACGCCTGCAAATAGAAGTCATCAGGAAAGAGACCTCAAGGCCCATTGGACTGCTGGGAGGTCCCTGGGGTGGGGTCCTGGGGGGAGGAGTGTCTGACTGGCGGCTAGGTTCTGTTTTTCAGACCAGATTAAAAAAAAAAAAAAAAATCCCCTGTCGCCTGGGGAGATGTCTCAGTCACTTTTCTCCAGCAGGAAGCTGCTTCATGCTGGAGCCTCCTGGGATTGGCAGAGTTAAAAATCCTTTAACCCAGGATGCCTTGGGCCTTTTGTTCAGCCCTGACAATAGAATTGGGTGGAGGGGGCTGGGAAGGCAAGTAGCTGGGTTAGAGATGCATCCGTGGGGTGGGGGTATGGGGAAGCTTGTGTTCAGTCACTGGGTACAGGAAAGCAATTGTGTGTGTGTGTGTGTGTGTGTGTGTGTGTGTGTGTGTGTGTGTGTGTGTGTCGGGGGAGGGTATAAGGGAGCCCAGGGACACTGGGGCACCAGCTTATTAACACGTGTGTACGAATGTCGGCTGTGCGCTTGGCAAATCCTTAATTACATAGGGAGACCTTCCTAAACCGGGAACTCAGTATTGGTCCCTAAAAGGTTGGGTAATGGCTTTTTCTTGCATCTGGAATCCAAGGGGACCAATCTCTCTGGTTCCCCTGGGGCCCCAGATTCTTCTAGATGTCTTTGTCTTCTAAAATTCTGGGATCCCACGGGAAGGCACATAGTTAAGGACACTCAGAAATGCATACCTTTCAACCCTACTAATCATCCTAAAACGTGTGCTTTCAACAGATCACGTCCTTGATCTGTAACCTTTAGGGGCACCCAGGATCTCCAATGACTGGGAGTGATGGCATTTAAGTCTTTCCACCATGCAGAATTTTCTTCCCTCCCTCCCCATGAATTCTCTCCTGTAGCCAGCCTGGCCCCTCATAACCCCTTGGATATACTGTATCTTGAATTCTCCAGCCTTTCTGCAGTTGCCTTCCTGGGACATTCATTCCCATGTTCACAATCTAGCCAGTTGTATCCCTTCTCTATTCAGTTCTAGCATCAGTCAGTCAATCAACAAGCATTTATTGAAAGTCCACTATGTGCAAGACATGTTCCAGGCCCTGGTAATACATCAGAGACTAAGACAAATACCTTCTCTTAAGGATTTTATATTTTAATGGGAGGAACAGGGTAAACTCATGGCTCATGCCTGTAATCCCAGGACTTTGGGAGGCTAAGGCAAGAGGATCACTTGAGGCCAGGAGTTCAAAACCAGCCTGGGCAGCAAGTGTCTTCTTTTGCTTCTACAAAAGAAAATTAAAAATAACAAAAAGGAAGTTAACTAGAGTATTGTGGTAGAGGGTATGTGTGTGTGTGCATGTGGGTGCGTCCGTGTGTGTGGTGGGTTGATGGGTGCTGTTTTATTTAGCCAGGGAAGGTCTCTTTGAGGAGGTGGCATTTGAGACCTTGTAGGTGGGAAGGAGGCAGTCATGTGGCGATCTGGGGAAGAGTGCTGCAAGCAGAAGGGAAAGTAAAAACAAAAGCCCTCAGGCAGAAATGTGTTCCTTATACTTAAGAAACACCATGAAGGCCAATGTGGTTGGAGCAATGTGAGCAAGGAGAATGGAGGGGCCTTGGGGACATAGGTAGCTAAGTCCTCATGGATCAAGGTAAGAAGTGTGGGTTTTATTTTATTGCAGTGGGGAGCCTTTGGAGGGTTAGAAGGTGGGGAGTGAAGACAACAGTTAACATACAGTTGCCAAAGTCCTGGCAGGAGGAGATTTTAAAAACCAGAGTTGTGGCTATGAGATGATGAGATGTGATACTGGTTTCTGGGCCAGTTTTGGAGGTGGGAGTAGATAAGCCTTACTGATGATCAGGCGCAGGACTAACTGGGTAGATTGGTGCCTATTTTGGGGGTAGGAGGTGGATCCATAATTGTGTTTGGGCCATGCCAAGACCTATCAGACATCAGGTAAATATGTGCAGACAGCTTTGAGTCTGGAGCTCAGATTTAAATTTGAGAACCAGCCTGTAGGTAGTCTTCAAAGCAGTAGGCCAGAATAATTCCACTTAGGGAGAGAGTCAAGAAAGAAGGTAGCAGATGGCTGAGACTGATGCCACTCCAACCTTTAGAGATCTGGTAGGGGAAAACCCAGCAGAGCAGATTAAGGAAGACAGCCCATGAAATTGGAGGAAAACCAGAAGATGGTGATTTCAAGGAACTCAGTAAAGGAAGTATTTTGAGAAAGAGGATGTATCAGTCTGCTATTGCTAGGTAACAAACAACCACAAAAATCTCAATGGCATAACAGTAAATATTTATTTGACTCACATAGCTGTGGGTCAGTTGGAGGCTGGTTAGATGTGACTGATGTTGGCTGGGCAGCTCTAAGCTGCAATTGGGCAGAGCCTGCTCTGCATACGTGTCCCTCACTCTCCTTGGACCTGCAGGCCAGCTAGGGCACATTTTTCTCCCATGGTGATAATAGGCACAAAAAAGCAGGTGGAAACATAAAATGCCTCTAAAGGCCTAGGTTTGGAACTGGCACCATGTCACTTCCTCCTACATTCCATTGGCCAAAAGGGGTCATGCAGCCACGCCAAAAGTCAAGGGGCAAGAAAGTACAGTATAGTCTACCTCTAGCGGGAGGGACTGCAAAATCGGATTGAAGAGGACAGGGATAGAGTGAGGCAGGATAAGAAATAGGACCCATAATTCAGTCTTCCACAGAAAGAGTGGCCAGACACATTCAGTGCCACTGACAGGCCAGATGAATAGAGGACAGTGAACTGGTCGCCAGTGTGAGCTTAAGATGGCAGTCATTGGCATCGTTGATAAGAGCTATTAAAATGGACAGCTAGGGCTAAAAGCCCAGCTGGAGTGGGTGGAAGTGAGATTGAGAAGTGTGGAGGTGGAGATGTCAGTGTGTAGACAGCTCTTTCAGGAACAGTCACTCTAAAGAGGGGCAGAAAAATGGTACAATAGCAAGAAGGGGATATGAGGCTAAGGCTCTAGAGCTTTTTAAGTCCTGTTTAACTTCCGTGGAAAGACTCTGCTAGGAAGGAAGAAATTGATGAACATAACAGAAAGGGGATAAATGTGCTGGCAAAAGGGGATGGGGCCCAGGGCACAGATGGAGGGCTCGGCCATGGATGGTGGGCAGAGACAGTGCAGAGCTATAGGCATTCCGGAGGCTTTGGAGGGAGGGAGGAAGATCCGGCAACAGATCGTACTTACTTTCTCTATGAAGGATCGTCTGAGGTTACAGTGAGAATGAAAGAGGAAGGGGAGCTGAGAATATGCAGAGAGAGGAGAAAGTGTGAAATTATTGCACTGCGGGGAGGGAAAAGGAATTTTCTAAGTAACTGTAGTAGGATTGTCCAACAGTTCAAATGCCTGTTTGAAATTTATGGCCAGAAATTTGAAGTGAGTCCATCCAGAGTAGCTGGCCGATTTTCTTTAGTGGTGTTCAATTGCTCGGGTGCAGGTGTGAAGTAAACAGTTTGATTTAACCACAGCTGGGTTTTCGCCCAGTGAATACAATGGACAGAGACCACAGCAAGGAAGGTAAGAGTGTTTGCCAGGGAGATTTTGTGTGCTGGAGCATGGAGTTTCAGTTCTCAGCTGGCTGAGAACGAAGGCCTGAGGGGAGAGACGTCATGAGAAAACAGGAGAGTCATGGACTAGAGTCTGAGATGGGAAAATTGCTGAGTCCAAGAACTAAAATAAGTGACCTGGAGGACTGGCAGGTGAAGGAATCTCTGGATCTGAGAGTTTAGAGATGGTGTAGACATTCACGGTTCCAAGATCTAAGATATGACCAGGAGGCTGAGGCAGGGCAGGAGGAATATTCTGCTAGGGCTAAGGATATTAACAGTCTTAGAGACCAGAGTGTTGGGTGGGTCATCAGCATAGATGCTGAAGTCACCAAAAATGATGATAGGAGAAAGAGTCTGATACTAAAATAATCAGGGGTTGGGGGAAGTGACTAGGAGGGTGACAGATGACATTAACTAGGAGGGGTGATTGGTGGCTTTTTTAGTTAAATATTTTAATTTTTTAATACTTTTAGAGTAGTTTCGGATTCACAGAAAAGTTGAATGGAAAATCCAGAGTTCTATATATCCCCCGTCCTGGGAGCAGTATCCCCCACTATCAACATTCCCCACCAGCATTTGTTACAATTGATGAACCTAAGTGTTATCACTGTTACCACGCAGAGTCCATAGTTTACATTGATGTGAATGCTTTATTCTTACTTTACATTACTTTTGCTGTTGTACATTCTGTAGGTTTGGACAAACGTATTATGACATTTATCCACCATTATAGTATCACATCTAGTAGTTGCACTGCGCTGAGGACGGGCTTTTGAAAGAGGAAGGCAAAACCGTTTAGAAACTTCAGTGATGAATGCGGAGGACATCTTCAGGCCTTGAACTGCATGGCTGGAGGGAGAAAAGAGCCTCTACTGGAGAGGGCTGTAGAGCAGCAGCGTCCTGGGGTCAGGTGGGCTTCTGGAAGAAGAAAGTGAGGGTCCTAGTTTTGGAGGAGCTTGAGAGTAGAGGCCTGGGGTAAGATTGGGGAGCACAGGCAGGGTGTAGGCAGGGTTGGCTGCCGGGTGCTCAGCAGTGTGAGGTGGGGCATGGGTGCTGTGGTGAGTGGGGGCGGCTGGGGCAGGTGGCAGGCCCTGGAGGGAGGTGGCAGGTCGGATACCCTCACATGGCCCTGTTGTGGAAGCTTTCCAGATGACTTTGGGGAAAAACAGACTTCCCTTTCCAGGAACCCCTCTAAATTCGGTTGGTCGTGGTTCTCGGATCTTATTCTTTCCTTCCCGGTGTCTCCAGCGTTCTTTTTCTGTGTGGATTTCTTATTTCCTCAATTAGACAAACGTTTGGGCAGGAACCCCAGCTCTACCATTTTGCACCCGCTCAAATGCAACACAGCACTTGACACATCATGTTTGTTGATTGCGTTGGATACAACTGCGGTCTGGTTTCCCTTCGCGGCCAGGAATCCAAGAATGCACCCTCACCCCGCCGCCGCCTCCCGGGCCAGCTGCCGCGCTAGTCCCGCGTAACCCGACGCCGGGCCGCACCCCCTCCCACCCCGGGGCTGCGGCCGCCAATGGACGCAGCCCGAGCCTCCGCCTGGGCAGTGGGGCCCTCTCTCAGCGCCGCCCCCGCCGGGCTGGAGCGGGGACACCGGAGGCGAAGGGCCTGCAGGAGCGTGAGCACAACCCGGCTCCCGTTCCAGCCCCTGCTCACCGCCTTCTGCGGGTCCCGGCCCCGGCCCTGCCGAGACACCTCTGCCCCCTGCCTCAAGCCCAGGAGGCCAGGCTGCCGCCCCAGGGTGCCCCGGTAGTCGTAGACAGTGGCCTCCAGAGGGCCACGCCGGGTTCCCTCCCAGCCCGGGAGCCAAGACACTTGGCTCTGGCCCCTCTCCACTGTTTGACCTGCCCAGAGACCTTGGACGGTCCGAGAGCCTCCGAGCCTCAGTCTTCTCATCTGTAGCTGGGGCTGGGCCCTGCGCACCTCTGAGAGGAGTGATGCAACAAGGGTGAAGGGTGTGAAAGTCTCCTTGTGTTGCCCAGGGGTCAAGGTCAAACCCAATACACAGTGGCCGCCCGCAGCTGCCCCGCCGGCAGCAGCTGCAGAACCGCAGCTCCTCCCGCCACCATCCAGGGAACTCCCTAGCTCCAGAGGAGGAGCCTAACAAGGGCACTTGGCTTTCCTCCACGTCCCCGGCACGAGGCACGAGGCGTTTCCTGCAGCTCCTCACTTCCAATGTAGAAATCAGCTCCGGGTTTCAGCAACCCTGAGAGAGGAGGCTGCAAATAGATGCTGGGCCAGCAGGAAGGTGCACAGGCGGGACACCTCTCAGCTGCCTGTTTCATCTCCCGTACACGATACTCTCTAGAGTGTAAGAAGTGTGCCAGAGGAAGCACGCACTGACTGACAATGCCTATTTTCTCCCCAAATGGTTACAATGCACATTCTTGAGTGACCTTCTACAGGCTACAAATACTGATGTGTTTATCTGTACCTTGGGTCATGGTACCCAAAAGAAAAGCAAAGGAGAGCTCAGAAAATACATTCTAGTCTCAAAGAGGAAGGAAGAAAAGAGAGGATGTCTTTGTCAGTCTGCATTATGTTAACATTCACAGCCTCTCCTCACCCCCCATGATGGCAGGGCACGAGTCACCTATGGTGATGAGGACATATGAAGTTCCCTGAGTTCTTCACTTCTGTGTCCATGTCCTGAACAGAATCCCAAGTTGGCTCCCGGAACCCGCAGCCTTGGCTCACACCAACAATGTCATAGGGGTAAACTGATCTCGCTTCCCTGAGCTCAGACTTCAGCACCTGGCAGCCCTCTCAGGTCCTCACGCTGGATGAATCCAACAGCAGGAAGTGACTGGGGAGTCCCTGAGCAGACAGAGGGAGAGGCACCCACCGGCCCAAGCATGATGTTCTTATGAATTCTTTTGGTTCCAGACCTTTTTGGCGTTGCCAAGCCCTATAGGAAAGATCAGAGCAGCTGGAAATTCTAGCAGGAAAGTGCCAGGTTCTGAGCAGGTCCCAGTCTGACTTAGAAACAGTTAGGGGCTGGGGCTGTTGGCGGCTGGCATTCTTGTCTTTGCTTGGTTTCACAGACAGGCAGGAATTGCTTGCTCTTGGAAGGGAGTGCCACGCCTGACGCTGGGCTAGAGCCGGAGTAAACCCAGGGCATGGGGCTGGGGACGAAAATTAGAAGCCTCACTTCCACCCCAGCACCAAGACAGCGACACAAAGGGCCTCCTCTGCTGGCCAAGCAGGAGGGGATGGGCTGCCCAGGGAGGGCTGAGACTGTCACCCAGTGTAGGGCCAGGCAGCTGCAAATGAAACGCAGGCCCAGAAGGCTCAGACAAGCATTCAGTCTTTCCCAGAGCCAAGAAATCCTGGCTAGAAACTTGACTACAGAGCGAGGAAAGGCACCGGGAAATACTTGAAACCAGGCAAGACCCCTGGTAATGCTGGACTTCTGACAAGCAAGGAGTCGAGCCAAGTGCTTCTTCCCGCCTGGCCCAAACACAAAAGCTGAGCTGGCCAGAGAGGTCCCAGGGGAGGTGGGAGAGCAGCTTGGGAGGGACCCAGCAGGAAGAGGAAAGCAGGCAGCAGAGTGATTTTTACCCTACTCAGACCCCAGAGTTCTCACACCGCCAGTCTGCAGAGCAGGAGCCCTCACTGTTTTCATACCCACAGCAAAGGCCCCTCCGGCCTCTGGAGGCTCACACAAGGGGGCTATGGAAATGCCAGTGTGGCAGCGTGGGATCACCAACACCTCAGTGGCCAGCCTGCATGGTGCCTGAGCCAGCTTCCTGGTGAGGAAGGGGAGTTTGCAGGGAACCTGTTTGCAGAAAAGCTGTTCCTACTGTGGAGAGACTGACCTTGGCCCCTGGAGCAAACTCAGTCCTTAACCACGTGCTCAGGCTACTTTATTTTAAATGAATTTGCACAGTAGCATGTTATGAGTGAAATTCATAAACCTAAAAAGGAATAGTCTTTTATTCATGCTGCTAATGTGTGGAGGGGGGTTACTTTTTTAAAGTTTTAAAATTAAAAGATAAATCATCCTGTGTTGAGGATTGGATTTTGCAACTGAATTCTCTTTATCCTTTGCTAGATCTTGAGAAGAAAAGAATAAAAGAAATATGCTGAAGTACGATGACTTAAAAAAAACTCTCAATATAAAAGTAGAACATGCTCTATAAAAAGAAATTCAGACAAAAAAATATAAAGAAGGGAACAAAATCACCTGTCACCACACCACCAGTGATAGCCCTGAGAGCATTTTGTATATTTTTCCCATACTATTTTCTGTGCATACAGACATATGTTTTTATGGGAGATAAAATTGTTAACATGGTCATGCTGTCAGCATTCTTCCTGCCCCTGCCTACTGAAGAAAATCCTGAATTTGCCTATTTGGTTTCCTTCACTTCTCTCTTCTAAGGAGAGGAACAGTTATTACTTGCTGAGAGGAGCTAAGCTGATCTGCACCATGAAGGAATGGAATGGGCTAAGGAAGATGTCCAGACAGGGAAAAGCCTTATGGGAGGGAATTCAACAGAGTTTTCAGAGATTAGCACATTTAAAGCTCTCTAGATAATCCGGTGTGGAGGAAGGGGCTTCTGAGATGAGCTAATATGGCTATGACCCAGAGTCCTTTTAATGTTCTTCCAAATATGTGATCAAATAATGGAATTTATTTTGTATTAATTTTGAGCACTAAACTGTGCATTAAGTCTATAGAGAGATTGAACCCTATGGTCTCCCCTCTGATTTACAAGAATTATGTTTTTAAAAGATGGGGTCATACTATATTTACGTTTTCTTAAAAAACTTTTAAATTTTAATTTTAAATTAATTAATTTATTTTTGACACAGAGTCTCACTCTGTCGCCCAGGCTGGAGTGCAGTGGCTCGATCTCAGCTCACTGCAACCTCCACCTCCTGGGTTCAAGTGATTCTCCTGCCTCAGCCTCCCAAGTAGCTGGGACTACAGGCCCATGCCACCATGCCCAGCTAATTTTTCTATTTTTAGTAGAGACAGGGTTGCACCATGTTGGTCAAGCTAGTCTCGAACTCCTGACCTCATGTAATCCACCCACTTCGGCCTCCCAAAGTGCTGGGATTACAGGCGTGAGCCACCCCCTAGCCTTTTAAAAAAATTTTTAATTCACCACTATACTAATGAGAATGTATTTGGTACTTACATGATCTTTAAAAAAAAAAAAAAAAAAAAAAAAA
>NW_016809658.1:2018660-2023324 GCF_001698545.2 Rhinopithecus bieti
CAAGGATATCAGGAAATTTTTGGATGGTATCTATGTCTCTGAAAAAGGAACTGTTCAGCAGCCTGATGAATAAGATCTAAGAGTTATCCAGCTACAGAAAGAAGATGCCAGATGACTCCTAAGACCTACTTGTGATATTTAAATGATGCAATAAAAGACCTGTTGATTTGGAGCTTCTTAAAAAAAAAAAAAAAAAACAAATCTCACGGTCAATAAATGCAGAAATGAATTATCCTTTGAAACAGCTGCATGGTTGGCCTTCATTTGTCTTCATCATAATTTAACCCCCCAAAATTAATTAAGTTAATTAAATTAACCGATGTTTGTCATTTGTTGTTTGTTTTTAGATAGAGTCTCACTCTGTTTCCTAGGCTAGAGTGCCACGCTGTAGCCTCAAACTCCTGGACTCAAACAGTCCTCCCACCTCAGCCTCCTAAATAGCTGTGACTACAGGTGCACACCACTACATCTGGCTTTTTTTTTTTTTTTTTTTTTTTAGATGGAGTCTCACTCTGTCACCCAGGCTGGAGTGCAGTGGTGTGATCTCAGCTCACTGCACCCTCCATCTTTCAGGTTCAAGAAATTCTCCTGCCTCAGCCTCCAGAGTAGCTGGGATTACAGGTGTGTGCCACTGTGTCCAGCTAATTTTTGTATTTTTAGCAGAGAGGGTGTTTCACCATGTTGGCCAGGCTGGTCTCAAACTCCTGACCTCAGGTGATCTATCTGCCTCGGCCTCCCAAAGTGCTGGGATTATAGGCCTGAGCCACCATGGCCGGCCACATCTGGCTGTTTTTAAATTTTTGTAGAGATAGTATCTCACTATGTTGTCCAGCCTGGCCCCAAACTCCTAGCTCAAACAATCCTCCCACTTCAGCCTCCCAAAGTTTTGGGATTACAGGTGTGAGCCACTGCACCTTGCCAACCCCTCCCCTGTTGATGCCCACTTATGTTGTTTCCAAGTTGATAAACGGTTCCCTAAGGTCATCCTTATGTGCATACATCTTTGAATCTTGCTGAACTTTTCTTTAGAACATATTCCTAAAAGCATCCATGCAGAGTTAAAGGATAAGAACAATCAGAATTCAGTGCAGTGCCAAGTTGCTCTCTGGAAAGCAAAATTAACACAATGACCTCCAGGGTTGGGTTTCTCCTCCTGAGTATAGTTGTGCTGCCCAGGAAGGTCCAAATGGACAGAGTTGCTTAGGGAAGGAGTGGAGCCTTCGCACGTGGTAGGGAAAGAAGGGAGGCTCTTCCTGGATGGAGGGCAAGAAAGGCCAGCGAAGTTCCTATGGAGGATTCATTTTGCTACCCAGCATTCTTTCCTCTGCCTGGCAATCACCTTTCCTCATTCCATAGAGACCATTCTGTCCATAACGTTTGGGTGGTGTTGACCTCACACTTTGCCTCTCATCTCCAGCGTGGGCTAGCCATGAGGGTGACCACGTAGTTTGAGCCAGATGAGTCAGAAGACTCCATACCCTGGAGTCCCTGGTGACTGGACCAACGATGTGTCTATATCTGCAGGTCCACGTGACCCATTCCAGGAAGCAGCTTCCTCTCTTCTTTACTCAGCCTCATGTGACACCAGAATTGGCAGTGTCCCTCTCCTCCCACACACAAGGGCTGCTGGGATGGAGATGAAACCTTGACAACATTGCTGAACCTCAGGATACAGCCGTGTCTGAAGTCAGCAGGATTCATACTGGACTTTGCAGTT
The DNA here is from genome assembly GCF_001698545.2 of Rhinopithecus bieti. Lineage (NCBI taxonomy): Eukaryota > Metazoa > Chordata > Mammalia > Primates > Cercopithecidae > Rhinopithecus > Rhinopithecus bieti. The sequence continues at coordinate 2,020,378 of NW_016809658.1, forward strand.
ACACGAGAGCCCATATACTTCTTCCCTGCCAAATTTTCATTTGATTTTATTTCTTATGCATGGAAAAAGAAAAAAGAGCCAGGCACTGGGGTGCATGTCAGCAGTTTCTGTGGCTGGGGGTGGGAAGTGGAGTTTTGGGGAGAGGGTGGCTGAGGTGGGAGGATTGCTTGAGCCCAGCCTGGGCAATGTAGTGAGACCTCGTCTCAAAAAAAAAAGCACTGGATTTTTTTCTTTTTTCTTTTCTTTTCTTTTTTTTTTTTTGAGATGGAGTATCACCATGTCACCAAGGCTGAAGTGCAGTGGCATGATCTCGGCTCACTGCAACCTCCACCTCCTGGGTTCAAGTAATTCTCCTGCCTCAGCCTCGCAAATATCTGGGATTACAGGCGCCTGCCACCACATCCAGCTAGTGTTTTTTATTTTAGTAGAGACGGGCTTCACCTTGTTGGTCAAGCTAGTCTGGAACTCCTGACCTCAAGTGATCCACCCTCCTGGGCCTCCCAAAGTGCTGGGATTACAGGCGTGAGCCACCGTACCCGGTTGGATTTTTTTCTTTTTATTCACATAATACAAAATTAGTCATTAACCATTAACCATTTTAAAGTATGCAGTTCAGTGGCACTTACATTCACATGTCTGTGGAACCAGCACCTCTATCCAATTGAAGATCTTTTCATCATCCCAAAAGGAAACACCATACTCATTAAGCAATCACTTCCTCTTTCCCTGTCCCATCAACTCCTGGCAACCACTAGTCCGCTTTCTGTCTCTATGGCTGTACTTCTGGAAGATGGCTTTACCAAGTCTGAAAGTTTCATATAAATGGAGTCATACAATATGTGACCTTTTGTGTCTGGATTCTTTCACTTAGTATAATGTTTTCAGGCTTCGTTAACATTGTAGAATGTTTAAGTACATCATTATTTCTTGGGGCTGAATACTATTCCACTGCATATATACACCACTTTTTGTTTACCTACTCATTAGTTGATGAGCATTTGGGTTGTTTCTACCTTTGGCTATTATGAATAATGCCACTATCAACATTCATGTACAAGAATTTGAATACTTGTTTTCAATTTTTTGGGGTATAGACCTAGATGTGGAATTCTTGGATCATTTGATAACTCTGTGTCCATACCTCCCTTTTCCAGTGTAAGCTAGAGTGCAGCGTGGTTCTGTCCTGGGCAAACAAAGGAGTCCTGACTTCCTCAGGCCTTGGAAGAGGAACCAGCCAGGCATGGTGGCTCTCATCTGTAATCTTAACACTTTGGGAGGCTGAGGCAGGAGGATTGCCTGAGCCTAGAAATTCAAGACCAGCCAGGGCAACATAGCGAACCCTGTCTCTACCAAAAATAAAAAATAGGCAGGCATGGTGGTGTGCACTTGTAGTCCCAGCTACTCAGGTGGCTGAGGCAGGAGGATTGCTTGAGCCTGGGAGGTCGAGGCTGCAGTGAGCCGTAATCGCACCATCGCACTCCAGCCCAGGTGACAGAGCAAGACTCTGCCTCAAAACAAAACAAAGAGGAAGCAGCATGGCCAAAGTGGGGAGCAGTGAAGAAAGTACTCTGCCCAGAGAGAGTGTGAAGGCTCAAGATAAGGGAAGCAGAGCAGGGAGGAAGCACTTTCTCTAGTGGGAGTGAGTGGCATATGAGAAGGCAGTGTTTTCTGAACAAGTAGCAGGGCCGTATTGTCCAGAAGACCCAGGGAGAAGAGGCATCTTAGAGCAGTTATTTGGCAACCTGGTCTGTGGAAGGAAATGTCCCTCTCCTTCCTCTTTTTCTTCCTCCCCCCTTCTTGCCTGTGCAGAGACAAACCGCTGGGGAGTAGCTGGGTGGAAAAGAGCACATTGGCATTTTTAAGTCAAAGGTTTTGTTTCACTCTGTGCCTCTCACAGCCCTGCCAGGGATTTCTCCATTCTGGTGAGCTGCAGGTCAGAACTCAGGGCTGCATTTGAGGATGGTCAGCTGTCTTCAGCTATGTCTGCTCTGCCTGGTGGAGGCTCCCCCTTTTCTAAGCTGGGTCAGGGCCTTCCAGGTGCAGTGAAGGCCCTGACCCAGCTTAGAAAAGAAATGGTTGGGGTTTCTGCTCCTATTTCTTCATCCCCACCGCCCATCACTCTCTGCACCCCTGATGTTATTAGTTCATTTTGGGGAGATCAAACCAGGACAATTGAAATCCACGTTTTTGCTCACTCTAACTGAGCACAGTTCTCTTCAAGGTCAGGGTTACATCCTCTCTGTGGAACGCACTATGGTGGAGACTGGTTCTATTCAATTCTCTTCATGTTGAGTGCCTTTTGTGTGTGTCATGCTGGGTCAGGTCCTGAGCAATGGGGGAAGAGGAGATGGGCAAGGACACAGGGTTGCAGGCACTAGAAAGTGAGGCACCTGACCTTGGGGAGCATGGACACATGTCTCAGTGGAGATAGACAGGTACCCAGAGGAAGCAGGCGGGGACATTCAGGAGAACAGACAACATTACAAAGGTAGGGGGAATTTTAGATCCCTCCTGTGCATACTTATGAGTGTAATATATATTTTAAAATTTTAAAGTAATACCTTCACATAATCTAGAAGCTAAGGCCTCCTGCCAATAGCCAGCATCAACTTGCCAGTCATGTGAGGAGCCTCTTGGAAGCAAATTTTCCAGCCCCAGTCAAGCTTTCAGATGTCTTCAACCTCATAAGAAACCCTGAACCAGAATTGTCAAACTAAGTTACTCCTGAATTTCTGACCCACAGAAACTGTGTGAGATAGCAAGTGTTTTATTATCAAGTGGCTTCATTTTGGGGTGATTTATTGCATTTATTGCACAGCAGTAAAGAACTAATCCATCATGCTTGCTGTTATTATTTTCTTGGGCCAGCATCCCCGAGCAAAGAAGCTAAGGAAGATGTCCTGTGCTATGCTGTGAACAGTAGGGATTGTGTGTGTTGGCAGTGGGG
>NW_016809658.1:2024122-2032334 GCF_001698545.2 Rhinopithecus bieti
TAGTTCTAGATCCTTGAGGTATCACCACACTGCCTTCCACAATGGTTGCCATAGTTTACAGTCCCACCAACAGTGTAAAAGTGTTCTTGTTTCTCCACATCCTCTCCAGCACCTGTTGTTTCCTGATTTTTAAATGATTGCCATTCTAACTAGCAATCATTAAATTTTTTAGAGAGTTTCACTATGTTGCCCAGGACTCAAACTCATGGGCTCCAGTGATCCTCTCACTTCAGCTTCCCAAGTAGCTGGGATTACAGGTGTGCACCACCACACCTGGCTGTGAACACACACCTAGTGTTAATAGTTAGGACCACCTTGCTCCTGGGTTGCGTATAACATGATGGACTAAGGATCATCGGGCCATATTATAAAGCTTCCTTCAAAATGAGAAGTTTCACACCAAGTGAAGTGTGCTTCAGAAGCCAGCAGTCTCAGGAGGAGATGCCTGGGCTGGCAAACTTTGCTCACAGATGACCTCAAGTGCTCAGGTAACACACATCAAAATGAGAGTTATGGGGCTATAGGGCTATAGCTCTAACGCAGTTCTCATAGCTGGGAATTGACTGAGCACTTTCTCCTCCTCCTCCTCCTCCTCCTCCTCCTCCTCCTTCTTCTTCTTCTTCTTCTTGTTTTTTTTGAGACGGAGTCTTGCTGTGTTGCCCAGGCTGGAGTGCAGTGGCGCTCTCTCGGCTCACTGCAATCTTTACCTCCCAGGTTCAAGCAATTCTCCTTTTCTGCCTCCTGGGTCGCTGGAATTACAGGCACCTGCCACCACGCTATTTTTTGTGTTTTTAGTAGAGACAGGGTTTCACGATGTTGGCCAGGCTGGTCTCAAATTCCTGATCTCAGGTGATTCACCCACCTCAGCCTCCCAAAGTGCTGGGATTACAGGTGTGAGCCACCATGCCCAGCCAACTGAGCACCTACATTAGAAAAAGCTGGTCTCAGCCACAGGTTCATTTGGGTCTGGTCCATGTTGCCAGAGGGTGGAAGCTTTAGCCCTTCCCATGAAAATGAGGCAAAAACCTCTGCAGTATTTCCCAGCAAAACAAGTTTTCTTCCCTGTGGGTGTGGGGCACATGCAGCTGTGTTTCATCAGCTAATGTGAGCTTGTGTCCAAGAAGTCCCCACCCCTCTCTCCACTGAGTACCTGAGATTCTGGGAAATGAGCTCTATTTTAAGCCTCTGGGTTTTCCTTGTCATTAGGAGCTCAGAGCTCCTTGGAAATAGGTAGCCACAGGGGAGCTAAAAAGGAGGAAGATGAAGTGAGACCCACGCAGCCCCAAGTCTTCAACTTGAAGACTCTGAAATCCTTCATCAGAAATCCTCTCATCAGTCACCCTTGGAGGCATTAACTGTCTTTGGGTAGGGGCTGCTCTCAGTGATGGAATGGTTAACCGAGCTGAACTCCTTCCCTGTAAGTTTGATACAAAACACGTCAAGAGTGTTTTAACACTTCTGTATTTTTTCAGCCAGCCGCAGTGGCTCAAACCTGTAATCCCAGCACATAGGGAGGCCACGGCAGGCAGATCACTTGAGATCAGAGGTTCGAGACCAGCCTGGCCAATATGGTGAAACCCTGTGCCTACTAAAAATACAACAATTAGCCAGGCGTGGTGGCAGGTGCATGTAGTCCCAGCTACTCGGGAGGCTGAGGCAGGAGAATCGCTTGAACCCAGGAGGCAGAGGTTGCAGTGAGCAGAGATCACACCACTGGACTCCAGCCTGGGTGACCAGAGCAAAACTCTATCTCAAAAAACAAAACAAAACAAAGCAAAACTATATTTTTTGTTGTTTGCTCCTTTCTTTTTTGATTTTGCTGCATTGAAACAGATATTCAGCACCATCTACCTCTCAACAGCTATAAAGGGAAATAGTTGAAAAATGACCACTTTCCAATTTTCCTACGTCCCTTGGGAAAAGAAAGGGCATGACACTTGAGTTCAGATTTTTTAAGGCCCAAGTGTTGACTAGTCTTCCCTCCTCTAGCCAAAGCCCACAGATAGCAAACAAATTCAGTCAATTGGTTTCTTACAAGCCTTCCTTAAGCATTTCATGAAGGATGCTGTTTGAATTAACGGCTAATATTGACTTCCAGTTCCCAAAGGAAATTGAACATTTCTGTGCATTTCCCAAAGGGTAAATAAAGAAACCCATTGTGAAAAGTTAAATCTGGATTTCTGAGAAATAACCATAGTTTGTGTGGGAGGGTGTCCTTGACCTCCCCTCTAGTGCTCCTTGAGGGGACAATGTCAGTGCCATAGCTGAAGGGTAAATGGTGTGTGAATGAGGTGCCCTCAGCAGCAACTTCAGACAAGGCTGGCAGTGAGAGACAAGCAAAAATGAAATCAAAGTAAAATACTGCCAATGCTTCTATCGCCATTGTATCATATTACCCTTAATGATTTGTAATTTTACATTTATAGTTATTATCTTTTGGCAGGCACCTTGACTTTAAGTGTGTGTTACACCAAGGGTTATGGCAAAGTGTGTCTGCAGCCCACAGTAAAATCCAGAGTGAGGCTATCCACACTGGAGTGCAGCTTTCCAGGTAGATAGTGCCACCAGCCTAAGGTCACACCTTCTTCCCTGGCGTGAGGTTGCCCTAGGTTGGCACTTATCATGCTCACTGCTTTGGTGACTGTCATCCTGCCCAGGGCTTTAAGCGACCACCTTCCACAGACTCCCCCATTTCATACTACAGAGAAAGCATCTAGTGTCTTACCTTCTCTCCCTCAGTGCCCTAGGACTGCCTGGTGAGTGGCACAAAAGGATCCTCCCTTAGTTCCTGATATCTAGGAACCTACATATGCTTAAAAACAGCAAGATACCTCCCCAGATTGAATCTCTGCAGGCTGAAAAGTTGGATGGATTCCAACTAGAGCACCACTTCCCTAATCCCACACACTTTTAAGGGACTAGAGACTGAGGAATGTTCAGGAATTATCACAGAACATTCTGGTCCTTTTGTTGCAGACTGAAAGCTCTTTAGAGCAATTGAGTACACAGAAATTCAGCCGGAATGGAAGCACAAGCAGAAGCAGACCAAGCTATTTCTCCCCTGAACACACACTCTGCACACCGACAGGTACGAATATAGCTAAAAGAAATGACTATTACATAAGCTCCTAGCCAGTGTCCAGCACAGAGTAAGTCTATCAGTTAGCTCTTCCTGTTTAACAAATCTTCCCTAAACTTAGTGGCTCAAAACAACTATCCTTTAGCTTGCGATTCTGCAGTGTTGCGTATTTCTGCCATCTTGCCCATGCTCAGAGGCCAGCTGCCTGGTGGGCTGGGGCCTGGCTGGACTAGGACAGCCTCAGCTGGGGCAGCTTCTCTGTGTTTCTCATTCTCCAGCAGGCTAGCTCAGGCTTGTGCACACAAGTTTCCAGAGAGAGAAATAGATAAGAGCATCAGAAGTGTACAAACAAGGTCCACTGCATTCTACTGGCCAGAGCGAGCCCCTAGGGCAGCCCCAGTCGCAGTAACGGAGAGGTAGTCTGCTCCTCTCGATGGAGGAGGGACACAGAGTCATTTAGCTCAGGGGTAAACATATAGACGCAGTGAAGGATTGTGGGCATTTTTACAATCTACCACTGTAGCTACCAATAAGTTCTGTGTTTATAGTTTTTCAGCCATTTCCAAAAGGAATTATATTGATGTGTTAGTTGACAAGCCTAGAATGAAAAGATAGATGGGAAAAGACCATCAGACAGGTAAAGAAGATTGTCAAAGACCAACACCTTTGTTAATGCGCTTGATCCCCCAACAGCCAGTCCCTCAAAGGGTCTCTCTCCTGACCCAGCCCTCCTCCTCCTTCCCCTTAAGGTGAGATCCTTGCTGGGCCTCAGCCCAGGGCTTATGTCCTGCCCTCAGGACATGAACATCTGGTTGAGACTGTCTCCATCTTCTGGCCTGGCAACTTTGGTCCCTTGTGAGCTATTCAACTTCTTGATAGAGTCATTTAGGAGTCTCTGGGAAGAATTGAAGCTCTGCTCCAAGAGTTGGGGGTGGACTGCCCTGGTCTGGAATGTTCCTTTCCCTCTTATTTGGAAGTTAGAAAGTGGCTAGTAACATGGCTGGCGCCTGTGGGATCATCCTCTTCCTCAAGGTGGCTGGATATGTGGAGACAAGCATGAAGAAGCCCAGGCTCTGTCACGACATTGCTGACTGGCTTCCGTCACATTTTCAGGTGAGGCAAATCTGTGTAGTGATTTCCCATCAGGAATAGGAATGGCATCCCCTCCTCCCTCTGATTGCACTACAAATGCCATCACACACGCAAAGTGCTCACTAGAACTCCATTGCTCTATTTCTTCAGCAGAGCAGACACCCTTGGCTTCTCGTCTTCACTCACACAACCTCCTTTTCCACTCGCATCTTCTAGCTAGAGGTGAGCGTGTGACACCACACAGACTGTGAGAAATAGGTAAGTTCAGCCTAGTGACACTTCTGGCAAAGCTTGTTTTCCTGATTTTTAAAAAAGGAGTGGGGGGACTGGCATGCCTTTTGTCCTTCCTCCCTCCTCCTGCCTGGAACATGGAAGTGAGACCAGGAAGTACAGCAGCTGTCTTGTGACCATGAGGACTAAAGTCCTGCATGGAGGATGGTAGAGTAAAATGAAAGAAGCAGCCTGGATGCCTGATGAGCAGCTGCGCCAGCCCCAGGATCATGCAAATCAGTGTCAATCACTGTGGTTCTGGTTTTCTCCTATTTGTAGCCAAATAAATTCCTTACTGATACAGGCAGCGTCTTTGTTGGTTCCAAAGAAAAGTGGATTCACAGAAATATAACTGAAAGAACCATGAATTTCTAAAGAAGTCCTAGAAATAGATCAGTTAGAGAAGTTGTCCATTTCAGGCAGGAGTTTCTACTGTAAGTTGCTTGGATGGAAAATAAATCAGTGTTAAGGAGGTGGGAATGCCATCACTTGAATCATATTACTATATCTTATTAAATCTCAGATGCCATCAGTTGTAAGGTAGAGCATTATTTTACATATCACTATGAAAGAAGAAAATGCTCTCAAGACATATCACTGATTGTCAGATGCATACACCTTGATTTCAGAGATTTTAAAATGTGAAAAAAGGAGGGACATCTTAGGATCAGTGAAATATGGCACATATTTATTTGCTTTCTGCCTGCTGTCCCCATTAGACCAGAGACACTGTCTGCCGTGCTCTCTGCCAAGTCCTCTGTACCTAGAATTGGGCCTGGCATAGAGTGGGCTCCATAAATATGGGTTAATTAATAAGTTAACTAATAAGTTCTAGTCCTTGCTTTTCCAATAACTTCCCATGCTACCCTGGCTGGAGAAAGTATTTCCCTTTCTCTGTACCTCATTTCTCCATAATCTAGTTCAACTGACCCTCACCAGCACAGAAGAAACAAAAAGCCCCAAATACATGCAAAGCGGACCTACACTCTGCATCACCATGGCGACGCCTCCCAGGGTCCCAGAGGGCAGGGAGGACTCATCTTCCACCATCCCTAGAAATCTCTCTTTCCCCAGAGCCCAGCTCCTAAAGCTCTGTGGTTAACCCTTTCCAGGCAAGCCTTTTCCAACACTCTGTTTGTGCTCCCTAAAATGGACTGCTAAATGTGCTCCCTACAAATGGACTAGGGCCAAGGAATTATGCAAGATCCTTCAAACAAAGAGATGGTATTTTGTAACTTCCCTGAGTTTCTCCAAGAAGATGAAATGCACAACATATTTTAAAATAATATCAACTTACATCTGTCAAAGAGGTAGTCTTGTCTGACCAAAGCCTTTGAGCTGGTGAGTGTTGGGGTTCCAGATGCCCCTTCTGCTGCCTAGCACTGTATTCAGAAGTAATAAAGATGATGGCTTTCATGTAATGTGTGACGAACCCTTTGCATATATTCCTTCATTGAGTCTTCAACAGAAACTTATGGGGTAGGAAGTACCTTTATCCCCACTTTACAAGTGGGAAAACTGAAGCACATAGCTGTTAAGTAGGTAGCAGAACCTGGCCTCGAACTCAGGAGGGGTAGCACCAGAGTTTATGCTCTTAACCACTATGCTCTATTGCCTTATAACTGCCTTACACTGGGCACCTAGTTCATGCCAGGTTCTGTGCTTGGCATTGAGGTACAGACAAAAATAAAGCCTAGTTTCTACCCTGGAAGAGTTCATGCTCTAATGGAAAAGACAGACCTACTGGCAGAGATGGTCATGAAGTGTCACAGGAACACAAAAGAAATTTTTTTTTTTTTGAGACTGAGTCTGGCTGTGTCGCCCAGGCTGGAGTGCAGTGGCGCGATCTCGGCTCACTGCAAGCTCCGCCTCCCGGGTTCACACCATTCTCCCGCCTCAGCCTCCGAGTAGCTGGGACTACAAGCACCTGCCACCACGCCCGGCTAATTTTTTGTATTTTAGTAGAGACGGGGTTTCACCGTGTTAGCCAGGATGGTCTCGATCTCCTGACCTCTTGATCCTCCCGCCTCGGCCTCCCAAAGTGCTGGGATTACAGGCTTGAGCCACCGGGCCCGGCCTCGCAAAAGAAATTTTAAAAAGGCCCATGCCTGTAGACAATCAAGGAAGTGTTCACAGAGGAGGTGCCTTTGAGTGGGCCATTGAAGGGAAAGTAGGAGTTTGCTAGGTAGACAATGGAGCGCAGGGCATCCCAGACAGCAGGAGCTTCTTGGAGGCTCTATCTGGGGAGGAGGAAGAGACAGAGTAGCTGACAGAAAGCAGGACTGGAAATTAGGGAAGGGGCCCCATGAGGAGGGATTTTGCCTGCCTTGGTCAGGGAATCTAAGAAGGGTTTAAACAGTGGAGGAACAGGCTTGCCTTACATTTCTGAAAGAGTTCTCAGATAGTTGCACAGGGAGTGATTGTGGTGAGGAGAAAGAGAGAACTGCATTCGAGTGGATGGCAAACTTCATGTTTCCCCTCCATGAGTGACATTGTGAAGTGGAGAAGAAAAGGGTAGACAGACATGGAGATTAGCATGTGTTTTTTTTTGTTTGTTTGTTTGTATGTTTTTGTTTTGTTTTGTTTTTAAGGCAGGGTCTCACTCTGTTACCCAAGCTGGAGTGCAGTGGTGCAATCATGGCTCACTGCAGCCTTGTCCTCCTGGGCCCAAATGATCCTCCCACCTCAGCCTCCCAAGTAGCTGGGACTACAGATATGTGCCACCATACCCGGCTAATTTTTAAATTTTTTAATAGAGATGAGGTCTCCCTATTTTGCCCAGGCTGGTCTTGAATTCCTGAGCTCAAGCGATCCTCCTGCCTCAGCCTCCCAAAGTGCTGAGATTATGGGCATGAGCCACTGCACCTGGCCAAAGCTAGCATGTATTAAAACATGTATTTGGCTTCAAGTGTAGGAAAGGATGAACATCCACACCTACAGAACTCTCTCAACCTGGATAGGCTTTTTTTATTTTTTTAAACTGCTCTTTGTGGAGTAGGGTTACCCCATAGGCAGTGTGCCCTAGCCCCATGTGTTCATATGCATTGGCTTGAGGGCCTCTGGCAGGGTCTCTACTCCTTCTTCTAAAACACCATCTCTCTGATGCCTGAAATTCCACTTTCAGAAATTAATCCTATAGGATAAGTGCTGATTTCTCTTTTCCAGGATTTCTCTTATTTTTTCCAAAATGGTTCTTTTACTTGTGTTTTAAATTTCCAAAGTGACATGGCCTTCTTGTAGAAAAAGAAAACATTACAATATAACTGGAAGTTATATATTTCCTTTATTTCCTCCCAATTCTAGCTTCGACTCTGAGCATCCCTCAATACCCATTCTCAATTCTTTGTTTTGGTGGAAGGACCCTGATTATATTCTGGGTGACAATGTGTCTTGCTAAAAAAAACCCCTTCATTTCTCAGACTTTCTTACAGCTAAGTGTGCACAACCTATGCGACTAGGTTCTAGCAATGAGATAAGTGCAAGTGTTCTGTGGGATTCCTAATAAGGCTGCTTCATGGGAGAATGACAGCAGGGAGTGGAGGAGCTTTTGTCTTTCTTTCCTCCTTCCAGCCTGCAACTCCATATGATGTAACGACTGGAGCTGCAGCAGCCATCTTGGATCATGAGGTGACCTTGAGGATAGAAGCTGCATACCAGATAGTGATCAAGGGGCCACTGTACCAGTCCTGGACTGCTCACCTCTTATATGAGAAAGAAAAAAAATATATATATAGTAAAAATATAATATGTAAGTTATATATATTTATATAT
>NW_016809658.1:2032733-2036827 GCF_001698545.2 Rhinopithecus bieti
ATATTATATATAAGCTTATATAAACTTATATATTATATATATATTTTATATATATCTAGAGAGAGAGAGAGAGAGAGAGAGATGGAGTTTCACTCTTGTCACCCAGGTTGGAGTGCAGTGGCAGAGTCTCAGCACACTGCAACCTCTGCCTGCTGGGTTCAAGCAATTCTCTGGCCTCAGCCTCCCAAGTAGCTGAGATTACAGGGGCCTGCCACCACAGCCAGCTGATTTTGTATTTTGTATTTTAGTAGAAATGGAGTTTCACCATGTTGGCCAGGCTTGTCTCAAACTCCTGACCTCAGGTGATCCACCCACCTCAGCCTCCCAAAGTGCTGGGATTACAGACATGAGCCACCATACCTAGCCAGAAGTTTTATTTTTAAGCTGCTATTGTTTTGAATATTCTGCCACATGCAGCTCAACAAATCCTGCATAATACACCAACCATCCTGGTCTTTAAGAGAAACTAACTGGCCCAATAGTAGCAGCACCATGACTGACTGAGCCAACTCAGTTGACCAGATATGGTCAACTGACCTCATTGGAATCATTGTAGGCTACATGGAGCCAGATCCTGCCTCTCAGGAACTGGAGGCCACAGAAAGTCTAGCTAGTTGGTGCTGGACTTGAAAGCCACATTTTTGGGCAGCCATTTTATGAGACCATGTGCAAGCTGACAGCTGAGTGAAGACAGCTGTGTGCTGAGAGAAAAGATTGAGGTGGATGCAGGCAGGAGAGATGAGAAACATGGAACTCCAGAGAGTGAGGAAGTTGGAGGGAGTAGCTGCCTGAGGACTTTCCATTTCCCTTGAGACCACACTGTACTATCTGCAATCAAGTTTCATGTGAATTCCAGTTTCCTGATAATAAGTCCTCCCTTTTTTAAAACTTAAGCCATCTTAAGTTTCTGTCTCTTGCAATTAACAGATCCCTAAGATAACCTAACATACAGTCCTGTGATTTCCTTTTTCACTTTCTAGGTTGCCATTTAAGTAACGCACAAACCAATAATACTTTAGGATAAATTTTGTCATCTTCCCAAGTGGAGGAAGTAAAGGAGGAGACAGACAGGTAATAGGAGGTTCAGGTGAGAGGATGCCAAAGGCATGGGAAGTGGCTCTGGCAAGTCAGGAGCAGACCTGGCTGCCCTCACAGCACCTGAGCCCAACCCAGCATGTAGAACACTCTCCCTACTTTTGGGTCTGCAGGGGCTGGCTATAAAATTCCTGGAGAGGTTTGTTCCAGAGCACGGGGTTTAACACAGAAGATCAAGAATTAGCTGGAAGTATGGTATCTTCAGAGCAGGATCTGTGGCCCATACTTGATTCTGCAAAAATTCAAGATGCTTCTATTTTGCTCTAAGAGACTGCAGTTTCTTTATTCTGTTGCACCAAAAATTTGCCACATCACACTTGAGTCATTTCTTCCTCTTTCTCATATCCCAGGCAATAAGCTGTTCACTAATAAAAATAAAAACTCAGCATTCTTAGTTACCTGCCTAAACGAGTAGCCCCTGAAAAAGTTTTCAGAAAGGTCATCAGAAACACCTACACCCTCAAAGAGCCTCCAAAAGCAAGTGCCAAAGCTCCTTTATTTACTTGAACTTATCTATACTGTTAAATAAAAATTGCAGGAGGCCTTTGTTTTGGACTAAGCTCCTGCACCAGGCGGCAACAGACAAGACTAAAAATAGAGTCATGATGGCTGGGTGCGGTGGCTCACACCTGTAATCCCAGCACTTTGGGAGGCTGAGGTGGGCAGATCACCTGAGTTCAGGAGTTCAAGACCAGCCTGGCCAACACGGAGCAACCCCGTTTCTACTAACAATACAAAATTAGCTGGGCATGGTGGCCCATGTCTGTAATCCCAGCTACTCAGGAGGCTGAGGCAGGAGAATCACTTGAACCCAGGAGGTGGAGGTTGTGGTGAGCCGAAATCACGCCATTGCACTCCAGCCTGGGCAACGAGAACAAAACTCCATCTCAAAAAAAAAAAAAAACAACAAAACAAAAAGTCACACATGCCAAAGTTCCACTTCACCAAACTAAAACTAAGTTATCTGACCTTCTGAGAAATAAGGTAACAGCCAATTTCCCAAACCGGCCAGTTTCAATCTTCAATTGGCACGATACTGAAGTTTCCTCTGCCTTAATCCTTACACGCAAAAGGTAGCCCGAAGTAACGTGATACTCACTAATAGCGATTTTTCTACTCTTCCATCTCCCTGTCCCCGCCTTACAAGGCAAGTAACTTTGAAATGATCAATCTGCTTTTTGTTCTTTGTTTTGCTTTCTTCAACCTTTTCTGTCTGTAAAGCCAGACTCTTCTCCTCAGTTCATTGGAACACTTGTTCTATTTTACGGAATGAAGTGTTGCCCAATTCTAGAATTGCAACAAAGCTGGTTGAGATCTTTAAACTAAATTTGTTGTAATTTTGTCTTTTTACAATACTCTTTCTCATGCCACGGGATCTAAGGGGGGTCCCAATCTCATGTGTCATCAGTATCATCCTCCAAGCATGTATTAAACATTGGCTGTATGCAGAGGGCTAGAAATATAACAGTGGCTAACATGAATGGAACACTTACTGTGGGCAAGGCATTGTGCTAAGTGATTTACCTACATTAGTCTGTGAGAGGCACTACCGTGTTTCATTGAATCAACAATACCAACAATTGTGAGATACACCACTATGTACTAAGAAAGAAAAAGGAATCTGTCAATTAACTGGAGCATTCAGTACCAGTCAGGATATTCTAGACTGTGCTGTCAAAACACAGAACCCCAGTCACAATGGCTGAAGAAAAAAGGTTTATGCTTCTGTTCCTTAAATGCCCACTGGCTTCAGCTCAGCTCCACATCCTCTTTCCTGTGGGACTGGGCCCACGAAACAGCCTCCATCTGGAACTTTGCTGGCTGCTGAGGTGGATGAAAAAGAGCATAAGCTGAACGACAGTTGCCTTTGAAAACTGCAGCCCAGATGTGATAGATGTCGCTTGCTTCACACTCCATTGGCCAGAACAAGTCAGATGGCCACACTGGCTCAGGAGGTGGGGTGTGAGCTTCTCTGGCAGGGCACTGCAGAGGCACTACAGTCAATCTAGGAGTGGGATTACACAACCTCACACCCCCATATCAACTGTAAGACATGGCCCAATTTCAGAGAGATTAAGATGCAGAAAGCTGCACATCCTAGAATTGATGAAATACAGAGTGTCATCCCCAGTGCACAGGTGAGGAACAGAGGCTTAGGTAGGTCATAAAATGTGCTTGAGATCTTACAGCAGCAGAGATGGGTCTTAACTCAGATGTCACTAACTCCACTTTAAACCACCCAACTTCCCAGGTGTGGCCTAAATGAGTCCTTACCAAAATAGTAGGATCTGTCAGGTCCTGGGGAATTACTCTCTATTTATTTGTAATTTTTTTTTTTTTTTTTTTTTGATATGGAGACCCGCTCTGTCGCCCAGGCTGGAGTGCAGTGGCATGATCTCAGCTCACTGCAACCTCTGCTCCTCGAGTTCAAGCAATTCTCCTGCCTCAGCCTCCCAAGTAGCTGGGATTGCCGGCGCCTGCCACCATGCCCGGCTAATCTTTTTGTACTTTTAGTAGAGATGGGGTTTCTCCATGTTGGTCAGGTTGGTCTCGAACACCTGACCTCAGGTGATCTGCCCGCCTCAGCCTCCCAAAGTGCTGGGATTACAGGCGTGAGCCACAGCGCCTGGCCAGTAATTTTTTTTTTAAACCTCTTTTATTCAAAGATGCATTGAGTCGGCACTGTGTTAGGTACAACACTGAAGGCTGACTCTAGTTCTTCTAAATAAAATGCCCCAGGTCAGCCAGGGGCCAGAAAGAAAGATCCACAGAGGTCAGTCATTAGCTGTGGAGTGAAAGGAGTGTGCTCAGAGGGTAAGATACACGTGACCTCTTCCCATACTGGGCTGGCCCTGGTCATAAATTGTCCCATAAAGAGATGACTATTTACTCTAGTCAGAGGCCTGGTGGGTGCAGTTCGAGTGCCAAGAAGCAAGTGAGCTGGCCGTTGGAATGTGAGTGTGGGTGGGTGGGAGGGGGAAGTAGCCACCGGCTTCCAC
>NW_016809658.1:2039027-2078345 GCF_001698545.2 Rhinopithecus bieti
AAAAAAAAGAATTAAAATGACCTCTCCTCTCCTTCCCCTCCCACTCCTCCCAGGACAGAGAAGGCAACTTTTGCAAGGAGAGTACCTTCTAAGGATCTTTGCTCATTTCCCTCCCCACCAGGGATCCCAAACTTAAAGGTTGGGATAGAAATTGCCTACGATGGGAATGGAACAACAGGACTCGCTCAGCAGAGATGATACTAAACGTGCATCTTAGAAGACAGTCGATGGGTTATAGTACGTCATTTAACCTGTCCATTTGAGGGTGGTCATTTATGTGCCTTTCAGCTTTGTCATCTCTCTTGTTTCCCACTTGGACATCCCACGGTTGCCCGGTGGCCCCTCTGTGTTTCAGAGCCAGCCTCCCTTCCCATCCTTCCTCTGGACTTTTTCTCCTGAGAGCCAGTCTGCAGCTTCCAAAGCAGGATGGTTATACTCACTCCTCAGTCAGTGGGCATTTATTGATTAACCCACCAGTCATCAAGTACACAGTGAACATCCGTTGTGTGCATCAGTAATTGTGTTGGGAGCAGAGAGGACCCCTGAGAAGTGTGAAACAGGATCCGCTCTCAAGGAGCTGTGACTATACAGGGAGATCCCTGAAGAGAGATGATCCTGGGCCGGAAGGTCTTGAAGGTTCTCTGGGGCATTAATATAATGTGGTTATAGACTAAGCAATTGGGTTTGGGTCAGGGCCTGATGGATGGGTAGGATCTGGCTATCTATTAGAAAGTGGGGCAGCAGGGAGATGGGGAGACATTCCAAGAACAGGGAAAGTCAAGGAGGTTTGAAAATACAAGGTGTGTTCTAGACTTGACCTGCTTGGCCAGAGCAGAGGAGTTTTATGAAGAAATGACAGAGATTTACCTCAATATTGGTTAGAACTAACAATTTTGTAATGTATCCTATAGGCAGCAGAGACCAAGTAAACAATTTAAGCAGGTAAAAAACTAAAATGGAATAGTTTTTATGATAGTGTTCATATCCCAGTTGCTCAGTGTTGCCTCTGTGATGAATACTGTTTACTTTACACTCAGCAACCATTCCCGACTCCTTTCTAACAGAACTCCAATGTTGCTCAAGATCTACTCCTCCGCCATGCTGCCATGAGCCCTAGGAAAAGCCAGCCCCACCCCATGGTGGCTCATGCCTGTAATCCCAGCACTTTGGGAGGCTGAGGAGGCTGGATCACCTGAGGTCAGGAGTTCCAGCCCAGCTTGGCCAACATGGCAAAACCTCATCTCTATTAAAAATACAAAAATTAGCCAGGTGTGGTGGCACATGCCTGTAATCCCAGCTACCAGGGAGGCTGAGGCAGGAGAATTGCTGGAACCTGGGAGGCAGAGGCTGCAGTGAGCAGACATCATGCCACTGCACTCTAGCCTGGGTGACAGAGTGAGGCTCCGTCTCAAAAAAAAAAAAAGGAAAGCCAGTCCCACCCCAAGCTCCAAAGTGGGTCTGATTGGTCTATCTTGCCAATGACTGGTGCTAGAATGAGTATGTGACCCACTTCTAGCCCAAGAGAGCTGCTGGGAAGTCCACTAGGGGACTCCTGAAAAAAATGTCCTTGTTCCTAAGAGGAACTCAAGAAAGAGATGGTCTTTTCTCCCCCCACCCCCTTTGACATTAACCAGGCAAGAAGATTTTTATTTTTACTCTGGACATTGTCATATCTGGAGGTGGCCTTTTTGCCACTAGACTGAAGATAAAGTCACCAATTAAGGTAGCCGAGCAGAGAGATGAAAAGAACATGATTCTCTGATTATATTGTTGAGCCACTGAATCAACCACCCTGAAACCTACCCATTCTATTATGTGATATAATACATTTCTGTATCATTTAAGCTAGTTGGAGTCAGGGTTTTCTGTTACTTGCAGTCCAAATCATCCTCATTGCTTTTCTCCTGTCTCTTGAAATCCTAATTCCCCATTAAATCCATTCTCCAGTGAACTCACTGGGAGCTCTAGTTCCATGGCCCTTCCTGTTTCTCCCGTTCTATTAACTATTTGCTGTCCTTACTGTCTTTCATGTCATTATAGCATCCTATAGCATAGTAGTTCACCTTCACTCCTCTCTTGCCAGCTCCCTCTAAAGCCTCAGTCCTCCCATCCCTCCAGCACATTCTCCCATGAAATCCCCAGCCATGGACCAATCCAGCTCTGCCTTTGCTGCTCCCATCCTAAGCTAGGGTAATGAACTGTTGTCCAGGTTTGTCTGGGACTGAGGGACTTCCTGGGATTCCAGCCTTTCACTGCTAAAATGGGGATTGTGCTGGGTAAACTGGGATTATGGGTGACCCTATCTTGTGCTGGTGAGGCTGCCGGGAAAAGCACCCAACAATGTGATCAGTGGCCATTATCAGTGTGTGGCTCTAATCTCCACTGGAGCACACCCCTATTTGGCAGTCCTATTGCCCAGTCCTGGTCACCCTGGCAACATTAGCCCCCTTCACCTCTGTGGTGGTTTTAAATCTTCATCAGGGGCTTGCTGGAGTGCAGTGATGTTTACAACTAATTGATCACTACCAGTTACCGGTTCCTTTGTTCCTGCTCCACTCTCACTGCTTTACTTGACTAGCCTTTAAAAACATCTTCACCAGGGCTCTCAAACTGCCTACCCGCGCCCACCCCACTAATAATTTCATGGAGAAAATTATAATCTATTGGCCATCAACCCCTTCACCTTCCTGCATTCTCAGAACACATCTTCTCTCCTGTTTCTTGGAAGGCTTTCTCCATTCCAAAGCATCACCAGAAATCCAGACCCCCATCTCTTCCTCTGCATCCATCTCTAGCTACCACCCTTTCCCCATCCCTTCACCAACAAGCTACCTGCAATATAAGCCTCATTTGCGGTCTGTTCCTAACTCTCCCTTCAACTCTGCCCCTATTTCTGCTCTTGCTGAGTTCTCCAAGGACCCATTAATGGACTCAGGCCATGGGCTGATTTCTCACTGTGGTCCTGCTGACCAACCCACCTCCTCGGAGCCTGTTCTCTTCCCTTGATATCACTCCCCTACTTCCCTTCCCATCTCTGCCTGCTTCTGCTCAGCTTTCTCTTAGGGCTTCTCTCCCTCTGCACTATAAATATTGGCATTTCCTCCCTCTCTCTTTCTAAACATATCTGGGAAGTTTTTAATCGATAACTATGGTTTCAACTATGATCAAATCTTTTTTCCCCCCTAAGTTACTTTTGTTGTACCATATTATCAAATCTTGACAACTCCTGAATTTGTAGCTCTAGCCAAGACTATTCTTCTATGCTTTGACCTGTATTTGCTGTAAAGACATCAGTGTGATTGTTAAGATCCACGGTTTTGGAGTCAGACATATCTAGGTTTGAGTCCTGGCTCTGCCACTTATTAGCTGTGTGCCTTTGGTCAGGTGTCTTAGGTTCTCTGTGCTTCAGTTTCCCCACTTATAAACTGGAGATCATCATGTCCTTACCTTATGGAACTGCCAAGAAGATTACATGAGATTATGTACAGTGCGTAGGCAGTGCCTGGCTCATAGTAACAATTAATGCAGGTATGTTTATGGTATTCAGTTGCCTATTACTCATCTTTTTTTTTTTTAAGCTTGTATTTCCTAAACAGCCAGACACTAAACAATTTATATCATTTGAGTCTAAAAAACAAAAACTTTTTAAAAGCCATGAAGTAGGTGTCATATTCTCTCTTCACAGGTGAAGAAACTGAAGCTGACAAAGCATCTGTGTAAGGTCTCACATCCTGGTGGTGGCCAAGCCTGGCTTTGGACAGACTGATGCCAAAGTCCTTCTCCGCCACGACAATGACCCCATCTCAAACCATATTCAAACCAAAATTCATGTTTTACACCTGTTCTTCTGCTTAAAATCTCATTTTGCTGGAAGGATGTTAGCAAAAACCAACCCTGCAGGGGAAAGAAGGGTGTAGACAGGAAGGTGGTGCTAGACTCTGCTTTCTCTACAGTCCTACCCCATTCAAGCCATCACCGAGCCCGTTGCGGTCTTTCCCAAATATTCTCCTCCCCACAGACATCCTCTTCCCTCCAACCACTTGCCCTCTTTTAGTCCCTCCAGATGTTTCTGTTGGGTTATTGCCACAGCCTCCTTACTGGTCTTTCTGCTGGAGACAGCACCTAGTAGGACATCAAGAAATAATCAAGCACCCCTGCTGACCCTAGCCTTGCTCCTAATCCACTCTTTGTTCTGCTGCTAACATGTAGCTATATGTTCATTTCATTCTCCTAAAGGCCTTCAAGCAGGGGTGTCCAATTTTTGGCTTCCCTGGGCCACACTAGAAGAAAAATTGTCTTGGGTCACACATAAAATACACTAACACGAACGATAGTTGATGAGAAAAAAAATGCAAAACAAAAATCTCATAATGTTTTATGTTGGGCTGCATTCAAAGCGTCCTGGGCCACAGGCGGCCGGTGGGCGGTAGGTTGGACAAGCTGGCTTTAAAGGCTCCTCATTTCCCATAGGACACAACATAAAGCGGAGTTAAGCAAAAGAGAAGTCCAGTGTGAAAGGTTTTGGGGCCCCTTGAAACAAAGGGAAATCCCAAGGTTTGATCCTCTGCATCTGTGGCCTAAGGTTTAGGCAGGACTCATCCTCCAACAGCAGATGTTGGATTTAAGAACTCAGCAGACATGTCCGGGTCTAGTTTCTTTCCCCTGCTTCCCAGCACTCAGCCGCTTGTCTCCACTTCCCCAGTAGGGGTCAGTAGCGAGCAAAAGGTGTTGCCATAGGATGGTGCTAGTGACCTCGCTTCTGGACTGGGTATCCTCCAGTTCCCTGGGCAGATGTCCGAAGAAAACACTCTGGCCACACAATTGGTCTTTCATTAGCATCTTTTCTGGCAGTCTCAGGGAAAATTTAGGACTGAAATGACTGGAAAAGGAATTCTTTTTCCTCTCTCTTTCTTTGGCACCTCCTGCTTCTGCTTCTGGGGCCAGGAGACTCCTGGGCTGGGTGGAGAGGGATTGGAACCAAAGTTCTGCGGGGCGGGCCCACTGTCGCCCAGGCTGTCCACTGCCGCCTCAGGCCCTCTGGAGAACTGTCATGGTAATCACTCCTTTGGCCTCTACCCTGGAGAGGCCCGCCCCCAGGGTGACTCACCCTTTTCCGGCCCAGCCTGAGCACCTCGGTAGGAGGCCCAGTGGGGAACCCCACTGGGCTCTGTCGGGTGTGCCCCTTGCGTGGCACGTGCCCTGGAAATTCCTGGGTGGTGCGTGTGTAGCCCGAGCTGGACTGAAAGCTTCTCTTAGCCTTGTTTGAATGTTTCCGGGTCCACACACCAGGCTTAGAGTCACAGACACATGGAATCCTGGAGCAGGAAGAGAGGGCACAAAGAGCTCATGGCTTCTGCAGCCACGTGCTTCCTGGAAAACAGCACAACAAGGGGAAAGGGGTTTTCTCAGTTCATCACAGCAGCGGAGTTGCTCTGGGGCCCTAAACTGTTATGGGGCTGGGGAGCGGTAAGAATGAATGCTAAACAAGGCCGGGCGTGGGTAACCTCAGCACTTTGGGAGGCCAAGGCGGGAGGATCACCTGAGGTCAGGAGTTCCAGACCAGGCTGGCCAACATGGTGAAACCCTACCTCTACTAAAAATACAAAAATTAGCTGGGCATGGTGGCGGTCACGTGTAGTCCCAGCTACTTGGGAGGCTGAGGCAGGGAGAATTGCTTGACCTGGGAGGCGGAGGTTGCAGTGAGCCGTAATCGTGCCACTGCATTCCAGCCTGGGTGACAGAGTGAGACTCCATCTCAAAAAAAAAAAAAAAAAAAAAAGGAATGCCAAACAAACAAAGGAAAATCCTAAAGATATTCTCTCATTTGCTATTTACCCCAGGACAGTGGCTGACCTGGTGGGGCCTGACCCAGTCAGACCTGTGGGTTTACATCTACTTGCTACAAATCCTTGGGCTAGTTTAAGATTTATAAACATGTTTCTTATTCCCTTGAATTCTAGAGCTTTAAAGCTAGAGAAATGTCAGAGAGCACCCAAGTCCCTCACTCAAATGAAGAGACCTAGAGGGCTGGGTGACTTGACCTAGGCACACTGTTCCTATTGTTGGTTAATGATGAGTCACACCTGGAACCCAAATCCCCATCACCTTACACCGATTGTCACATGGGCATCCTCTCCTAACCTTAGGCCAGGTAGAGGTCTGGTGGAGAGGCAGTGTGGCTTGTGACCAAAGGAGCTGGTGCTGGGGAAACATTAATCAAATGAATAGTATCTCCCTTGGGTTAAGAACCTTATGTAGAAAAAATTTATTGTTTCAGTGGGAAACTACATATCATTTATAGCACACCCCTCAGGGTTATGATATTCTAGCCCCATTCACTGCAGTCTCTACCTCTCAGGCTCAGTGATCCTCCCACCTCAGCCTCCTGAGTAGCTAGGACTACAGGTGCACACCACCATGCCCAGCGAAGTTTTGTATTTTTTGTAGAGGTAGGGTCTCTGCAAAAGACCCTACCTCTACAAAAAAAAAATTGTGTAGTATAGGGTCTCCCTGTGTTGCCTAGGCTGGTTTTTGAACTCCTGCGCTCAAGTGATCCTCCTGCAGGAGCCACCCAAAGTGCTGGGATTACAGGCATGAGCCACCACACCTAGCCCATTGTCTTTTATTATTTTTTTGTTTTGTTTTTATTTAAAAGACAGGGTCTTGCTATGTTGTCCAGGCCGGTCTTGAATTCCTGGCCTCAAGTGATCTTCCCAGCTTGGCCTCCCAAAGTGCTGGGATTATATGTGTGAGCCATGTGACTAGCCCCTTGTTCATTGTCTTTAAGCTGTTTTGCACATCCATAAATTGTAGGTAATCCATAGATACATAAATTCTGTTCTGTCTGGTAGAGATTTGACTTTTTCTCACTCCCACTCATTTGGCAGGAAAAAAACCCACTTTGTCTTCATTTGCAATTCATCTCAACATTTCTTTACTCCATATAAATTTGTGTTGTTTTTTTTCCTTTGAACCAATTATAACACCTATCTATCTGGTTTCTTCATATTATTTGAGCAACATAAATTCCTTAACATGTGTTCTTTTAAAAATATATTTATGGAAGTCATAATTTTACCTTCTAACAATGTCACACCTGTCTACTAAGCTCAGCCATCCCTCTGTGTGGTGAGTGAATAATTGCGAGATGGGTTTGTTTCCATATCCACATGAGCTGCTCTTGGCTGAGTTTTTATGGGGAGACAGTATGTGTAAAGATGGCAGATAGGGTTGGTACAGGGTGACCTGGGTCCCCCAGCCCCATGCCATAGATTGGTGTTCCCCTTGACACAGTATCCAAAAACAGTGTCAGAGAATAAGTCCTACCCACTCTGAGAGCAGGAAGCTGGCTTAGAAGCAGATAAATGGCCAGCCCTTGGAAGCCAGGCTTACCTAGGCGTAGTATAGCCTAGCTAGATGTCTCTTTGGGTCATCTTTCCCAGGTTTGAATTTTCTTCTCTGTCTTTTTTTCCCTCGTGGTAGTTAGACCATTGAAGATAACGTAAGTATTTGCCTACTGCACTAAAAAGAAACGGGGGAAGGGAGAAGGAAGTAGGAAGAAATGAGGGACAAACAGGGAAACAGGAAAGCAATGAGAGAGAGAAAACAAGGGTAAGGTAAAGAGAGTTGTCTTAGTCCATTTGTGTTGCTGTAAAGGAATCCCTGAGGCTGGGTCATTTATAAAAAAAGAGGTTTATTTGGCTCACAGTTCTGCAGGCTGTACAAGAAGCATGGTGCTGGCATTTGCTTGACTTCTGGTGATGGCCTCAGGTTGCTACCACTCATGGCCAAAGGCAAAGAGGAGCTGGCATGTGCAGATCACATGGCAAGAAAGAAAATAAGAGAGAGGGGGAGATGCTAGGCCCTCTTTAACAACCAGCTCTCATAGGAACTAATAGAGCAAGAACTCAGTCATTACTGTGAGGATGACACCAAGCCATTCATAAGGAATACACCCCTGTGACTCAAACACCAGCCATTAGGCCTCCCCTCCAAAGTAGAGGATCACATTTCAACATGAGGTCTGGGGGAAAAACATCCAAACTATAACAAGAATACACTAGAGTAGTTTTTGCACCATTATTTCCTGAGCTACAGAAAATTGTCTAAGGACACAGCATTAAGCAGAGACTGATGAGGCCATGCCCTTGGCACTTCTGATTATGTGACAGAGAAAGCCTCAGTTTGGTGCTGCTCTGTCTTCAACACCTCTCTTAACTTTTCCTTTCTCCACTCTTAACCAAGGATGAGTAGGCCTTGGGCTCAGAGCCTGCAATCAGCAACAGTATCCAGTTAGAATTTAATACCACTGCTCTGTTTTCGTTGTGTTTAGTTTACTGTTTTATAATTTCCTCCTATTAATAGCAAGAGATATTGGTTTTCTACTGATAAAAGTTTCTTTTAAAATAATCTTGCTTAGCCTTTTAAAGGAGAGCCAAGAGGGAAAAAATCACTGGATGTAAAAAAATTAAGTAAATTTTAGGATATGCAAAAACCGTGGCGATGGCACAGTAATGATTAGAATTAAGGATTGAAGTCGAGAAGGAAAAGAAAAAAAGGCAAAGAAGAAAGGAGAAAGACACAATAAGAATGAGAGAAGAGAAACTGCTAGAACCGTGCTGGGGTGGGGGATACTAGAAGGGCAGGGTTGACCACAAAGTGAAGAAGAGGACGTCTGAGAGGGACGAAAGAAGATCTGGCTTTTGCATTTGGGGTCTGAAGCGGAGAGTGGATGATTTGAGGGTGGTATTGGTTATGTGTCAACTGTATATTGGCTGTTTAGGAGACTCTGGGGAGTTGTTCAGAAAACTAGAAGTGGTTTAGGATGACTGACCTCTCAGGAAGGAAAAGGGGGCTCTACCATGGGTGGCTCTGTGACAATTTCTACAGCCTCTCTGCCATTAAACAGCAACTTGAGTAGATATCACTCCGTTTTTTCTTCTTTCTTCATCGGTATTCATTAGTTATTTTAAAATGTCTAATTGCAAGAACTCGTTCTGAGCAGCTCAAATTTTCATGCCGAGGCATGAATTAGTGTCCAGTAACTCAGAGCCTGTCTGCTTCTCTACTTAATTTAGAGATATGCTGGTTGGCATAAGGCTTATGGTGCCAAAAAATCTTTCATTTCTGAAGCTTTCTAGTCAGTTCCATGAAAAATACCACTGTAAATACTCATTCCAACAGCTCCCTAGACCATAGTCACAAAGCTTTTACACTGCATTTACCCAGAGCTTCTCAGCCAAGATCATCTCAGTGATACTTCTCCAGGGTCATTGGAAATGTTCGTGTCCTCCCACCACCTACCTGCCTTGCTGTGTACCACCTTCCTTGCACCCCTGGGTGAATAGGCCACGTGTCCAGATGCCAGGTTGAAGCTGTGGGCCTGATTTCCTACAGTCAAATTCCTGCAGTGGTAAACCTTTGGCTCCCCAGCTTACCGCACAGTGATTCCCTGGCCAGGAGAGGTATTGGAGGCCGAATCCTCCAATTTTGGTGTGGTCTGCAGGGTAGATTTTCTCAGTTGAATTGTATAGGGGAGTAGGGAGGGAGGTCTTAGAAGGACATAGGGTTCTTTCCTCCACCTCACAAATTGCCCTATAATCCCCAGAGTTTACTCAGTCTACAGAAGCAAGCCAGTCTTGTTTTCAGAGGCCAGGCATAGACCAGTCACTAGCCAGCCCCTACAAGATAGATTGTGAGGTTCCCACTGTTTCTCAACCCTGGTTACATGCTATTAATAAAACTAACTGGGGATCTTTAGAAATCATGATGCCTGAGCCCCATCCCAGACCATTTAAATCCAGAGTCTCTGAAGGTAAGCCTGACCATTGGTACTTTTAAATTGAGATATAACTTAGATGCAGCAGAATACACAAATCTTAAGCATACAGCCTGATAAGTTTTTGCATATGTATCTATCTAGGTAATTACCACCTAGATCAAGATGTGGATCACTTCCAGCCTCTCTAAGGGCTCCTTTCTGGCTTTCTGCAGTATGTGTATTGCATGTGTGCATGCAATACATATATGTGTGCATTTATTAATATATCTATATATAAAATATATATGTTACATGTATATAACGATGTTCATGTATGAGGGTAGTCATTTTGGGGGGATGGTGTCAAGGAGGAAAATGTGTTTTACTTTACCTGGCTTAGGTTCTCTGAGACCCTGTAAAGTTGACTAACAAAAGACATATTAAAAAGAAAAATAAACAGAAGTTTATTAGCATGTGCATCCTGCTTACACAATGGAGTGCTCAGAGATGAGTAACTCAAAGGGGTGGGAGAGCCTGGGTTTATATAGCGTCTTAACAAAAGAACAATAAATTTTTAGAGAAGTGACAAGACAAAGGAAAATAACTTTGAATTTCTAGGGCTGTGGGAAGGCAAATATGTGGAGGATCCAATGGAAGATAAGGGCTAGTGAGAAAGGTTTGCCATGCAGATTCCTCCAGTGCCTTCTCTGGGATGATGAGCATCTAAAATGGTCTCTATTGATTAACTTCTGTCTTTTCAGGTAGACAGCAGAGGAGGAAACACCTTCACAAATTATATCCAGCTTTTAGGCAAATAGGGGGAAGGCAGAGGGCTTTTCTTGTACCTACTTCTTCTCATTTGCCTTCAGCTCAAAATAATCCTTATGCCAAAGTGGCATATTTTGGGGTGGCACATTCTGATTCCCTTCAGCAGTAACATCAGGGCCCACTAGATCAAGAGCAGGACAGCTGACACCTCTTCTTTAGACTTTCCCCGTCTTCCCAACTGCAGGAAACCTCTATCAAGCACTCTGGATCCGTCTCTTGGGTCCCCTGACTAGGCTTGATTGGGAGGGAGACGCCCAGGACTCCAGGACAACTCTCACCCTAGTATTTACACTGCTGGCATTTAGAATGACTTGCTGGAAGGTAAGTGAGTGATGAGTTCAGAAAGGTAGAACTCTTTTTTTAAAAAAAATTGTGAATTTAACAAGTCCTGCTCAGAAGGTCCAGAACCTTTCTTTAAAAAGGAGATGTTCTTCTCACTTCCCTTTTAAATTAGAGGCCTCATTTGTACCCAACACAAGAAAAGTCCTATATTACCTCCCTGATATTTGTGTGTGTGTGTGTGTGTGTGTGCGCACATGTGTGGTTAAAATATACATAACACAAAATTTACCATTGTAATCTTTTTAAGTGTACAATTCAGTTTTCTTTAAGTATATTCACACTGTTGTACAGCCATCACCACCATCCATCCACAGATCATTTTCATCATCCCAAACTTAAACTAGGTACCCCTGAAACGATAACTTTCCATTCCCCCTACCCTCCAGCCCCTGGCAACCACCATTCTACCCGAGTCTCTATGAATTTGACTATTCTAGGCATCTCATGTAAGTGGAATCATATAGCATTTGTCCTTGTGTCAGGCTTATTTCACTTAGCATAATGTCTTCAAGATTCCTCCATGTTGTAGCATGTGTCACAATCTCCTTCCTCACGAAGGCTGAATAATGTTCCATTACATGTATGTATCGCATTTTGTTCATCTGTTCATCCCTTGATGGACATTTAGGTTATTTCCACCTTTTGGTATTGTGAATAATGCTGCTGTGAACACTGGTGTGCAAAGAGCTGCTCAGGTGCTGCAGCATTAATATTTTTCCAGTGCTCTCCTGCTTATTTTAACATGCAGCAGAGACTGACAACCTGAAATAACTGAGGGATCAGAAGCCAGTTTAAAGAATTTATTCATGTGAAAGCCTGAGAATAGCCATTCGGATAACATAGACTCCAGAGAAATGGGGTCAGTGCACCTAAGTTAAAAGTTCAAATCTTGCTTATATAGGAAGGAAACAAAGAAATTTAACAGGATTACAACATTTTCTATACAAGAATCGTTCATGAGTTATGACAATTTAATTTGTTAGTTTGTTTTTTTTTTCCTTCCCTTAGGGCTTGTTTTCATTTCCTTTCCAATTTAAAATAGTATATTTAACAATCCATTTTAGATAATGTGATCACCATGAAGTCTCTGTGTGAGAGAGGTAAGAAGAAAGTTTATCTGTAATGAAGACAAACAGTAAGAGGGAAAGAGTCTTCCCTGGTGCCCTTTAGTCGTTCGTAACATTTTACAAAATAATGTAGGTAAGGACGAAGGCTAATCTGTGATTAGAGAAACATAGGTTACAGCTGCCTAGGTTACAGTCACCTATCACATGTCTCAGGCCCCATAATCATATTCCTTTAGGCTTAAAATAAAGTTTCAACAGCTCAGATTTTGAATTGACTGTTTTCAGAAGGTGCTCTGTTCTGTGGGTTCATGCCCTGTCACTGTTCTCAAAGCCAGGCTTCTTCCAGGCTAGCTGGGGAAGACTCAAAGCGGCAGAACCAGGCAATCACTCAGCGTTTCTGACTGATCCCAGGCCGTGGTCCAGCACTGCCTCCCTGGAGGTGAACTCCTGTTGTCCTTTCCTATCAGCCACTTCAGCATCCCTGAGCCCTAGAAGATCCTGTGCTTCTTTGTAAATTGGCCCTCTCTTTGCTTGAAACCAACTCTGCATATCACGGATGGTAGACAGGCCTTTGCCTTCTAAAAAAGATGTTGCTGCACCCTTTTCCCAGGGCAGGGAGCACCTTTTAACCTTCATATTTACATGACTAGAAGGGGCTACTGCAAGTATTGTCATAGAACAAAGAAAATCTTACCAGGTGAGGTGGTAGCATGCCTGTAGTCCCAGCTACTGGGGAGGCTGAGGTGGGAGGAACCCTTGAGCCCAAAAGTTCAGTTCATGCTGGGCAATACAGCAAGACCTCATTTCTAAAAAAAAAAAAAAAAAAAAAAAGGATATGCTCCAAGATGACTTCCTGCTTCAACCAAGTCCTGGGAGCTGCTGGCAGCCCTTAACTTGATGCTTTTTAGCTAAAAAATATCAGTTTTGCACCCCGCTACATTCATGGGTCTACCCCGTGACAGGCTGGTATCTGAACCTGAACCATGCATAGAGTGGCATTGGCAGAGGCTGCTTGGGTGCAAGGGTCACTGTGCCATGTGGGCCGGGGAGAGGTTCATTTCACCCCTCAAAGGGGTACACAACATGGCTCGCTGAGTAGTGAGGGTCCCAGAGATGATGGCTGCACAGTTGTCATCTCTAAGGCTGGCAGTCCAGGATCACTGAGTTGATGCCCTGGACTGGAACCTTGGCTTCCTCACAAACTGGCAGAAGTGGACATGCCAATGCTTGCCTTGGCTTCCATGGTTAAGTCATCTGTGAGCTCATGGTGCACCACTGAGGTCTCCTAAAATGAAAGTGGGGGGTCAAAGTTCAGGGTTATGCAAGCAGGAGCCTAGGCCAAGGAAATTTGAAGTTTTACTGCTAATGGGACCTCCTGGCAGAAGAAGCCTTGGAATATTCTGATTCCTGGATAATCCTCAAATGCTAATCAATGAATAACGAAACTGATTCTTAGAGAAGTAGTTTCCTATCTGTCCATTTCCCAGAGCTATAGCCAGTTTAATGTGAATTTCATCCTCCCAAGCTCCCCCTCCCCTGGGGGTGTGATATGGAGTAAAGTGGTCAAGATTCTGAGAGCAAGCCTGGCTTCTAGAGATAGGTGTACCCAAATGGGAATTGTAACCCCTAGAACAAGTAGCTAGAATTAGCAAGGCTTTCCAGCCTTCTGGTTTTCACAGAAGTTCTTGTCTTGAGGACTGAATAGATTGATAGCGAGAGCCTAGTAAATTAGGTTTGCCTGTTGGTGGCCAAGCATTTCTGTGACTACTACCTTCTCCAGACCTCCTCAAGATCAAAGTCTTCCCTAGTGTGGGGATGTGTTGGTCTGTTCTCATGTTGCTGTAAAGGAATGTCTGAGACTGGGTTATTTGTAAAGAAAAGAGGTTTAATTGGCTCACAGTTCTGCAGGCTGTACAAGAAGCATGACACCAACATCTGCTCAGCTTCTGGTGCGGGACTCAGTCACGGTGGAAAGTGAAGGGGGAGCCAGCATGTTACATGGTAAGAGCAGGAGCAAGGCCAGGGCCGGGGAGCAGGGAGGTGCCATCCTCTTTCAAACAACCAGATCTCATGTGAACTCAGAGTGAGAACTCACTCATTATCCTGAGGACAGCACCAAGCCATTCATGAGGGATCTACCTCCATGACCCAAACACCTCCAAACACTGGGGATCACATTCAACATGAGATTTGGAGGGGACAAAACCTCCAAACCATATCAAAGGGTGAAGAGAAAACCTCCCCTTCGCCCTCTAAAGGCTTGCTGAAAATCACCTGAACAAAGGCAGATTAATAGGAGAAAAGGTATACACATTTTTATTTTTAGGTGTACAGTTTGAGGGAATTGAAGGAGAATAATTACTCAATAACCCAACAAGGTACAGATGCTTATATACCCTTCTTCACAGGAGAAAGGAGATGGGGAAAATGTGACAATTCAAGGAATAGTGAATAATTTTTAGGGGAAAATAAATGGACTTGGAGAGCATACAATGACCTGGGACAAAGTCTGTTGAGCCTGCAGAGCAGATAGTGGTTTGCAACAAAAGTCTGTCTAGGTGTGTTGACAGACGTCAGTCTTTCTTCCTGCAATATGAGTTCAGTTAATGAAAACTCGGGAAAGGGACCAGAGGTCACTGTTGTCTTCTTTGGTGAGTCTGAACTTTAGGCAGATAAGGGATCTTTGGAGAACAACTTATCCCCCGCTTTGGAAGAGACAGAGGATTGAGAAACAGGACTAGGCAGGGGGTGGTGGGGAGGTCAGAGAGACCTTGTGGGCACGGTGGCTCACACCTGTAATCCCAGAACTTTGGGAGGCCAAGGTGGGCTGATCACCTGAGGTCAGGAGTTCGAGACCAGTCTGACCAACAGGTAGAAACTCTGTCTCTACTGAAAATACAAAATTAGCTGGGCGTGGTGGCGCACGCCTGTAATCCCAGCTACTCGGGAGGCTGAGGCAGGAGAATTGCTTGAACCCGGGAGGCGGATATTGCGGTGAGCCAAGATCACATCATTGCACTCCAGCCTGGGTAACAAGAGTGAAACTCCGTCTCAAAAAAAAAAAAGAAAAAAAAAAGAGAGAGAGACCTTGAGCCTGCTTCTTCAGTCCAGCATGTCAAAGCACCATATTTTAGGATATCAATTTCTGAGCCCTAACACATTTAATAGTGGCCATTCAGCTAGACAACCAGGAGTGGCTGCCTTCTCTTCATCAGAGCAGAAGAAGGAGGTAGGAGTGGGGACCCAGGCCAAGAATAGGGTGTTAGGGACTCCCATGCCTCCTTCCCCATGCTAGACTCCAGCCCCCAACAAGCTTTAGTGTAAGTCACACTCCTATGCCCTGAAGGATACAGAAAGGCCACAGGAAGTTTGCCATCTGGTAGAGGAGAGAGTCAGGCTTATAGGATAAGGAACCAGTGCCCCAAATAAAGCACGAGCAGGGAATGCATAGTTCTGTTCCCAGAGGAAATAATCCTGAAGTTTTGTGTAATGTGGTTCTGTTAAGGTTGCCCCATTATTTTCATACAACTTTGGTATTATTTTAAGTAATAGCAGAAACTAACATACTAAGACTTTATTAGGGTCAGATGTGTGCTAAGAACTTTGTAATCTAATTTGAATTTGTTAGAGACAGGGTCTGACTCTGTCACCCAGACTGGAGTGCAGAGGTCTGATCATAGCTCCCTATAGCCTTGACCTCCTGGCTCAAGCCATCTTGTCGCTTCAGCCTCCTGTGTAGCTAAGGCTACAGGGCATGTGCCACTGTGTACCAAATTAAAAAAAAATTTTTTTTTTTTTTGTAGAGACAGGCTCTTACTATGTTGCCCGGGCTGGTCTTGAACTCCTAATCTCAAGAGATCCTCTTGCCTTGGCCTCCCAATGCACTGGGATTATAGGCATGAACCACACGCCTGGCCCTTGTGCTATGCACTTTAAATTCATGGCGCTGTTTAGTTGCCATGACAACACTAGGAGGAAAGTACTCTTATTATTATTATCTCCATTTTACAGATAAGGAAACCAACCCTCAAAGAAGTTAAATGCTAGTCCTAAAATGGTCCACCTGGTAAGAGGTGGAGCCAGAATTTTAGTCCACTTTGGTCCAATTTGAAGTTTGAGTTGTCAATGTGATGCTATGCTGGAAATTTGAAAATACCTACAGGCACATTGAAGGCAGCTCTGAAGAAGTGGGTCCTGATTTTGGCGTCAGTACTATCCAGCTCAATGGCCTTACACCAGTCCCTGTCAAGGGTTCGGTTTCCTCCTCGCGTGTTTTAACGGTTGGGCCAAATGACTACAAATGTGCCTTTCATTTCTAAAAATGCTCTCAAATCTAGGATTTTCAAGTTCCTAAAAATGAAACCAACTTATGCTCACTCTTGTTAATGTCTAAATCCGGAAGAACATTTACGAGGCAAATAAGGTACAGTCGTACCCACTCACTCTCTGGCTTCCGGGGAGACTGCTGTGAAGGATGAAGTGTGGTGGCAGGGGTGGGAGAGGGGTACGGGGGTGGGAGACCCACAGTCTTGTTGACAGGAACTCACTGAACATACTCTAGTATTTGTACAGTGTGTAGCAGGGTAGACTGCTATGTCAAACAGCCCCAACGTTTTCGTGGCTTAACCCAAGGAAAGCTTATTTCTCACTTAGGAATAGCCCAACCTAAGTGTCCTAGTTGGCTCTCTCCAAGGGGCTCTTCTCCAGGGGGCTTCTCGGAAACCCTGGCTCCTCCTCTTTCATGGTTCTGCCTGTCTGCTGGGCCCTTAGAGTACTTAGTTTTCTGTTGGAGAAAAGCTTTAGTGTGCAGGAAAGTAGCATATTTGACTTCTGTTCCATTGCATCGGCTAGAATTAGTCACATGGTTCCACCTAACTTCCCGCAACAAACTGAGACATAGGGAACTTACTCTATCAGTCATGAAGACTCTCCGCAGATGTCCTCTCTGGTTGTTGATGACCCATTTTCCCACCATGACTGTTCATGTGACAAACCTGAGTGTCCCTTGGGAGGAATAAAATGACCCCCCCTTTCCTTCCGGGATTCTCTAAAAGAAAGTAATGGAACTTTTTTTAAAGAGTGCAAGGACTTTCTTCAGTGTCTTGTCCTGGGATCAAAGGTAACAATAATATTAATAGTAGCTAGCATTTACTGAGCATATGTTATACATCAAGCACCTACATGCATTATCTTAGAGTGAGGGCAAATCTCAAGGTCTGGATGAGATGTGTAGAATTGAGCAATGATGCAATTGTATTTACTTTTTCTATAAATAACTTTAATTTCTATTTTGAATGTCCATTCTGCTAGGTGGCAGCATCCTTATTTCATTGATTTGGGTCCCTGCCCTATCCCAAGTTTTGTCTAAGTTCCCAGGTGATGGGCGGTAGCTAGGACTTGCTGTTTTGTGTGCTCATCTACCCCCAGTGGCACCTGCTGTGATGTTGCAGTGTGAGGGCTGACATTCTTGCAGGCTTCTGCCTAATGGTCCTCCTTTACTCCATATCTAAAACCCATCACTCTCTTTGCTACCTCAAAACCACTTCATAGTTCACAGGGAGCAAGCCACTGTTTCTAGCACCTGGTTCTGACTTAAAGCCTCTCTGTCTGAGCACATTTTGAAAACAATTCCTCTGCCCTGGGGACAGGAGGCACCAGTCCCCTCTGCTTTCCTGTCACTCATCACTGCAGATCAGGGACTCCAGATCAGGTCCCTGGGCAAGAGGCAGGCTGCAGGCCTCTCTTTCAGGGACCCTGCCAACTTTCTGCCTCCCTTTGCTTCTTTCCTTCCTTCCATAGTCCTGATAATCCCGTATCCCTGGAGACAGGGCAATCTCATTCTTGTTTTTCCAATATTTAGGGCACAAACTTGACACCTTTCAGAATTATTTCAGACTGAGACTTTTTTTTTTTTTTTTCCTGAGACAGAGTCTTGCTCTGTCATCCGGGCTGGAATGCAGTGGCGCAATCTCGGCTCACTGCAAACTCCGCCTCCTGGGTTTAAGCCATCCTCTTGCCTCAGCCTCCCAAGTAGCTGGGACTATAGGTACCTGCCACCAAGCCCAGTTAAATTTTGTATTTTTAGTAGAGATGGGGTTTCACTATGTTGGCCAGGCTGATCTCAGACTCCTGACCTCAGGTGATCTGCCAACCTTGGCCTCCCAAAGTGCTGGGATTACAGGCGTGAGCCACCACGCCAGGCCCAGACATAAACTTTGCAATTCAAAAGGCTTCCTTCTGACAGCTCCTAAACTGTTGTGCTGCTTTTCTGTCATGTCATTTGTCCCCTAAGGCAATGAATGCTGAAAGGCAGTAAAAGACTACAGACGAAATGGGAGAAGGCCAAGAGATATAGGACATAAATACAGAGTGTTTAAAAAAAAAAAAAAACTTTAAAAATTTCCCAGAATATGTTCCCTGTCACAATCTCACCCAATTCTCGGTGACCACCCTACAATAGAGGTGCAATTAATATTTCTGTTTTTTAAGGGGTTCTCACTGGCCAGGCACTGTGGCTCATGCCTGTAATCCCAGCACTTTGGGAGGCTAAGGCTCAGGATTACCTGAGGTCAGGAGTTCGAGACCAGCCTGGCCAACATGGTGAAACCCCATCTCTACTAAAAATACAAAAATTAGCTGGGCATGGTGGCACAAGCCTGCAATCCCAGCTATTCAGGAGGCTGAGTGAGGTAGGAGAACTGCTTGAGCCCAGGAGGCGAAGGTTGCAGTGAGCTGAGATCGTGCCACTGCACTCCAGCCTGGCAGACAGAGTGAGACTCTGTCACACACATACACACACAAAAAGAGGGTCTCACTATGTTGCCCAGGCTGAAGTGCAGTGGTTTTCCACAAGCACCATCCCACTACTAATCAGCCCTGGAGCTTTGACCTGCTCCATTTCTGATCTGGGTTGGTTCACCTCTCCTTAGGCAACCTGGTGGTTCCCTGCTCCTGGGAGATCACTATATTGATGTTAAATTTAGTGCAAATACCTGATGGTCGCAGCTCCCTGCAGCCCAGAACACCTGGGCTCAAGTGATCTTCCCACCTCAGCCTCCACAGTAGGTGGGACTACAGGTGCGTGCCACCACACCCAGCTACTATATCTGTTTGACAAAAGAAGATACTAAGCTACATTCTTAAGATACTTTGCAAGGACACTTCTCCATGTATTATGTGTGGAAAAAGTTAAGGTTATTTTGAATTGGCAAAACATTAGAATTGGGGTACTTAAAAGGTATTCACTGTTTTTTTCTTTTAAGGGTGAACATAAACTCACTGATACAAAATCTTGCTTAATAACAAGTCTTAGACTTCTTTAACAAATTCCTAAGGCACACTTGAAATTTGTAGGTAAGCCTATTATTTGGAAATGGATAAAACAACAGGTTTGTGAACTATCCTCTTAATTAAGTTAAACTCCCTCTTGCAATCTCTTCTAATGATTAGCTTGTTAGAAAAATCCTTTTGTTTACCAAGAGTGTGAATGTAAAGTTTGCTTAATTATTCAGTAATATTGATTGAGGCGATTTTGAGACCCCTGTCTAAAGAATAATTAGTTTTTAACTTTCCAGTTTGCAGCGTTTCCTCCCCTCAACTTTTGAATCTTTCCCTAAATTTAAGTTTCTTTCTTTCTTCTTCTTTTTTTTTTTTTTGAGACCGAGTCTCTCTCTGTTGCCCAGGCTGGAATGCAGTGGTGCAATCCCAGCTCTGTGCAACCTCCACCTCCTGAGTTCAAGCAATCCTTGTGCCTTAGCCTCCAGAGTAGCCGAGACTACAAGCACGTGCCACCACGCCCAGCTAATTTTTGTATTTTTAGTAGAGACAGGGTTTTGCCATGTTGGCCAGGCTGGTCTCAAACCCCTGACCTCAAGGGATCCGCCCACCTTCACCTCCCAAAGTGCTAGGATTACAGGTGTGAGCCATTATGCCTGGCCTGAAGTTTATTGAATGAATACTTGCTGGGCACTGACTGGGTGCTAGGGCCTGTGTGGGCACTGGGGAAGCAGGAGGCTTTATGCCCTAAGGTGGGGCCTGGGAGCCTCCCAAAGGAGAGAAGGTATTGAGGCCATGAAAGAGGTACTTAGAATGAGAAGTTTAAGGCAGGGCCTGCCTCAGACCAGGTGCCAATTAAATGTTTGAGGTATGAATCAAAGCTGTATTGGGGAACAAAGAAAACCTTTTTCCTCTACCCTCTTAGGTTCAGTGACTGGGACCCTGAAAAATAAGCTGACAGGTGAACAAGAGGAAAATATTCATTTGATATGCCTAGAGAAGACCGCTCAGAAATGAAATGAAAACTCTAGAAAGATGGTCAGACCACAAGCCTTATCTACCATCCAAACAAAGGCAATATATTTGTGGAGAAGTGGCAAGACAAAGGAAAAGGGTTTTGAGCTTCCAGGGGTGGTTAATTATGGGAAGGTGAATATATGGGGAAGCCAATGGCCGATAAGGGGTTTTTAGTAAAGTTTGTGTGTGCAGGCTCATCTCAGTGCTGACTTGCCATCTTCTTCATGGCCATAAAACTCCCCTGAGAGGACAGATGGAAACTCTCATTTCTCAGAAGTTTCTGCTCTTAGATAAAGAAAGCTTCAAGAAGTCTTTGTGCATCTGTTGATTCTCAATGGCATTAAACTCAAAATAACCCATACACCAAAGTGGCATCTTCTGGGGCAGTATATTCTGCCCCTTCAGCTGCAGGAGATGCTAAAAAAAAAAAAAAAAAGGAAATACCTTCTATACCTTCTCTAGTCCCTCTTGGGAGAATAACTCAACTTTCCATAGAATGCTCCTTCACTGACCTGCCTTGACAGAATCTCAGTGCCCCAGGGCGAGTGGGCTTTTCTTATATCTATTAAAGCCCATTCTTACCTTAGTCTCATAGAGCCGGATGGCACAGCAGAAAGATTTGGAGCAGCATGGGACCCACTATCAGGGCTAACTCCAACACAAGCATGCACTTGAGCCTTTGGAGATAGTGGGTTACCACAGGGGTGGTACCCAGGGATAGGGTGATGGGGAACATGGCTGGGGCTCTCATTTTTAAAAGAAACCTGGTAAAAAGTTATTCTTGAAGCTCACAGAACTTTGCTCGGGATTCCACATAGCACTTATCACAGAGCTTCCAGAGAACTCCTAACCTAGATATCTAGGAGATAGGCTCAAGTATCCCCTAGATGATAGGATAGGGCCCATCATCTTATGGTAGAAGGAGGGATGCCTGGCACCTCAGAGGTCTTGCAGGCATTTCCAGATCCTCATCTTTTGTTGAAAAAGACAACGGCTTCCAGTGGGTAGTGGGAAGATTCAGACCTTCTCAATGGACTTGGTGCAGCCTGCACTGGCCTCTTTATTAAGAGGTATCTAAGTGTTGTTGATATTGCCACTTAACTTCTTTTGCAAACACTGGAATCAATAATGGTGATTTTTCAGTGGTTAGGCAGGTTCATAATGAAGCCTGGAGGTGACTCTAAAGAAAGGAGTCAGGCCAACCTGGATTCAAATCCTGGCTTCACCGCTTTCTAGATGTAGTAGGCTAAAGAAGGCAGCAAACTCTTTTCTATGCCGTCTCCCATTAAGAGATGAAGTCTGAAAAAAAAAATCACTTGAACCCAGGAGGCGGAGGTTGCGGTGAGCCGAGGTTGCGCCATTGCACTCCAGCCTGGGCAACAGAAGTGAAATTCCATCGCCAAAAAAGAAAAAAAAAAAAAGGTGAAGTCTCTTCACCCCTCCTTTTAATCTGGGTTAGGCCTGTGGTTCACTTTGACCAATAGGGTACAGTAGAAGTGACGCTAGGGCAGAAGAAGACTTGTAGCTTCTGGCTGGCTCTCTTAGGATGCTTGTTCTTGGGACAACCCTCTGGGAACACACCCTTCCCGTGGGGAGGCTATGTGTAGGCAGGCGCTCTAGATGACAGCCCAGGTGACAGCCCCAGGTCAGCACTTGTTCAATAAAGTTTTGCTCTACTGTGCTTGGACATCCAGCTCAGTAGAGTCTTCAGAAGACTACAGCCACAGCTGACATCTAACCGCAACTGCATGAGAGACCCCACGTGAGAATCACCCAGTGAAGCCCTGTCAACCCTAGGATCACAAGCAACCACAGTAAAGTGTTGTTTCCAGCCACTCTGTGTTGGGATATGTATAGCGTAGAACCTCAGGTGAGATACGGAACCACTTTGAGGTTTTGTTTTCTTCTGCGAGATGGGCAAAATAACTGTATCTACTTAAAGACTTATCATGATATGAATGCAACAATGATGGAAGTTCCTAGCATAGTGCCTGGCACATAGTAGGCCTTCAGTATATGCCAGGTTCCTTCCAGCTCTGTCTCTAGGGTGCTCTGTGTTCCAGATGTGTGTGAATCTTGGTTGTTGCTCTGAACTCACTGGGCAAAAATTCAACATCCTCAAAGGGAATGCCTAGAATCAATTTTGAAAATGGGATTGGAGAGCATTTGAGTTTTCTTTCTGGGGCAATCTGTTATCCCTTAGGAAAAATATCAAGAAAATTTTATTTTTTTCTTTCTCCTCAATTTAAAGAGTGGAATAATTAAGTCTTTACCTTTTTTAAAAGACAAGAAATGTACTCGCTGACACTGAAAAGTACCAGCATGAAATGAAACAACTTCCCTTCTGTTTCACAGCCAGCAGGTTCTCTTCAACACCCCAGCCCCGGAGAGCTGCAGATTGGACAACGGGCAGACTTTGTTGAACAGATGAACCACCGTGGCTTAATCTGTTTTGGAAAAAAAAAAAAAAAGACCTGAAGCAATTGATAAACAAGAGACTGAGGTCAGTGTGAAGGAAGAGTAAATGAGGCCAGATTGGAGAACGTTGAAACGTAAGCCTCTTTCATCCCCTGTCCTGAATTGGGTGTGTGAGTAATAGTCAGGACTAATCCTGCTGAGAGAGGGATTGAGAATCTCCTGGATTGCCTGATGCTGGAGTTATGCTTTCTTAATTCAATTTTATTTTATTTTATTTTTGGAAAATTGTAATGGCGTATAATATGGAAAAGCACACAAGTCATAATACAGTTGCATACGTTTCATGAACTGAACACATCGTGTGATCAGCACCCAGGCCAAGAAACAGAATATTGGCCGCACCCCAAAAGCCCCCGGCATTCCAAATCCCTCACAAGGAGAATCTTAACTTGTAACCCAGTCCTTATTATTATTTTTAGCTCTCACATATAGAACACATACAAAATACATTCATGTGTTTTCTTCTAGAGGCATTCTATGTATCTACTAGAATATGCATATGCTATTATATTGTACAGATGTAGTAAAATGTTTTTTTGTTTTTTGAGACAGGGTCTTGCTCTGTCTCCCAGGCTGCAGTGCAGTGGTACAATCACAGCTCACTGTAGCCTCAAGCTCCTGGGCTCAAACCATCTTCCCACCTCAGCCTCCTGAGTAGCTGGGACCGCAGTTGTGCACCACCACTCCTGCTAATTTTTGTATTTTTTTGTAGAGATGGGGTTTCGCTGTGTTGCCCAGGCTGGTCTCAAACTCCCGGACTCAAGCAACTGGCCTACCTCGGCCTCTCAAAATGTTAGGATTACAGGTGTGAACCGCTGCACCCTGTGGTAAAATGTTTTAAACACTGTGTGTCATATTACCCAGGTTGTTCTGCCTGTTTTTATTTTTCACGTTTGTCTTGGTGATCATTCCATACCAACACATAGAAAGCAGCCAGATTTCTTTAGTGGTTACCTAGTATTCCATTATCTGAATGGATTGCAACTTATTTAATTTCATTCAAAAGCAAAGAGGTCGTGTCCAACCTTTTGGAGCTCGCTTTTAAATGTATATATATTCTTAGAAGTATCATTGTTGTCCTTTATTTAAGGTGGCAACTAGGCACTGCTCTCTGGAGGCTCTTAAAAACACTACTAGTTCTCACTCCATTCTGAAATGTGTTGGGTGTGGTGCCGCCTGGGGTGGTCGCCTATTTTATTCCCTCATCCTGTTAGAACTCAGTTGTTCCATGTTTGAACATGTAACCAGGAAGTGGAAATAATGTCCCTGACACCCCCACTTCCTTTTCTGGCAAATTGGTATCCGGTAAATGAATCCAACGACTTTCACCCACCCCTGTCCTTCAGGCAGCTACTTACTCAGCATTGTCCTCACCACAATCTGGAGATTTCAGAAGATGGACCCCAAAAACTCTTCCAAACAGGACTACTTGGAGGAAACAGTATTTGTTTTGGTTGAACCAAGCCTTCCCTTTCTGCCTGCCCTTTCCTCCTTCTGTGGATTCTTCTCACCCCTCACCACCAACCCCAGCCTTGCTCTCTTGTCTCGCCCTGCTCTGAACTCAGTTCTCAGAATCATTTTCAGTGTGAGTTCAAGAGAATGTCTACTTCTTTCTTCCAGTGGTATTTGTATTTGCCCTTTAAATTTCATATCTGCCATAATTACAGAACAAAAGGCTTTGTCTCCTTAAGGCTTTTGGATTGCCTGACAGCAGGAACAGATATATTTGGGGACTGGGGCAATCTCTTCACCTTTCTCCTTCACTAGCAGAATCATGCCTGTCCTTCTTCAGCACCCAGAGGACGGGCCAGAAGGGGCAGGCATGGCTGGTTCAGGACCTCAGCAGGAGGTAGGAGCATCTCTGTATCTGTTACCTACAGCAAAGGGGTACATGTCACCAGCTTGTGCAAAGGGGTGCCAAGCCTGAACTGCAGAAGCATGTCCTCCGTAGGCATGTATCAGGGACCAAGGGCAGCCCTGATTCAACAGAGAAGGGAAGCACACAGGGGTGTAAATACTAGGAGGTAAGAATCACAGGAGCACCTCTGGGAACTGACAACTTATACCTTCTCTAGGCCTCAGAGATGGTAATAATAGCAATCTCCTCGGCCGGGCGCGGTGGCTCAAGCCTGTAATCCCAGCACTTGGGAGGGCCGAGATGGCGGATCACGACGGTCAGAGATCGAGACCATCACTGGCTAACACGGTGAAACCCGTCTCTACTAAAAAATACAAAAACTAGCCGGGCGAGGTGGCGGGCGGCCTGTTAGTCCCAGCTACTCGGAGGCTGAGGCAGGGGAATGGCATAAACCCGGGAGGCGGAGCTTGCAGTGAGCTGAGAACCGGGCCACTGCACTCCCAGCCCAGCGACAGGAGGGAGACTCGTCTCAAAAAAAAAAAAAAAAAAAAAAAAAAAAAAAATAGGCAATCTCCTCACAGGGTTGCAATAAAAGTTAAAGGAGTAAATATTTAGTCATAGTAAGCACTCTATATTTTTATTTCTTGTTCATTTTATTATTATTATTATTTTAGAGATAAGGTCTCTGTCACCAAGGGTGGAGTGCAGTGGCGTGATCACGGCTCACTTCTGCCTCAAACTCCTAGGCTCAGGTGATCCTCCTTCCTTAGCCTCCTGAGTAGCTGGGACTGCAGGCGCTCACCATCACACCTGGCTAATTTTTTAGTGTTTTATAGAAGTGAGGATTCATTGTGTTGCCCAAGCTGATCATGAACTCCTAGCCTCAAGCAATCCTCATGCCTCAACCTCCCAAAGCAGCACTCTGTAAATGCACTCTAATTATTGTGTGAGGTGGTCTGGACACAGTGGCCCCAATTCTTATTACCAGTGACTAGATTAGCTGTCACTGCTTCATCTCTCCTCCTCTGACTTGCCCTGCTGTCCTGACTTGGCTGTTCCAGCCTGAGCATTTTTCTAGTCTCTGCAGACTCCTTCATTGCCCCAGTCTCTTGGTGTCCAGGGGCTCCCCCACCTCCAGGTGAGGGGCTCATCAGAACAGTAGCACATCACAAAAGGCACTGATAAGAACACCAGTGGATAGAAAATGATATCACATAATGTGAGCTTCTAAAATGGCTTGAGCGTTTTAGTCAAGGTAAGCAATGCTCACCTTCATTGTCAACTAGAGTAATAGCATTCAGTAGCATTCTTTCATAGTTTCAAAACTGTCAGAGGTTTATGAAACATTGTCTTTGTCCATTTGTGTTGCTATAACAAAATACCTAGAATGGGTAATACATAAAGAACAGGAATTTCTTTCTCACGGTTCCGGAGGCTGGGAAGTCCAAGATCAAGGCACCAGCATCTGGTGTCTGATGAGGGCCTTCTTGCTGCATCCTCATCTGGCAGAAGAGTGGAAGAGCGAGAGGGGTGAACTGCTTCTGAAGCCTCTTTTATGAAGCCATTAATTCATTCACAAGGGCAGAGCCCTCAAGACTTGGTCATTTCCCCAAAGGCCCCACCTCTTAATACCATCAGAGTGGGGACTAACTTTCAGCATGAATTTTGGAGGGGCACATGTCAAACCATATCACATGTCTACAAGGAAGGTAAGGTTAAGTCTTAACTTCTACCTGAGGTCTTCTCAACTTTTTCCCCTCAAGGTTTGTTTATTTGTTTATTTATTGATTTGAGACAGGGTCTTGCTCTGTCACCCAGGCTGGAGTGCAGTGGTGCGATCTCAGCTCACTGCAACCTCTGCCTCCCAGGTTAAAGCAGTTCTCCTGCCTCAGCCTCCTGAGAAACTGGGATTATGGGTGTGCACAACCACGCCTGGAAAATTTTTATATTTTTAGTAGAGATGGGGTTTTACCATGTTGCCCGGTCTAGCCTCAAACTCCTGAGCTCAAAGCGATCGCCTGCCTCAGCCTCCCAAAGTGCTGGGATTACAGGTGCGAGCCACCACACCTGGCCCCCATAAGGTTTAAACTCTTCATCCTCTGAGTTTTTGCCTGAAGCTATCATTTGTGCATAGTCTGCCTAATGATATCTCTAGTTTTCTAGTATGAAATAGAGGGACTGTATTGGGTTGAATAATGTCCCCCCACTCCCAAAATTCAAGTGCACCCAGAACCTCAGAATATGACCTTATTTGCAAATAGAGCCTTTGTAATTAATTAAGATGAGGTCATACTGGATTAGAGTGGGCCCTAAATCCAATGACTGGTATCCTTATAAGAGAAATGAGAGGGAAAATGAGACACACAAACACACACAGGAAAGAAAGTAACACAGCAATGGAGGGAGAGATTGGAGAGATGCATCTACAAACCAAGGAATGCTAAGGATTTCTGGGAACCCAGAGGCCAGGAAGAGGCAAGGAAGAGAACATGTCCTGCCAGCACCTCACTTTTGGACTTCTAGCCTCTTGAACTATGAGGTAATAAATTTCTGTTGTTTTAAGTCCCTGGTTTGTGATGATTTGTCATGGCAGCTCTAGGAAACGAATACAGGGACTCTTGGTTGACTCTTTAAAATAATTATTTATTATGAATATTTTCACGGATTTTTTTTTTTTTAAAGAGACGTGGTGTCTGTATGTTGCCCAGGCTGGACTACTTACAGGTGTGATCATCACGTACTACAGCAGCCCCTGTTGCTAGGAATACAGGCATGTGGCACTTTGCCCAGTAAGTTTTTGCATATCAAAACAAAGAAAAGGTAATATATGCTGTCAAATTTTGATGGCTGTGACATTACAGTGGCTATGATGCCATTAGGAGATAGAAATTTTTCAGCTCCATCATAATTTTATAGGACCACCATATATGCAGTTCATTGTTGACAGAAATTTCATTTTTGTCACGTGACTGTATATATAACTAAACCAATATAACCAACTGTATTAGTCAGGGTTCTCCAGAGGGACAGAACTAATAGGATATATGTCTACATGAAAGAGAGTCTACTAGGGAGAATTGGCTCACATGATCACAAGGCAAAGTCCCACAATTGGCCATCTGCAAGCTGGGGAAGAAAGAAGCCAGTAGGCCTCAGTTTAGACCTAAAGCCTCAAAACCAGGGCAGCTGACAGTGCAGCCTTCAGTCTATGGCTGAAGGCCAGAGGGCCCTGGGCAAACTACTAGTGTAAGTCCGAGAGTCCAAAGGCTGAAGAACCTGGAGGCTATGTCCAAAGGGCACAATGAACGGAAGGAAGCATCCAGCATGGCAGAAAGACTCGTCAAGCTAGCTTATCCCACCTTCTTCTACCTGCTTTATTCTAGCGGTGCTGGCAGCCAATTGGATGGTGCCCACATGTTGAGGGTGGGTCTTCATCTCTCAGTCCACCTACTCAAATGTCAGTCTCCTCTGGCAACACCCTCACAGACACACCCAGAAACAATACTTTATCAGCTATCTAAGCATCCTTCAATTCAGTTGAAGTAGCTATGTTGTCTGGGGTAAATATGCAGGGTTCATCATCTCGTGCCAGGAAAATTTAGGACACAGACACACATGAGGAGTTTAGAAGTGGAAGTTTAATAGGCAAAAGAAAGAGAAAGAAAGGGAAAGGAAAACAGCTGTCTCTCTAGCAAGAGAGAGAGGACTTTCGAGAGGAAAAGATCAGCAGGTGGCGGATGCGCTGGATTTTATAGTCAGGCTTGAGGAGGTGGTATCTGATTTACATAGCGCTCGCAGATGGCGTTTACATAGGGCCCAGGGAAGGCTGGCCACGCCACCCTAATCTTGCTATACATATGGGCTTTCCAGTTGACCAGCACCATCTTGTCTGCTCCTTACTGTACACATGGCTGACAAAGAGAAGGGAAGATGGAGCCGCCATCTTGACCATGATTGGCACAACTGCTGGCATCTATGTCTGCAGCTTGATTTTACAGGCTGCTCTTTGTTAGAAAGGAAAATAATTTGGGGCTGCTTTTCATTAAAAGGAAAACCTTACCGAGGACTTCCATACCCTCACTATCTGCCTAAATAATTTCTTCTTAACTCCTATGTCACAATCAAGTTGACACCTAATATTAGCCATCACACCAACGTTTATTGAATGCTTATTTTATGGCAAATACTATTCTAAGTGCTTTATAGGGTATCTATCACAGCATAAAACAATCCTAAGACCAGGTGCCATGGCTCATGCTTGTAATCCCAGTGCTTTGGGAGGCCAAGGCAGTGGGGATTGCTTAAGGCCAGGAGTTTGCACAACCAACCTGGGCAACATAGCGAGACCCTGTTATCTATGAAAAATTATTTAAAATAATTTTCTAAAACAACCGTGAAATACAGTGACTTAAAACAACCACTTTTTTTTTTTTTTTTTTCCTGAATGACAGAGAAACAAAACCAAAACCAAATCTAACCACCATTTTATTTGCTTACAGTTCTATGGGTTAGGAATCCAGGCAGTCTCAGTTCAGTAGTTCTGTGCCCATGCATCAGCTGACATTTACTCAGCTGCATTTAGCTGCTGGCTGGGCTGGGAAGACAAAGGCATCACTCACATGTCTGGCAGTTCTGTGCTCCTCCATGTGGCTAGCTTGGGCTTCCTCATGGCATGGTGATTTACCATAGTTGGACTTCTCACGTGACAGCTGAATTCCAAGAGGATGGAATTGGAAGCCTCTGATCTCTTACGGCCCTGCCTTAGATATTACACATCCTAACTCTGCCCCATTCTATTGGTCTGTGTTAGTTTCCTACAGCAACCAACTGCAACAAATTACCAGAAACATGGTGAAACCTCGTCTCTATTAAAAATACAAAAATTAGCCAGGAGTGGTGGTGCATGCTGGTAGTCCCAGCTACCCAGGAGCCTGAGGCACAAGAATCACTTGAACCCAGGAGGTGGAGGTTACAGTGAGCTGAGATTGT
Source organism: Rhinopithecus bieti (assembly GCF_001698545.2). Lineage (NCBI taxonomy): Eukaryota > Metazoa > Chordata > Mammalia > Primates > Cercopithecidae > Rhinopithecus > Rhinopithecus bieti. The sequence goes on from NW_016809658.1 coordinate 2,068,642, forward strand.
GCCATTGTACTCCAGCCTGGGCAACAGAGCAAGACTCCATCTCAAAACAAACAAACAAAACCCACAAATGTGTTATTCTACAGGTTGGGAGATCAAAAGTCTAAAATGGGCCTCAGTGGGCAGAAATCAAGATGTTGCAGGGCTGTATTTTTCGGGGGGAGTCTATGGAAGAATCCATTTTCTTGCCTTTTCTGTTTTCTTGAAGTTGCCTGCATTGCATGGCTTGTGGTCCCCTTTCATCTTCAAAGCTAGCAATGGCCGGTCAAGTCTTTCTCATCCTGCGTCACTGGACTCAGACGCTGTCCTGCCTCCCTCTTCCACATTTGAAGACCCTTGTGGTTCCATTGGGCCCACCTGGATAATTCAAGATCCTCTTCCCCACCTCAAGCTCAACAGATTAACAACTTTAATTCCACCTGCAACCTTCATTCCTCCTCTTTGCCATGTGACATAATATAGTCACAGGTTCTGGGGACTAGGACATAGACATCTTTGGGGAGCCATTATTCTTCCTTTGATGTGGTCAAAACCAGCAACAGGGACAGCACAGTCTCAAGGAAAAGAGAAACAGACTCCACTATTTGACGAGAGGAAAAGCAAAGCTTTTGTGGCTCTCTAGTGCACACGGCGTGTGTTAACTCACACAGTCTGCGGAGCAACTCCGTGAGGTAGGCACTAATATCATGCACATTTTAAAGTAGGAATCTAAGAACAGAGGTGCTGAGAATTTGGCTAAGGCATGCCAGCTGGTGAGCAGGGCAGCTGGGGTTCAAATGTAGGCAGAGTGGCAGCAGGGCCAGAGCTCTCTCATGCTTGGCATGCCTGGTGCTCCACAAAGGTTTGTTTTCCCCTCCTTGGATCCCCAGTTTTTCAGCCCCTCAAGGGCAGGACCCCCATCCCCGTGATTACACACACACACCTCTTTCTGTCTCATATAAGCATTCACATACACATAAGGATTCGTGTAAGTGGAATGGTGGAATGATAGCCATTTCAGGAATAAATATTCAGCTTTGGTTTTCGGGCTGTGTCTTGTCAGGTTATTAAAGTTTTCTCATGATTTCTCTCTACCTGGGTTCTGATGCATCCACCTAACTGCTACACTTTTTTGGCTTTTTTTTTTTTTTAAATAGGGTTTCACTCTGTCACTGGGGCTGGAGTGCAAGGGAGCAATCATAGCTCACTGCAGCCTCAACCTCCTGGGCTCAAGGGACCCTCCTGCCTTAGCCTCCTGAGTAGCTAGGACCACAGGCACAGTACACTGTGCCAGCTCTTTTGGTTTTACCACTCAAACCTGCTTGTGGCTACTAGTCGTTATTCTCGGACATGTCTTAACAATGTGTGGGCCCTCCCCTGCTCTGGTGTGGCTCTGAGCCCCAGCATCCCTCTGCCCTAGGTACCCCCATCCCACTCCAGGCCCAGCCTCCCAGAGCAAACCGCTGCTCTGCCTTGCAAAGTGCAGACCCTAACTGGGAAACGACAGGAGCTCTGCCCAAATGAAATGGAGGAAACAACATCCAAAATCAGCATCTTGTCAGAATACATTCGAATTTAGGTGAATTTTGAAATCAAACAGGCTTAAGGAGTTCCTCTGTCTATCCATTTAATAGCTGTTTGTGGAGTATTAGTCCAAGCCCTAGAGTACAGTTATGGGTGTGACAGAGCCTGAAAAAGAATTGTTTGGTTTGGGCTGAGATCTGCACTTCCCATGCCAGAACATGGGAGAAGCGCCCAGTGTCAGGACAGCCTTGCAGACAGAAGTGGACATGTGCCTTGCAAACAAAGTCATGCTTTTAGACTCATTTGCTTTTCCAACAAAGGTATATTGCCATTTGTTATGAGCTAGTCAGTGTACTGGGTACAGAGGACAAGGATGAATGAATTAGATGTGTCCTGCCCTCAAGAAGCCCACAGTTCATTATAATGGTTATGATCCACATTTTATACTTGGGCATGGAACATCTGAAGATGTTAGCCACTGTATGAGTCTGCCAATAAGGCAAGGCTTTTCCCCAAAAAGTCTTGCTCAAAAAAGGAAGAAATACTTTATCTTTGAGTCCTTGCAATGTATCTCATGTTACACTAATGTTCACTAAATTACTTCATATTTAGCAACTGTGGTATAGTTTGGGAAGACATTGGCCTACAATCACTTCAATTAATGTAGTTTGGAATGCTTAGGGAGATCATTGACTCAGTACAAAAGGAGGTGAGAATGAACACATATTCATTAGTTATTCCTGGAGGTGTGACTTCACGTTTGCAATGCTGGAAGTTGCTGTAAACAAGCCTTTTATGATGACTTTAAAAAGCAGTACAGCGAGTGGTTATGGTGGGGAGACCAGTGAAAACACAAACTGACTAATGCTGTGCAAATGGGCACTTAGTGGTTTGGGAGAAAATTTCCAGTGACAGCATCCTATACAGAGTCTGAGACAATCTCCAGCAATCCAGATGGAAGTGAGAATGCCTTCAAAATGGCTCTAATGATAATAAGAATACTGATGACCAAGGGGCACAGGAAAAGTTTGAATAGATTTGTTTCAAGAAATATGAGAGACTGGGCACAGTGGCTCACGCCTGTAATCCCCACATTTTGGGAGGTCATGGTGGGCAGATCACCTGAGGTCAGGAGTTCGAGACCAGCCTGGCCAACATGGTGAAACCCTACCTCTACTAAAAACATACAAAAAGTAGCCAGGTGATGTGGCATGCGCCTGTAATCCCAGCTACTTGGGAGACTGAGGTAGGAGAATCGCTTGAACCCAGGAGGTAGAGGTTGTAGTGAGCTGAGATTGTGCCACTGCCCTCTAGCCTGGGTGACAGACCAAGACTCCGTCTCAAAAAAAAAAAGTGAGAGTTGGAAAAAGCAGCAATTATAAATTAATTGATTATATTATAAAAATGATATTAAACATGTACATATAACTAAACTTATACATGTAATAAGCTTATCACAAGTTCACCTATGTCACCTAAAGTTTTATGTGCTTAAGTTGATTTACCCTTTGGAAAATTTAGTGACGACTTGTATTTGGTGCCAACTTTCATTTGGGCATAGGTGGAACTTTTGCCCAAATTCAAACCAGCAGTGGGAGGACAGCCAGGTTTGTCTGACCTACCCATGTGCTTGCCTTAATTCCTTATTTAGATCTGATTTAATAAAATCTAACATAATGGGTTTGTACTGTATCTTCTATTTCATTCCATTTCAACTCAAAGCATTTATTGACCAGCAACAAAATGGAGAAATTGTTTTTCAAGTCTGTAAACCACTTTTAATAGTGAACTAAGAGAGAAGAGACTGCCTTTGAACTGAAGACTACAGAAAAAGGGTGGTTTTGTAAGAACACCACTGGATTTGGGTTTTACAGGCCATTCACCTTGTTAGGCAATGCATCTTTCCTGTCCTCTTGCTTACTTCCTAAGAAGGATTAAAAATGCCAGAAACCTCAGCCCCAACAGGATGGCTGCAGGGAGCAAATAAATGTATGATTTCCCTCTGTCTGCTTTAAAATAATGATTTTTTAAAAACCCCTTAGTCTCTTTTGGTAACAAATTTTTACCTTTTCTTTTTTTTCTTCTTCTTCTTTTTTTGAGACAGAGTCTTGCTCTTGTCACCCAGGCTAGAGTGCAGTGGCACAATCTTGGCTCACTGCAGCCTCCGCCTCCTGGGTTCAAGCAATTCTCCTGCCTCAGTCTCCCAAGTAGCTGGGATTAGAGGCACCTGCCATCACGCCTGGCTAACTTTTGTATTTTTAGTAGAGATGGAGTTTCGCCATGTTGCCCAGGCTGGTCTCGAACTCCTGACCTCATGAGCCACCCACCCAGGCCTTCCAACCTGCTAGGGTTACAGGCTTGAGCCACTGTGCCTGGCCCTACTTTTTCTTTATACTTTGCAGTATCATGTGAATTTTCTACATGAGCATATATTATCTTCAATCAGAAAATAATCAGTAAGCATTCGTTTTTGAAAACAACTATTAGGCTCCAGGATTTCAATTTTACTTGCCAGATTTGCATTAAGCCCGTGTCACATTTAATCTCTTTCCTTACTATTAATCCAGGCTAAAAAACCAAAGCACTTGCCTGTGGGTGATATATACAAGGATCCCTTCTCTCAAGATCAGCCCTCCCCCACACCATGTCTCCCAAGATGCCCAGAGAACTGCACACGAAGGAAATAGAACAGAAAGATGCTGCGAAGTTTAATTTTATGTGTCAACTTGACTGGATCAGGGGTCCCTGGGTATTTGGCTAAGGCTGTGTCTGTGAGGATGTTTCCAGATGAGATTAGCATTTGAATCATATAGTAGGTATTTGGTGCCAACTTTGAATCAGTGGGCTCAGTAAAGTTGCCCTCACCAGTGTGGGTGGGCCTTATCCAATCTGTTGAGAGCCTAAATAGAACAAAAGGTGGAGGAAGGGAGAATCTGCTTCCTTTTTCCTTTCTTTTTTCTTTTTTTCCCCTGCTTGACTTATTGAGTTGGGACATGGGTCTTTTCCTGTCCTCAGACCAAGACACACTATAGGCTCTCTCTCTCTCTCTCTCTCTCTCTCTCTCTCTCTCTCTCTCTCTCTCTCTATATATATATATATATATATATATATCCTATTGGTTCTGTTTCTCTGGAGAATGATGACTTATACAGATGCCAAAAAGAGCTGGTACTATGTCTTTTTGGTGTGTGTATTCAATATTGTTATGTCTCTCCCTGAGAGTCTCCCTGTAAGGCCACACTTTTACAGATATATCAAGTCCCTAAAAGTTCTGTGAAATAAACAAGGAGGCCCTGTGTGCCTCAGGATGAGCTATGCTATCTCTCTGAGCTGGAATTTGCTTATCTGTAAAATCAGTGATTGGATCCAAAAGAGAAAAATGAAAAGGAGCATTGCTTGAGGAGACGGATGGGACTGGATTCAAATTCCAGCTACTTATCACTGGGCAGGAAGTTGAGCCTCAGTTTCTTCATTTGAAAGCAGGTGATAAAAGCCCCATTTTGCAGCGGCTATTATCTTGTTGTGAAGAGTAAACATAATGTGTGTTGTATACTGTATAATATACACTGATATATCCTATATGCCAACCAAGTGGTATTAATGGTTGTTATGATAATTACTACTATATATGTGAAAGCGCCTGTTTTTCTTAAAACAAAACCATAAAGCACAGTCTGCCAGCTCAGCTGTGCAAACTGTGCACTGCACAACTCCAGAGGGTGCCATCCACATGGACCACAATGTCTGGTGGTGCCTGAGAAAGCTCTATAAAACTTTTAGTTATTACTTTTACTAAGAATAACAGAGAGGTAATATAGGACTTTTATTGTTGTGGTAGGCACAGCTGAGGCCTCTACATTGATAAATTAGGTGACAAGAACACCTTTTAAGAGAAACATTCTAGGCCTTCTGGGCAGGATTTGTTAAATAAAAGACAAAACAAAACAAAACAAAACAAAACAAAACAGAAACAGAGTTAGTTCTGCGATTCATTCTAAATGTTGGTAGTGAAATGTTACTGGAAAGGGATCCAGATCCAGACCCCAAGAAAGGGTTCTTGGATCTTGCACAAGAAAGAATTCAGGGCGAGTCCATAAAGTGAAAGCAAGTTTATTAAGAAAGTTAAGGAATAAAAGAATGGCTATTCCATAGACAGAGCAGCCCTGAGGGCTGCTGGTTGCCCATTTTTATTATTATTTTCTGATGATACACTACACAAGGGGTGGATTATTCTTGCCTCCCCTTTTTAGACCATATAGGGTAACTTCCTGGTACTGCCATGGCATTTGTAAACTCTCATGGCACTGGGTGGGAGTGTAGCAGTGAGGACAACCAGAGGTGACTTTCGTTGCCATCTTGGTTTTGCTGGGTTTTGGCTGGCTTCTTTACTGCAGCCTGTGTTATCGGCAAGGTCTTTATGACCTTTATCTTGTGCTGACCTCCTATTTTATCCTGTGACTTAGAATGCCTTAACCATCTGGGAATGCGGCCCAGTAGGTCTCAACCTTATTTTACACAGACCGTACTCAAGATGGAGTTGCTCTGGTTCAAACGCCTCTGACAAAAATACTGGGGACAGAGTTGCCCTGGATTCATGGGCATTTCCCTTGCCCTCAAGCCTAGTGAGAGGACCCGAGAGATGGACCCACAGTGCTTGACATGGGGTTCCGACACTTGGGAGGACTGGGAAAGTTGAAAGATGAGGGGCTGGCTGCCCTGCTCCTGATAGCTGGGCAAGGAGAATGCTGCAGAGGAAGGAGCCTATGCCCCACTGAGCATCTGGGAGGGTCTCTCTGGCAGAATGGACACTGTGGAGAGTTGGCTTGAATTGTTTTCAAATGTCTTTCAAGGACAAGAGATCTGCTTGCTGGGGCTGCTAACCACAGGGGTAGGGAGCGGTGCATATCAACCTATCAACAAAAACCAAAGTCATGATGAGGTTAAAGTGGTGGGCTGCAGGGGTGCAGCCCTGGCTAAGGAGCAGTTAGTACATGGCCATTGCCTCCCCAGGTTTCAAAAAAGTTAACGAGGTATGAGGGGTCACCTGGACCACTTCATAATGGCTTTTTACAACGGCTCCAGTCAGGTAGGCAGTTTCTGTCCTTTACCTGTCTTTGCTCCTCATGCTGCATCCTGGAGGAGTCAGAGGCTGAAGGAGGAAGAGAAGACTAGGGTAGAAAAAGAAATGGGAAATAGAGGATGGGTTTGGTTGCAGCTGGGCTAGCTGCATGAATGGGCTTGATGAATTTCTGAGTGAGACTGGAAAAGCGGTGGGATTGACTTTCTTATATCATCCCCAGAAGGGGACCCAACATAGCAGGTGTGAGAAAAACAAAGCCATTTCTAGATTTCAGGCCCATGGCTCAGCTCAGTGACTCAGGGTGATGACCCTGGTAGTTGACAGTGCAGCTCTGGCCTCTCCCTCTCTAGGTTCTTTCCTTCTGGACACAGGCCAGGAAAACCTGCCCATGGCTCTGAGCAGCTCCCTCCCTGGATTGGCATGTGCTTCATGTCTCTCCAGCTAAAATGAAGGTCCCCTGAAGCCAGGGACTGTGTTTCTTCTCATCCTTAGCCCCTAACACAAAGGCTATTAAAAGTTTATTATTGAAAAGGAGGAGAGATCCTGGGCATCAGCATCAAGGTGTATAGAAGATGATGGAGGAGGCAGAGTGTGGAAAATGGAAGTCATGCATCCAATAGGCAAGGTGCCAGCTCCTTCTCTCCCTTCATATCTGAGACAGCCATCTCTGGGCTATAAGGTCTCGGAGATAAAGAAAACCATAGACTTCCATCATAATAAAAAGGAGCATTGCTTGAGGAGACAGACGGGACTGGATTCAAATCCCAACTGCTTATCACTGGTGTGGCTTATCCAAAGCCACACTTCTTTGACCTTTAAAAATTCAATTTGAGGAGTTGAATGTGGTGGTTCATGCTTGTAATCCCAGTTACTTGGGAGGCTGAGGTGGGAGGATGGATGGCTTGAACCCAGGAGGTCAAGACCAGCTTGGGCAACATAGCAAGACCCTGTGTCTAAAATACATTTATTTTTAAAGAGCTAAGCATGGTGGTACACACCTGCAGTCCCAGATACCCGGCAGGAGGACCGCTTGTGTCCTGGAGTTGGAAGCTGCAGGGAGCTATGATCATGCCACTGCCCTCCAACCTGGGTGACAAAGCCAGACCCTATCTTAAAAAAAAAAAGAAAAGAAAAGAAAAAATCAATCTGAAACTTAACAGAGTTACAGTAAAACTAAGTTTTCTGGCCTTCTCCTAACTGGGAATATCTGATCTACTGCACATCTACTTTGCATGAAAATGATTTGTTTCTAGTGATGGCCTGAGACCTGAGGCACTGAAAGATTCTGAAGTCCTGGTCATCTCAGAAAGTCTGAGTTCCACAGCAGCCATAATTGGGCTTGAAATGTGTTTCTGTACAAAAACATCTTCAAATGGTTGCTTTTTATTGGCCCAAATAATTGACTAACCTGAAGATCTCATTCCCCAGTCATGTCAGAGAATAAATATTGATCATATTTGGTGGTCAGGCTCAACTTTGAGAGAAAATTTCCTCCCTCCATTGCTCAAGTAAACATTCGTGCCAAAGAAATCTCTCCAGGGCCGACTTCAGATGAAGGATGTTCAAGTTGAAACAAAGTGATGAACCTACATGAAAACAAATGTCCCTTCTCTATATACATTTATGGATGAATGTCTTAGGAACTCAAGAAAATGCCTTTTTTTTTTTGCCAAACACATACCAACTCCCCTACATTTTCTTGGCAGTTCACAATTAGAGTGCACTGGAGAGATTGAATTATTTTACTTCAAATGTGTAGAACACACTGTCCTCAGGAAACTGCTGAAGTCTATCTGAGTATCAGCCTGTCTGATCATTTAGGGTCCCAGCTGTGCCATAAATGTTGGTTTATCCTTTTGGCCATTACAGAGACACTAAATCCAGAGCCAGCGTCCACCCAGAAGTTTTGAGTTTATTTGAATAACATTCTTATGCCTACAGGAAAATGAATGTCCACGGTGAACTGATGTGTAGGAAATTGTTAAATGTTGAGGGGCAGGATGGGGGATGGTAGAAGAGTTAGAAAAAACCCAAAAACCCAGGGAAGTCATCTCAGAAAATTAGGAAATCCAGATCTTTTCCTTTATAAGCCTCAAATCTTTCCAGGATTCCATCTGGCTTTCATTTCTAACCCCTTGTCTTCTAACAAAGAGAATAAAGATGGTTTTAAAACTAAATGTGAGCCCTTCCAGAAAAGACTGAACAAGAGTTTCTCTCTTCCCCTCTTGCGCCTGGTAGCAGAATTTTCTTTTGCACTATTAAAAATGGCGTGGGCCACCTTTTCTCTAAAAACACACGAAGCTGATGCATAACTCTTTTCCAAATAATTAATCTTTCCAGTGGAATCTTTCAAAGCCCCACATTTCCTGTTATTTTATACAGCTGCAATTTGTAACTGGAGCTCCTGCCCAGTGTTCCACAGGCAAAATGCCAAATCCACTACATTTCACCTACTGAGGTGCCCTGCACAAATAATCCTTAACCGCAAGTTAAACAGTTAGGTCCTGTGCTCGCTGAAAAGAAAAGCCCAAGAAACAAAAGACGTTTAACATACTTCTGTGTTAAAACTTTAGTGGATGCTCACAATGTTTTATTTTCCAATGTCCACATTTGAAAGTGTTACTAGTATGCCACAATAAAAGATTTTTCAAAGATGAATTGGTTCTTGTGTTAAGTGAATGTTTGTGAGTCATAAAAGTGACACCTTCTTAGTTATCTGAGGGCCAAAAGCTGTGGCTGTTGTATCAGATCCACCTCATTTGCTTCCTTGTCTTTGAGCTGGAAGGCCAGAGCCAAGGTTGGCTAAAGGCTAAGCTGGGGAGGCAGAATTCGTGGGGTTGGCAGGTGACCCCATCCGATCTTCCCCCTACACTTCCCCCGTCCATTTACCCAGTTACCACTCCTCCAAGTTGCCCATGAACTGAAGTTCTCTCAAGATCACTCAGTTGGCTCATCTCTACAAAAAAACACCAAAATTGGCCATCTGGGACTATACCTGTAGTCCCAGCAAGTAGGGAGGCTAAGGTGGGAGGATCGCTTGAGCCCAAGAGGTTGAGGTTGCAGTGAGCTGTGTTTGTGTCACTGTACTCAAGCCTGGGCGACAGAGCGAGACCTTGTCTCAAAA
>NW_016809658.1:2078656-2127364 GCF_001698545.2 Rhinopithecus bieti
AAAAAAAAAAAAAAAAAAAAAAAAAAAAAAAAGTCACAAGTTTGAGAGTTTCTTCTCTTTCAAATCCTTTCCATTCTCCTTAAACACCTCCCTACCCCAACCTCACATTTCTTTTTTTTCACCTGTCATAACAGCCTACGATTGAATCATCTCACATTTCTGCAAATGACCTGCCTTTACTTTTCAAAAATTGATGCCATGGAGCCAGGCCCCCAGCTTCCTGCTGCAGCCCCACCTTCCCTGGCGCCATCTCCACTTCCTTTCCTCCCATCCCTTGGTGGATGCTTCCTGCCCTGAGGTCAAGCCCTGCACCTGTGTTCTGGATCCCAGCCGCCAGAGCCCCACACTAGAAAATGTCTCCTCTCCTCTGTATTTCCAATGCTTCTCTGACACCTGAATCCTTCCCATTTACACTTAAGCATGCTTGACTCTCTCTCAACACAAAACAAAAACACCTCTCTCAACCCACAGCCCCTTTCTACAACTATTCTTTCTTCTCCCCTTCCCAGTGAAACTTCTCAAATGAGTCGTCTATACTCCACTTCAATTTCTTCTGCTCCCCTCACTCCTCAGCCTCATCATGTTAGCTAAAATAATGACCACCAGGTTGCCAGAAAGAACTCAGTCCTTACCTCCCCTGGCCTCTCTGGGACCATTCCCTCCTAAAACCCAAGTCCTGGGCTTCAAGGACCAAAAGCCCCTCTCATTTCCTCCTACCTCTTTGCCTGCTCTTTCTTTTTCTCCTTTGCAGGCCCAATCTTCTCTACAGAGCCATTAAATGTTTAGGTTATTTAAGCTTCCTTTTGTCATCTATATGCAGTCCCTGCTACCCACATGCACTGCTCCGATGATCAGGCTCCTACTTTCAGTTACCTATGCCAAGTCTCCAGTTGGGCTTTTCATAGGAACAAGTTCAAATCCCAAGGATCTTTCCTCCCAGACTTGACTGACTACCCCATATTCTTATCTCAGCCAATGACACCACCATCCGCTGGGCTGCTCAGGTCAGAAACCCAGACATCCTTGATGCCTTTCTCTATTTCTGAAATTCAACCTATCCCTCAACCCTGGCAATTTTACCTCCTAAAATTTCTGATGTCCGTTCACTTTCTCCATCTCCACATCAAACACCAGCCCCAGACACTGTCTTCTCTCATCTGGATCACGGCAATACTCCCCCACTGATCTCCCTACATCCATTCTCAACTCTCTCTAAGCTGTCCCCCACAGTGTTGCCAGACCATGTCACTCTCTTGCATGGAGTTCTTTAATGGTATGTTGGACACAAACCCTGTGTGCCTTCTCAGATTCCCTTGACTGTGTCCTTTTTTCTCTCTTGGTTAGTTTTCCACCTGCACTTCCACTTCCAGGTTTGGATGAAATGCCACACCACAGGCATGACCAATGAGAGGCTGGGTGACACACCCTGGAAGGACATGGGAGTTAGCTTCTGTAGAATTAAACATGAACAATGGGCAATGCAAGATGGGAGAATACCAGGCAGATAAATTATTCCTTCCTTTCTGCCTGCTAAGAATTGCTCTGAGATATAATTTTCCACGTTAACTTTCTGGAGAAGTCCTGTGTGCTTAACAAACACACCTGGTAACCAACCCACTGTGTTTCCTTGCAGCTGGAGCTCATTGTGGTACAGTAACCAGAGTGATAACACAGCATTGCCTTGCTCCACATCTTTCCTCACTTTACCTCCCTTTTCCTCACCCTCACTGTCCTAGCTTTTGCCTTCCAAGAAAGTGTCACCACTTTGGTCTTTAACTCAGATTTTACTTCTTAGAGGACCCAGGCAAGACAAATACTTAGGATAAAGACCATAATATCTATCCAAGGCTCTACATGAACTGATTCCTGTGTTCTTCGTTAGCTTCTCTCATCTCTTACTTACCACTTTCCTGCTTATCTCCAACTACAATAGAGAGTTCTTTTTTCATGCCAAGTCCTCACACGCCTTCCTCTCCACCACCCTCTGGCTTCACCTGGCTGACTCTTTTCCCACCTGATCTCAGTTTCCACATTACTTCCTTCACTTCCTTTAGGAACTTTTCCAGCCCTCTCCCTGCTTTCTCCTCTCGAAGTCTCCTAAGTTAGGACTGTCAGTGCTCTAAGTCATTATTCGAATAGTTCTGGACCCTCCCACACTGAAGGTAAACTCCACGTAAGCAGGGACAGTGTCCGCTTTTGCTCTCCCTGACATCACCAGCATCCAGCAAAGGAGTTTAACACGCAACAAACATATCTGAGTTAATGAACCCATGGGGTTCAACTTTATCGTCTTACAGACGGAGAAGCTAAGATCAAAGAGATTAAGAGATTCATTCAAGATCAGACAGTTAGCTAGTGAGTGGCAGAACTCAGTTTTACCTTCTACTTTTTAAATTAAGAATTATTCTTCTGAATTCTGAAAAAGATAACAGACAGATCAATGAAACAGATTCTGGAGAATCCAGAAATAGACTTAAATACCTGCTTCAACATATGAAAACTGCTCAGCTTCATTCATTCATAATAAAAGATATGCAAATCAAAAATAGGAAGTGGCATTTTTTTATCTTTCTGATTGGCAAAATTCACAAAATTTGATAATTGCCTCTCTTGATGAAGACACTCAACAGTAAAGTTCCAAATATATAAAAGTAAATTTATGAATGCTTACAGAGTGTGTAAATTGTTTTCCCTCATGGAGGACAGTCTAGCAATAGCTATTTGATTGCAACAAGTACCAAATCACAAGGGCACGTGCTCTCTGCAATTCAACCCAGCAGTTCAACTTTTAGGTACTTATCCTGTAGATATATTTGCCCAGGTGGGAAGTAGTGACTATACAAAGTTATTCATTGCAGCATTATTTGTAACAGCAAAAGATTTAATGTGCATTATTTAAGGACTTAAGTAAATTATGTCATTTTCATATGATGAAATATTATGTAGCTGTTTAAAAAGGCTAAGGCAGTTCTATTCTTTTGAATTCCATATTTCTATAAATGGAATTTTCCATACTCCTATATGGAATATTTTATTGTCTTGTCATAGAAATATCCCATAGTCCCATGTATTCCATATTTCTATAATAATATGAAACCCTTTCCAAGATACATTAGGTGAAAAAAAAGCAAGGTACACAGTAGTTATACAATATGTCACAATTTGGGTTAAAAAATGAACAAAAACTCCAAACAAAATCAATTGAATTGTAAACTAAACTCAGTGAGGGCAGTGCCTTTATATAGTTTGTCTTTCTTACATTGCACAGCAAATGCTTCAATTACTGTTAATTAAATGTTGTCTCTATTAATATTTGTTGATTAATTTCAATAAGAAGAAATGTCCTAAGTGATAAGGGAAGTGAGACAAAGGAAAAATACACTAGTCATTGTGTATACTTGTTAGTCATGTGAGTAAAATATTATCAAAGAAGAAAATGTAATCTGACAGTCAGTATGATGGTTTAGGTCATCTGCAGAATTTTTGTTATGCACCATGAATTAGCCATTCCCATGAGAACTGAAGAGCTCTGCACTCTTGATTGTATCAACTCCTTTCTACCTCAACTAGAAAGGAACAGATACACTATAAAGCTTTCCCTGCCAAAAGCTTATTGAGATCAGGTCTCTGTTACTGGTATGTCCTCACTACTGGATTAATCCGATTTCTCACTCATATACCACATCAGGCAAACCAAATGAAAAGATGCTTATGTATTGGCAGAGAGCTTTGCTCACACTAAAGAAACAGGTATAATTTGATTAAAGCCAGGGTTTCAAATTGCTGCCTGCGTGTTCTTTTGGAAGATGTATGACTATATAGCTTAGACCTGGGAAGTAATAACTGTGAAATCTAGCTGTTGCCAAAGTAAATATCTGCGTGTTTTCCTGTCAAAATGCTCAGTGTGTGAGCTCGCTGTGCCTCAGTGGGGATGTTACTACTACAGAGGCACTTATGTTATTTCTTTTCTGGGTTTGAAGGCTTCTTTTCTGAATAGTGTTTGAGTGTGTCAATACAAAAGATGTTTCCTAGTATGACAAAAGCTCGACGATATTTATAATATCAGGAAGCTGTTGTTTTCTTATCCTGAAATCACTATATTAAAGGCAGAAAGAGACACTGAGAGCAGGCAATGTACTCTTTACAGAACTAGTCATGATCCTTTGGCTTCATCTTAGATAGATAGATAGACAGATAGACAGATAGTTAGATAGATGGGGTATTGCCTCAGTGTATGGAATAAAGACTACATTTCTTAGCCTCCCTTGCAGCTAGATGTGGTTGTGCATTGATAGGTAAGTGGTATTGTATGGGTCTTTCAAGGATTAAAGGAAGCTGAATCTGCCAAGATGACCGCCTCCCCCCACCCTCTTTTTTATCCACTGGGGCTTGATAGCCTGTATTAGAATGCTGGAGTAATACTGAGATGAAAAAGACATGGTCCCTATCCTTGAGACATTTACAATTAATCATACATATAGAGGTATAGAACTTCCAGAATGCAGAAGATAAAGGAATTAATCATGAATGGAGGAAACTCAGAAGGTTCCATTACACATACTATGTAAGCTGGCCTTTAAAGAATGAATTTAATTCTTTAATTTCAGATTTTATTGAGGACTTGCCATGTTCCAGGAAGGATATGAAATGCTTTGCATGTGTTATCTCATTTATTCTATATGGTAATCCTGTGAAGTAGGTAATATTGTTATCCTTTTTTACAGATGAAGGAACTCAGGGGCAGAGAGGTTTAATGACTTGCCAGGATTAGAGAGCTAGTAAGTGGTTGACCTCCCTGAAGTTGAAGCTCATCCACAGGGATCTGCTGCCTGTGACTGAAATAGAGAGATGAGGAAAAAAAAAAAAGGATAAACCACCTGTTTTGATCATGAAGTCCAGTAGTGGTCAGTGCAGGCAACTCAATCCAAACTGGTTGTTAGGTAGAATGCAGTCATTTTTAAAGTTAGTTAGCATATTTGGCAGAATATCAGTCTTTAAAAAAAGTTTTCTTTTAATCAAAGAAAAAAATTAAAAGATTTACACATACAGTGACATATACCTAAAAGGCATATGGTTAAAAAAAAAGCCTAGTTTAATTTTATTAAAACCAGGGTTTCTCAAAGCTTATTTGGCCATAGAACTTTTTTTTCTACTTTGTATTATGAAAATTGAATATAAATAAAACTGGAGAATATAAGAGCATTTTGGACTCATCACTGAGCTTCACCAGCCATCACTAACCATTACCATTCTGTCCTATTTGTTTTATTTATGGTCACTTCTTTTTTCTGAAGTATCTTAAATGAAATTTCAGACAGCATATGTTATTGTACAGTATGCATCTAACAAAGGGGAGATTTTCTTACATAAAGTGTCATTATCACATCTATCAAGATTAAAATAGTTCCTTAATATAATTTAATACTCAGTTTATATTCAAAGTCCCTGATTTAAAAAATCAGAGCTTGTTTTTTTTTTTCAGTAAAATTCTTTGTAACTATTTGCTGATTCTATTGATTCAATTTTACTACGAAGAGCTGGCACCAACCAGTCACGTATTAGAAAAACTTGCAATCATTGGTAGTTATTTTCTAGGTCACTGTTAAAGAACTGAAGCTCTGCTATCATTTGAATATGTCCCCCAAAGTTCTCGAGTGTTGGAATCTTGATCTCCAATACAGTGGTGTTGGGAGGTGGGGCCTAGTAGAAGATTTTTAGGTCATGGGGGCATTGCCTTCATGAATGGATTAATTTTGTTATCTCAGGAGTGGATTCCTTACACAAGGATGAGTTCTCCACCCTCCTTTGCCCTTCTGCCATGGCATGACATAGTAAGAAGGCCCTCATAAGACACTGGCCCCTCAATCTTGGACTTCCCAGCTTCCAGAACTGTGAGCCAATGAATTTCTGTTCATTATAAATTACCTAGTATGTGGTATTCTGTTCAAGCAGCACAAAACGGACCAAGACAATCCCTCCTAATAATTCAGCTTGAAAAATAAAGGACTGAGTATGTACGATCCTTCAACCTCAAGATTCCCTGTGGCTAGTGAAGAGACTAATAATTGGATTGTATAATCTTTTTTGTTTTCATGTGAATTTCCAAACAGAAACAAAGTAGAATCCTTATAGCATCCCAGGAATATGTATGCCAAGGAACACATTTTTGGAAGCTTTGATTCAGACAAAATAACCAATTGAAAGAAAGCTTCACATGGCCATTTTGGTATTTGATAGCTGTATTTGGTATTTGAACTCTGAATATATAGGTTTTTCTTTTTCAAAGTCATCACATTCTAAAAGGAAGAAATCTGTAATCAGTCCTGGTTGTGATTCCTAGTACATGTGTAAATTTACTGCACACACACACACACACACACAATACTGCAAATCTTAGACAGAGAAGCATGGTTGTAAATTTAAAATCAGGACAAAACCATCTGAGGCAAGTGACTGGGTTATTCAAGATCTATTTGAAGGAGATTAATCTAAAAGAGATACTTGCAGTATGGATCTGCAATGTGACAAAGCAATAAACCATGCAGCACAGTAGCAATTTGGTTTCCCAGTCTATGAGAGCAGCTGAAATAAACACTTCGTACCAGTCCATTGCCAACCAGTATTTTCTAAATTAAAGAACAGATTAAATTATTTCATTAATCGATGCTTCAATGACTAGCTAAATATTTATATACCTCACAAGCACTGTACTCAAAATTTACAGTAGCAAAGCAGCCTGCAGAAACCAAAATATTGATTGAGTCATTAAAACTCAAGGTTATTAACCCAAATACCTTCTTGCTTTGTATAACATGAATTGTGAGGCCAGGGAATGCAATTTCTGAGACAATTACCAGAAATGGGGGCTCTAATGACTTTGCTGTTTTGCATAAATAAATAGTAGCTGCCTAATCTAGGATACCAGATGAGTTTTGTTCCACACCCCAGTGTTAATCAAAAGCATTTCTTACTATGAGCACAGGTGATTCTTAGCCTGAAGTTAGACTTGTGCACATTCCAAATGTGAAATTTGTGTTCCTGAAGCAGTGCACATCCTCAGGCAAACATCAGTATCTGATGTCAGCTGTAAAGTTGCAGGAAGGAAAACAAACGTAAGTGCAAGCTAGCAAACAATGAAATGTATCTCTATTGCAAAAGCCTATATAGTCACCAGCTGGTTTGACACTGCAAGCAGGGACTCTACTCAGCTTCAGGGTAAAACCAGGGAAGGTATTGGGGGTAGGGATTTGTACTTCCATGGTATGCTTCCTGTGAGGGGCCAGGCAAACCTTTCCCTATACAACTCAGGACATAACCAGGAGGGGCCTAGTTAATTGCTGCAGGACAGGATGCACAAGAGAGAGTCAGGGCCTCAAGGTCAACTTTCTATCCAGAGTGGGGAGACTCCAGGGAGACAAAGCCAGCTGAAGGAACAACGAAGTTAGAACTTGACAATCTGAAGGGTGTGGTAACAGGCAAACTCTGGTAGTGCCAGCAGTCTGCATAAGGCAGCTCCACACACAGCAGTGGAAGTGTCCCCACAGACAGAGCCTGGCACTCCATAGTCCTGAAGGTGGTGATATTCAGGAATCCAGGAAGATATCTGTAGGTCAGCAGGATACCAGGACCCAGGCATAGGCTATAGGGAGGATTTATGGGCGGCTGGAGACCTAGATTATCAGAACAAGACAGAAGCACACAGAAGCACAATGGTTTAGCTAGAGCATGAACTAGCTGGTGTGACAAAGAGATCCGATATGACATGGCTTAACCAATACAGATTTTTTTTTTTTTTTTGAGAGAGTCTCATGCTGTCTGTCACCCAGGCTGGAGTGCAGTGGCACAATCTCGGCTCACTGCAACCTCTGCCTCCAGGGTTCAAGTGATCCTCCTGCCTCAGCCTCCTGAGTAGCTGGGATTACAGGTGTGCTCCACCACACCTGGCTAATTTTTGTATTTCTTAGTAGAGACAGGGTTTTGCCATGTTGGCCAGGCTGGTCTTGAACTCCTGACCTCAGTTGATCCACCCACCTTGGCCTCCCAAAGTGCCGGGATTACAGGCGTGAGCCACCACACACAGCCAACTAATACACAATGTTATTCCTCTCTCATGCAACACTACAAAACGGGAAGACGTCCTCAGCTCCATGAAGTTCTCCAGGGACCCTGGAACTCCTCCCCTGCCTTACAGCTTCCATCCTTGTGTCTAAGATTGTTGCTCTGGTTGTCTTCTTCTTGATCACAGCTGGCTACCAGCACCATATTGGAGTTCCAACCTGTGGGAAAGAGAATATGGAGGGCAAGAAACTTTATGCTATGGACTGAATGTCTTCCACCCAATGCCCACTCTTATGTTGAAATCTTAATCCCTAAGGTGATAGTATTAGGAAGTGGGGCCTTTGAGAGGTGATTAGGTCACAGGGCAGAACCCTCGTGCATGGGATTAATACCCTTATAAAAGAGGCCAGAGAGAAACCCTTTGCCCCTTCCACCATGTGAGGACAAATGAGACACAGAATCTACTGGTGCCTTGATCGTGGACTTCCCAGCTTCTAGAACCACAAGAAATAAATTTCTGTTGTTAAAACTACCATTCAACTTAGGAATCCTATTACTGAGGAAATATACTCCAAGGAAAATAAATTGTTGTACCAAAATACTCATGTACTTGTATGTTCATGGTAGCTAGTATTCACACTGTATCTCTATTGCGAAAGCCCTATGTAGTCACTGGCTGACTTGACACTGCAAGCAGAAACTCTGTGGTCACACTGCCTTCTCCTTTTCTGTCTGTGTAATGCCCCTCCACTTTCGTCTTATAAGGTCATGTGTGATGCATTTTTAGGGCCCATCTAAATATCCAGGATAATCTCCCCATCTTGAGATTCTTAATCACATCTACAAGGCTACTATTCACAATAGCAAAGACATGAAACCAATCTAGGTAGCCATCGATGGTGGACTGGACCTAAAACGTGGTACATGTACACCATGGAATACTACCCAGCCATAAAAAGAACAAAATCATGTCCTGTGCAGCAACATGGATGCAGCTGGAGGCCATCATCCTAAGCAAATTAACACAGAAACAGAAAACCAAATATCACATGTTCTCACTTATAAGAGGGGGCTAAACACTGAGTACTTATGGAAATAAAGATGGGCACAATGGACAGTGCAAACTCCTAGAGGAGGGAGGCGCGTGGGCTAAAAAACTACCTATTGGGTTCTATGCTCACTATCTGGGTCACAGAATCTACCCCACATCTCAGCATCATGTGATATACCCATGTAACAAACTCGCACAGGTACCCCTTGAATCTAAAATAAAAGTTGAAAAAAAATAAAATTAAAAATGTATGTTATTTACAAGCCACCCAGTTTATGGTGTGGTATGTTATCACAGCAGTCTCAATTTACAAAGACATGATTTTGAAACTCAGGAAGCAGAAGTTATGTCACTTCTAGTCATTGGCCATACCTAGTCACAGGGCTACTCTTAGTTATAAGAGAAGCTGGGAAATGTAGTCTCTACCTATATGGTCATGTGTCCAGCTAAAATCCAAGGAGGAGGGTTGTATTAGTTTCCTGTGGCTGCTATAACAAATTACTAAAAACTTGGTGACTTAAAAGAACAAAAAAATGTATGCTCTGACAGTTCTGGAGGTCTGGAGGCCAGAAGTCCAAAATCAGTGTCAGCTAAAACCCAAAGTGTTATGAAGGTTGTAGTTCTTCCAGAAGCTCCAGGCAAGAATCCCTTCCTTGTCTCTTTCAACTTCTGGATGCTGCTGGCATTCTTTAGTCTGTGGCCACATCACTCCAGTCCTTGCCTCTGTGGTCACACTGCCTTCTCCCTTTCTGTCTGTGTAATGCCCCTCCACTTTCGTCTTATAAGGACATGTGTGATTGCATTTTTAGGGCCCATCTAAATATCCAGGATAATCACCCCATGTTGAGATTCTTTTTTTTAATTTGAGATAGAGTCTCGCTTTGTCGCCCAGGCTGGAGTGCAGTGACAGGATCTCAGCTCTCTGCCAGCTCTGCCTCCTGGGTTCACGCCATTCCCCAGCCTCAGCCTCCCAAGTAGCTGGGACTACAGGTGCCCACCACCACTCCCAGCTGTTATTTTTTTGTATTTATAGTAGAGACAGGGTTTCACCGTGTTAGCCAGGACGGTCTCGATCTCCTGACTTCGTGATCTGCCCGCCTTGGCCTCCCAAAGTGCTGGGATTACAGGCATGAGGCACCGCTCCTGACCCCCATCTTGAGATTCTTAACCATATCTGCAAAAATCTTTTCTCCAAATAAGATAACATGACAGTTTTCAGGGATTTGGACCTATATTCTGGGATGTTGTTATTTAGCCTACTGTGGGTTCTCAACTACCAAGAGGAAGAAGGAGAGAATGACCACTGCAGTACCCAGCAATCAACATCGGGAAACTCCGGTCGTTGCAGTGAGCCTCACCCAAAGCTGAGTACCAAAGAGAGTCTCCTGCTCTTCAGGTTCTCCCAGTTGGGTTCTAGATTAGTATGGAGCCTGGGGGCAGGGATATGTCTGGGCTGGCACACATGGCCCTGCCATGAGGAATGGAGGACCACTATGCAGAGGAAGCAGGCAGCCAGGTAGTCGGTGCCTGGTAAACTACATCATCCACAGTGAGAAAGCTCCGTGAGTGTCACCCGAGGACACATGAGGTTCTCAGACCAATAAGTACATACTGAGGTCTTGGCCAGGTTCTGTGAGCAGGTCACAGTCCCGTGAGACAGAAAGGGTGCCTTCCACCCCCACATCTTTTACCATCTTCCCCCAAAATACCAAACAGTCTAGATGCTTGTTAGTGGAACAAAGAAATCCCCTTTCACTCACTTCCCCAATTCCACTCCCTAGAATTAACCACTGTGAAGTTTGATCCTTCCTGATTATTCTCTTTACAAACACACACAGACAGAGGAAAATATAAGGGTGACTGTTTGCATAAATGGAATTATACCATACATATGTATTTTATTTGTTCACTTAATAATATATCATAGACATTGTTGCTTGTCAATAATAATACCAAATTTTGTACTCAGTTGTGCCAGGCAAGATACCAAGCTCTGTAATATATTTTTATTTCATGTCACCTCTCAACCATCTCATTAGGCAGATGCCATTATAGTCACCTCTTCAAGTTGACAAAACAGTCACAGAGAGCTTAAGTGACTTGCCCAAGGTCACTCAGCTGATAAGTTGCGGAGCTAGGATTTGAACCCAGATTGGTCCTACCAATCCAGGTAGACTTCAGTTCTTGCTAGCTTCTTTTGCTACTGATTATGTTTCTGCCAGAGACATTCTTGTAAGCCCTTGTCATACAGCCCCTCCACTGGGGACTGCATCAGCTATTGCACCAGACAAGCTCAAAGTTTGCATCACCACTTCTTAGACTTCCCTGGAAGCTGCTGTGTTCTCCCTGGCTACTGGACTGCTGACCGTCCTGTAGAACACTTGGCCCCAGCTGCCCTGGCTGGTTTGTGCTGGGAAGGATCCTTCAATTCCATTCCAGAGGTTGTACCTGCCCTAGTCCCAACTCCTTGCCTAATCTCTCAGCCTCCACACTTGTGCTCCGAAGTCCTAGAGGGTTTGGCCAAGCGTCTGTAGCCCCTGCTCAGATAACTTGACTGTGCCTGGCATTTCTGCTTGAAAATCTAGTCATGAACGGTGGCTTTAGATCCTCCCCTGGGGCTCTGAGTGGGCACTGCTCCCCTCTGCCTCTGTAGCAAACAGAAGGTTTTTGTGATGGTCAGGGGCCTGTGTCAACCTTTTGTCTTGGGTCTCCCCTTTGGCCTAGAGCAGGCAGCAAGGGCCTGGTGAGAACTCTGCTCCTCTTCTGGGGCTGTAACCATGGAAACAGATATCATCAAGGGGATGCATCTCCCTTTCTGCCTGTCCCCACTCCTCAAGTGCTCACCTGCTAGGTGGTGCTCTCCCTCCCGTTTGCCCCTTGGTGCTCTCCCTCCTGTTTGCCCCCTTGCCTCCATCCCTCCCTTCTCTTGTGCATATCCAGGTCAAGTGGCTATAATGTAGGACCCTGAGCCCATAGTCTCTAGTCGCCTTCAGGAAGAACAAGGACTTGGATGTGAGGGTGGATGGCTCCCTCGTCAATGTCAGACACAGATGCTGGCAGTTGCTACTGTGGTAGAGAGGAGTACTCTTCAGAGAATTTGAAGCTGGGGATCTGACCCTGGACCTTTGGAGGCTAAAGGCTGTCCCTGGGGCAGGACCAAATGAATGCTCTGAGGTGCCAGGATAAAGGCCTCAACTGCCCGTCTCTCCTTGGTGCAACTGCTCCTGGTGAGCCCTGCTTGTGTGCCATGCCCTCCCCGAAGCTGGTCTCCCTGGTCAGTCCGGTTGCAGTCTTCACCCTCTGGCCTAGTTGCAACAGGAGTTTCCGCAGGCCCCAGCAGCCTGAGGGAGGAAAGTGCAAAGAAAAACAAAGGGGTTTCCACACACTGGACACAAAGACACAGCACAGTCTCAGGAGACAGCCCAGGCAGAGGTTCAGGTGGTTCTTTGTGAGCCTGTGGACACTTGGACCTGCTTGCCCTGCCAGCCTGGGCCCTGCTGCTCCAGCTGTGTGGTGCCCCATGTCCCTCTGCTCTGCCCACGTTGTAGCCTCCCTCTCTTGGTGGTGATGCCATGAGCCGCAGGTGGCAGCGTGAGTGCCTCCAGGCCCTTGGTTTCGAGGGGTGGGGGCACCTAACTCACTGGCCTCCCTGCTTCAACTGCTCACCCCTCAGAGCCTCGCAGAGCAGGGAAAGGCCACTCCACCTGGCCACAGGCCCTGCCTGGACCTCCGCTCCTCCCACAGTCCATCAGAGCCCCTGTGGCTGCCTGTCCCCCAGCAGCCTGTGTGTGCTGGGCTTAAATACTCATTTCCACACCTGAGTAACCCAAAGTGTGGGGCAGGATTGCCAAGAGTTGCTGGGGCTGATGTTTTCTGAGTTCTGTCCACCTCTGGGTCCTGTGGCTGCAGCCTGTTTCCACACACTTGGGAAAAGCTCAGACCTCCACCTACAAACAGGCCTCTCACTCAAGCATTTCATGAGTGTAGTCAACTTTTCTAAAGGTGGAAGTGCCATGGGGAAGGGCCCATGTTGAAGCCTTTTGTCATCTGACTAGTTCTCCTCACTTACCTTCCTTTTCCCCTTCCCCTAAGACCAAAACGAATCTCTCTACTTGTTGTAGGTAAGCCATTTAGTGTCCACTTTTGGTAGCAGAAATAAGCTGTTGGGGTCACCCTCCATCCCAGTGTTTTATCAAAGTATTCCTTCCAAACAAACACCCAGCTCTCCTTAAGCATTGTGGTGAGTAACAGTGTCTGCATTACATTTCCCCTCCCAGCCCTGGACTTAGAGATGGGGGAAGCAAGGAAGATCCTGCCTCCTCTGCCCAGGACTGTAGGCTTCCTGTGACAGTCCCCCTGAGCAGTGGTTCTCCAAGTGGAACCCTGGGACCAGCAGTTTGGCATCACTGGGGAACTTGTGAGAGGTGCAGATTCTCAGACACCACACCAGACCCACTGAATCCGGATCTCTGGCGTAGGACCCCGCAGTTTGTTTGAATAAGCCCTCCAGATGGGGCTCATGCACACTCCAAATCGAGAAACATTATCTTAGGACTCCTGATCCTCTTGCTCTCCTAGGAGGAAACAGGTCCACTTCCCTCCCATCACAACGAGACTGAGGTTTCTCCCATGTAGTTGTGTTTTGTCACTTTAGATTAGGTGCTGTGGTCTACCTCGCTAGCCCATGCCCTCTGTCTTGGGTCATAAATCAAACTTTTCTATCATCTCTCATGAGAAGCCAATTATCCACCAAAGCTAAGTAGGGAAGAAGCTTAGAGTATTGGACCTCCCAGGGAGTACTGCTGTGTTAACAGGACAAGAAAACTAAATACATAACCTTAAGCTTTGGGTAGAGGAAGGACTTAGTGGAGGCAACATGATGTCCTGGCTTTTTGGAAGCCACCTCATTGGGAGGATTCCCTTATTACTAGGAAGGGGGACAGGATGCATGATGCTTCATGCTGAAGTCAGACTTCCATTAATCATAACCTTCCGGAACACAGGGCTGGAGTTGGAAGCAGAGACCGATCACATAGGGCCTTGAAAGCCATTTCTAGAAGCTGGACTTTGAGAGAGTCATGGAAGGCTTTCAGGAATAGAAAAGATATGCTCAGATTTGAGTGTGGGAGATGGCTCTTCCTTGCAAAGAATGGATTGAAAAGGGTCAGAGACAGTGAACACTTGGAAACCAGTTTGAGGAACAGGTGAGAGGAATTCAACAGTAGATTGATTTAGGGCATTGGCAGTGGTAATGTGGAGAAGGAAACTGACTCTAAAGATGTTTAATGTGGTGGGAGAAGGAGAAAGAACACCCATATATGACACTTATTATGTACTAGGCACAATCCCAGGCACTGGACTTTGAACACTTACAATGACAACCTTATGAGGTCTGTACTATTTTTTTAAATTATTATTTTAAAGACAATAAAGTCGAGGTCTTGCTACATTGGCCAGGCTGTTCTCGAACTCCTGGGCTCAAGCGATCCTCCCACCTCAGTTTCCCAAAGTGCTGGGGATTACAGGCATGAGCCACTGCGCCCGGCCCAGTCTGAACTATGGTAATTTTCGTTTTACAGATGAGGAAACTGAGATGCAGAGGAGCTAAATAACATACCCAAATAGTTTCTGATTGAGTGAAGGTATGAGAGAGAGGGAGGACAGAGTCAAGAAGGGCGCTTTGGTTTCCTACATCAGTACTGGGTGGATATGGTACTATTTCTTGAGATTGGGAATTGGGGAGGAGAAATACAGTCTTCGGATAGAGAGATAATGAGTTCTCCCTTGGACTTGCTGGGTTCTGGAGGTAGAAATATCCATCATAAATCCTTAACGTTCTCTTTTAAAGAAGCCAGTATAATGCAATTTAAACATTTTTATCAGAGACAGTTATGATGAAAAAATATTCAGGTGTTTGGAGGCGGTGAGCTTCAGTGATGTGGAGTTACCAGTATAGATTGTTTTTAGGGCTCTGGGACTTGGCTGAGCTTTAGGATTTTTATCCCTGAATCATGAAAGATAAAGCCTTTGTCTTTTCATGAGTAACCACCACCTCAGAGCATTTAATTGTCTTGTTTTGCATGTAAAGCCACTTCTTTGGAAAAAGGATTCTTCACCCAAGAGATCAGATTGAATCAAGTAAATATGTGTTTAGACAGTTTCTAAAAATCTGTAGTTTAACCCAAGAGACCAGAAAGGTTCCTGTCTCCTGGTAAACAACAATTAAATGGTATATTAAAATGTATATTATGTATCTGATTGGTCCACAGGGTAATTATGCATTTTAGGAATATTTTAAAGCATGTGTTCTATATCCCTCAGCACTGTTTCAATCCATCAAGTAACTGAATACTTAGAACATGTGTTCTGCATAGTAAGAGTCATTTTATAAATTTCCATTAAAGGGAACTAAACTAAAAGGCATCAGCTGCAGCCCATTTTTTAGAAGTGTTTATGCTGACCAAATGTAGACAAAGGAAAACAAAACCATAGAGATAAATTGTCCACCACGGAGTCTCCCTCCCTGGCTTGGTAATAGCTGAGGGGTGACCCCAGACTGTGAAGAGCAAACTTTGGGGGTTTCTTGGGCACCTCCTTTAGTTAGGCTACAAGATGTGTAGTGGTGGAGGGGAGGGAGTCATAGCATAGGTGCAGGTTATAGCTCCAAGGGAAAAGTTCACACTTCCCTGAAGAGAATGAAAAGCAGGTGTTCTCTTGGCTGGTTGGCAACTGGAAAGGAATGAGCCAAGGTCCAGTTCTCTCTGGTGTGTTGTGTTGGCCAAGAAGTTGGAGCAGAGGTGAGAGGTGAGTTGGGTACTCATGGGGGCCGTAACAAAAGGAGGTTCAGAGGCCTGTAATCCCAGCATTTTGGAAGGCCAAGGCAGGTGGATCACTTGAGGTCAGGAGTTTGAAACCAGCGTGGCCAACATTAGCTGGATGTGGTGGCACGTGCCTGTAATCCCAGCTACTTAGGAGGCTGAGGCAGGAGAATTGCTTGAACCTGGGAGGCAGAGTTTGCAGTGAGCTGAAATTGCACCACTCCACTACAGCCTGAGCAACAAAGCAAGACTACATCTCAAAAATAAAATAAAATTAAATTAAAAAATGGAGGGGCAGGATCTTCCTAACAAAACTCAGAGGGCATGTAGCTATGGCCCTGAGGCCAAGGGTCTCTCCTGGCTCCCTGTGTGCGCTAACAACACCTGCCAAGGCCTATGAGCTCTCTTGGCCTCACATTGTTCTGAAGGAGGCAGCAACATACAAGGCACTCTATTTTCCCTAAATGTCAGCCTATCCTCAGTATTCATAAAGTGCTATTTGCATGTTAACTCTTTCAGGCTGTAAGAAAACAAGGATTAACTGAGCATCCATTTTCCTAGTCTGAGAGTCTCTCTGAGGCCTTGGCCATTAAGTAGAAGGAACTAAGGCTTCTTCTAGGCCAGGCACGGTGGCTCACACCTGTAATCCCAGCACTTTGGGAGGCAGAGGCTGGCGGATCACCTGAGGTCAGGGGTTCGAGACCAGACTGGCCAACATGGTGAAACCCCGCCTCTACTAAAAACACAAAAACGAGCCAGGCGTGGTGGCTTGCGCCTGTAATCCCAGCAACTCAGGAGGCTGAGGCAGGAGGATTACTTGAACCCTGGAGGCGGAGGTTGCAGTGAGCCGAGATCATGACACTACACGCCAGCCTGGGCAACAGAGCGAGACTCCGTCTCAAAAACAAAAACAAAACAAACAAACAAACAAAAAAAGCTTCTTCTAAACTAAATGGACTTGGTGGAAAAGGGAGGTTTGGAGCATTCTGAGCCAGAGTGGTAGCCACTGTATCTTAAAGGTCAGAAGAGCCACACAGGAGAGAAAAGGAGCTTAAGAACTTCAGATCTCACTCAGAAGAACTGTGGAGTAGGCAAGTGAAAAAACAAAGTGATTCACCAAAGATTAAGTACAGCAGGCAAACATGAGAGAGAAGAAAAAGAAAAGTCAGCAAACAGGAAAGTGATTAATAGGGAGGAGCTGAGAGGAAGTAATAATTGGATGGGAATTTTCGAAAAAGAGAGGAAAGGGCTGGGCGCAGTGGCTCACGCCTGTAATCTCAGCACTTTGGGAGGCCGAGGTGGGTGGATCACCTGAGGTCGGCAGTTCGAGACCAGCCTGACCAACATGGAGAAACTCCTTCTCTATTAAAAATACGGGACGGGCGCGGTGGCTCAAGCACTTTGGGAATCCCAGCACTTTGGGAAGCCGAGGCGGGAGGATCACGAGGTCAGGAGATCGAGACCATCCTAGCTAACACGGTGAAACCCCATCTCTACTAAAAAATACAAAAAAAACTAGCCGGGCGAGGTGGCGGGCGCCTGTAGTCCCAGCTACTCGGGAGGCGGAGGCAGGAGAATGGCGTAAACCCAGGAGGCGGAGCTTGCAGTGAGCCGAGATCGCGCCACTGCACTCCAGCCTGAGTGACAGAGTGAGACTCCGTCTCAAAAAACAAACAAAAAAAAATTAAAAAAAAAACACAAAATTAGTCAGGCATGGTGGTGCATGCCTGTAATCCCAGCTACTCGGAATGCTGAGGCAGGAGAATCGCTTGAATCCAGGAGGCGAAGGCTGCGGTGAGTCAAGATCACGCCATTGCACTCCAGCCTGGGCAACAAGAGCAAAACTCCATCTAAAAAAAAAAAGAAATGAAATGAAAAAAAAAAAAATAAGGAAAAGGAAAGGAAAAGTAAAACTTTCAGAGGAAAAGGCAACCAATGTCAAAGTATGGGCTTTCGTGGGATTAATCAATGATTTCCTCGCTGCAGACCATTTTTCCTCCTTATATAAAGAGGAGAATTCACTCTCCCAGAAAAGATGGCAGCACCCCCTTGTTTCATCTTATCAATATTAGGACAGCTCACAGCACTGGCTCCTATCTGGAAACTAGAGAATTCTTTTGACATTATTTTTGGACACAGTCCTAATCAGTTTTAAAGTATGACACGGAAGCATTCTTCCAATGTTTAATGTCTAAAGTCACTGATGCTGCTGGACGAGGAAGGAAATAAGTTGTGCGAAATACCTGAGTGGGTCTTGGCACAGTCTTGTGGCCTTAAGAAATGACTGTGACCTCAGAATCTCTATCAGATGAGTCTGCCAAGTGAGCTTTAGAATGGGTCACATATTTATTACCAGCAATGCTGTGGCTGCACTGGATGAGGGCTGCCCAACTTCATTCTCAAATCGTCATCATTTAATGAACACATCCTGTGTATAAGCATTGCCATGGATACTTGCATTTACCATGCCTGATTTTGACAACCACCTTGCAAGGTAGGGTCATATCTGTTTCATTTCACAAAGCAGGAAATCTGGCAAGATCGTGGCCTCAGGAATGCCTTTACACTTCAGTGCTGCCTTCATAGCCACCTAGGAGTGGTATCCTTGCTGAAATCTTCTGTTGTTTTGTTTTTTTTTTTTTCACAAGTAAATCAAACAAGCCACTTGCTGAACTGTTTTATGTGTTCAGTCTTTACAGAACACCAGCTTGTCTTCAATCCAGACTCTATTTCTCTCAGGGTTAGCAAGTCATGGGTTAATAGGAGAAAAAAAGAGCACTGAAGGGTCAGGTCCAGGACTGTGGACAGATAGTTCAATCACCAACATCCACTTGGTCATCTGCAACACGTCTGACACCTGCTAGGTGTGTTTTAAGGGACATGAGGGAATTTGTATGACCAAGGGGCTTATGGCTGTATTCAGAAAAGTCAGTCAACTGAAAAATCAGTCAGTGGATCAACAGCTATTTATTGAGCATTTGTTCAACTATGTGCTGGTTCAGGCCTGTTCTAGCCTCTGAGATACAGCTGTGAACAAAACAGACAAAAATCTCTGCCCTCAGGGAGTTTATAGTCTCATAGGACAGAGAGAATATCACTAAAATATATAGCATGTTAGTGATAGGGTAAAGAGAAATGTAAAGACAGAAAGGAGAATAGGAATGGAGGGTATCCACATGTAAACTGTGATGTAGTAACATATCTGCTTCTTTACTAAAACATCAATTAACAAGATCTAATGGTGGGTCTAATAACTACAATCTTTGAAATCCCCTCCTTTTACTTCTCTGACACCACTCACTACTGGTTCTCCTAAGTAATAGACTTCCTTTTTTCACCTCTGAGAGACTTTGAGCTCTCTTTATGAAGTTATTCTGAACTGCACTGGTTATGCCCTACCACTCTTCATCCATTTGAAAAATATAAAGACCTTTACTTGATACAGGGCCACATACAGAGCTTCTCTAACTGGAGTCTCCATGTAACTCCAGAGGCTGTTCTGCTGGGTGCTAAGAGCTGAGGAGGGAAGTCCAACTTAGGAGGTCTTAGAAGCCTTCCCAGTTTACCCTCTCTACTGTAAGTCTTCCCTCCTGTATTATTGCTCAAGTTGCAATAATAAAATTCTGTAAACTGGGTGGCTTATGTAACATTCTAGAATAGGAAGTCTGAGATCAGGGTGCCAGCATGGCCAGTTTGGGGTGAGGCCTCTTTCAGGCTGGTAGGCATGCGCACACATGACCCTTTCTTTGTGCCTGCTTGGAGAGAGAGAGAGAGAGAGAGAGAAAGAGAGAGAGACAGAGAGAGAGCTCTGGTGTCATTTTATAAAGGCACATATCCTATCCTTAGGGCTCCACGGTCACTGCCTAACTCTGGCCACAGTCTTGCCATTTCCATTTTCCCTTGCTCCTCATCATCCATCGTAATGCTGTTGCTCTTGGTTTCACATGGTTTTAGTCCATGCCATATGATTACTCACATTTGTTCAAATCCAGTGTCTTTTGTGTGCTCATGACACATTTCCAAATTCCTGAAAATCTGGTTGTGCACTGGAAGAGATTGAAAGATTCAAAACAGGACTAAATAAGTGAGAAGTAATTACAAAGCAACGTCTCACATTAACTGTAAAAGCATCTACAGTTTTCTCGGGGGTATCACAAGCTTATTTCCCTGGCCATACATTTACATGCATCTACCCATCTTCTAGTATTAGGTGTAACTCCTTTAGTATTTAATGTATTGACAGCAAACTGTACACAGCTCTACACCCAGTGGCACTGCCCCCTGGCTAACATCATTGTAGTGATTGTATGTTACCTTGCAGTAAAAACACATTTCACAGATTATTCTAAATTTGTTTGCCCACCCGTTTAGGATTTGCAGGCCACCACTTGCACATCGCTATACTAGTCTATTGACTGTCTGTCTTCCCATGCTCAATGTGAACTAAACAGGAGAGCCATGGTTGACATACATGGGTGCCCCGTTTCCTCTATTGAATTTGTATCTGTGTATAAAGTAAAAGTATGTAATTCTCTGTAGATGCAGACAGGGTTTTGGCTTCTTCTATTTATCTTTTTACAAATTGAAGGTTTGTGGCAACCTTGCCTTGAGCAAGTCTGTCAGTGCCATTTTCCCAACAGTGTGTGCTCCCTTTGTGTCTTTGTGTCACATGTTGGTAATTCTCACAGTATTTCAAATGTTTTATAGTTATTCTATTTGTTATAGTGATCTACCCCACTTAACAGCCGTTCCCCTGTCTCTCTCTCTCTCTCTCTCTCTCTCTCTCTCTCTCTCTCTCTCTCTCCCTGCTTGGGTCTCCCTATTCCCTGAGACACAACAATATTAAAATTAGGCCAATTAGTAACCCCACAAACGCCTCAAAGTGTTCAAGTGAAAGAAAGAGTCACATATCTCTCCCTTTAAATAAAAAGCTAAAAATGAATAAGCTTAGTCAGGAAGGTACATCAAAAGCCAAGATATACTGAAAGCAAGCCTTCTTTTGCCAAGTTGTGAATTCAAAGGAAAAGTTATTGAAGAAATTAGAAGTGCTACTCAAATGAAGACACAAATGATAAGAAAGTGAAACAGATTTATTACTGACATGGAGAACGTTTGAGTGGTCTGGATAGAAGATCAAACCAGCCACAACATTCCCTTAAGCCAAAGCCTAATCCAGAGTAAGGCCCTAACTCTCTTCAATTCTATGAAGGCTGACAGGGGTGAGAAAGCTGCTGAAGAAAACTTTGAAGCTAGCAGAGATTGTTTCATGAAATTTAAGGAAAGAAGTCATCTCCATAATATAAAAGTGCAAGGTGAAGCAGCAAATGCTGATGGAGAAGCTGCAGTGAGTTATCCAGATCTAGCTCAGATCATTGATAAAAATGTCTATACTAAACAACAGATTTTCCATGTAGACAAAACAGCCTTCTATTGGAAGAAGATGTCATCTGGGGCTTTCATAGCTAGAGAAAAGCCAATGCCTGTCTTCAAAGCTTCAAAGGACAAGCTGACTCTTGCTAGGGGCTAATGCAGCTGATGACTTTAAGCCAGAGCAAATGCTCACTTATCATTCTGAAAATCCTAGGGCACTTAAGAATGATGCTAAATCTACTCTGCCTGTGCTCTATAAATGGAAAAACAAAGCCTGGAGGACAGCACATCTGTTTACAGCATGGTTTACTGAATATTTTAAGCCCTTCTCTGAGACCTACTGCTCAGAGAAAGAGAAAAAACAAAAACAAAAACAAGATTTCTGCTCATTTACAATGTACCTGGTCACTTAAGAGCTCCAATGGAGATGTACAGGAAGATTAATGTTGTTTTCATGCTCACTAAAACAACCTCCATCTTCAGCCCATGGAGCCAGGAGTAATCCTGACTTTCAAGTCTTTCTTTTTTTTTTTTTTTTTCAAAGTCTCACCCTGTCACCCAGGCTGGAGTGCAGTGGTGCAATCATGGCTCACTGCAGCATCAACCTCCTGGGCCTAAGCCATTCTCCTACCTCAGCTTCCTGAGTAGCTGGGATCACAGGCATGTGTCACTACATTGCTCTAATTTTTTATTTTTTTTTTTTTTTTTTTTTTTTTGGTAGAGACAGGGTCTCCCTATGTTGCCCAGGCTGGTCTTAAATTCCTAGGCTCAAGTAATCCTCCTGCTTCCTCCTAAAGGCTGGGATTATAGTCACCAGCCACCATGCCTGGCCTGACTTTCAAGTCTTAACATTAAAAAAAATACATTTCATAAGGCTATAGCTGCCATAGATAGTGATTCCTCTGATGGATCTGAGCAATGTAAATTGAAAACCTTCTGGAAAGGATTAGCCATTCAAGATGCCATTAAGAACATTCATGATACATGGGAGGAGCCCAAAATATCAACATTAACTGGAGTTTGAAAGAAGATGATTTCAGCCTTCATGGCTGACTTCGAGGAGTTGAAGACTTCAGTGGAGGAAATAACTGCAGAGGTGATGTAAATAGTAAGAGAACTGGAGCCTGAAGATGTGACTGAATCGCCAAAATCTCACGAACTTGAATGAATGCTTCTTACAGATAAGCAAAGAAAGTGGTTTCTTGAGATAGAATCTACTCCTGGTGAAGATGCTGTGAACATTGTTGAAATGATAACAAAGGATTTAGAGTATTACATCAACTTAGTTGATAAAGCAGTGGCAGGGTTTGAGACAACTGGCGGCAATTTTGAAAGGGGTAAATGCTCTCAAACAGTATCGCTTGCTATCGAGAAACCTTCCCTGAAAGTGAGAGTCAATCAATGTAGCAAACTCATTGTTCTCTTATTTTAAGAAATTGCCACAATCATCCCAACCTTCAGCAATTACCACCCTGATCAGTCAGCAGCCATCAATATCAAGTCAGGATCCTCCATCAGCAAAAAAGGTTGTGATTCAGTGAAGGCGCAGATGATCATAGTGTTTTTTTAAGCAATAAAGTATTTTTAAATTATGGTGTGCACATTGTTTTTTAGACATATGTTATTGCACTCTTAATAGATCAAGCATAGTGTAAATATAACTTTTATATGCACTGGGAAACCCAAAAAAATTAGTATGACTCGCTTTATTGCAGTGGTCTGGAACCAGACCTGCTGTATCTCTGAGGTATGCCGTATTTCTACCTGTAAGGTAAAGCTGGGTATTTCTAGCTGTGTGAATAGGAAAGGGTGGATAAAGCATACTGAGAATGATCCAAAGTGTCCTGGGCAAAAACAGGAACTGTACCAAGGACAGACACAACTGATTAGCACCCGTGGCCACACACAGTAGTCAGAGCAAAAGAAGATTAAAAGCCAAGATCAGTCATGAGTCCGGAAGAGCTCCCTGCTCAGGCCCCACCCACAGGCTGTCTCCTAGAAAATCCGTCCTCCAGTGATCCTCTGTAATGAAATGGTACCAAAACATAAAGCAAGAAATAGTCAACTGAGCAAGACACTCTGCGGCCAAGACATGATGGACACCAGAGCAGAGTGAGAAGGTGTCTGAGCAGTTCAAGGTGGAGACGGGTGACAGGCAAAGTAGAGGTGGACAGGGTTGTTGTATTGTATACAGTTTAGACCACTGAGAACAGCTGACTGCTGGTTAGGAATTCCCATAATGGAAGGATTATACAAGAATTATTAAGTGGAAAGAAAGCGAAAGTATTTACAGCTACATGGGCTCTGACTTGTAAGTAAGGATGATGTGGAGAGCTGGGTTTCTGCGCTGCTCCAGATGAGGATCTTGGGAGTCTGAGGCTAGTAAACAGATGCCACTATATCCTGGGTTTAGCCCACCTCACCAATATTTTGTTATTCAAATGTATTAACATTTCGATAATAGTATATACAATCTCCAGCCTCCTCTGCCTCTTCCCACTTCTCACTTACCTACAGTTTTACATCTTGGAAGGTCATTCACTAAGAAAAGTGGGCCAAGAGTGGGTGAAACCTAAAATAGCTAATTTTTCTGCTACTCATGTCAACTCTGGTTTAAAGATTTTTTCCCCCCTGGGGAGGAGATTAAAATCACAATAACAGCAAAAATGAGAACTCAATTTTCTGTGGATTTCAATTAACATTATCTATGAAAGCACCATCCCCCACTACCACTAATTACCAAGAATTTACTATAGTAGGATGAGAATATTGAGACACAATTACAGATATAAGTATAGACATATGTGCACACATTTCAAATCTAATACTGAGAAGAGGTCATTAGAAATAGAAAGGTTTTGGGGCTCATTTTAGGATTTTTTAAAAAATTAAATAGAAAGATTTATTGATATCAGATAACTGAGTTATTTTACTATGGGAAAACGTAAAATTTTACATATTGAAATCCATAAATGCTCAAGAAACCTAAATAAAAATTATGTACCAAAAGCTAAAATATAAGTTATTTTTAACAATACACAGACAGGTGGATAGATTAGAGTAGAAACCAGAAGTGGGAGACTTAGCTAGCTATTTACATTATCTATTTAAACTAAAAGAGAGATTTCACTCACTCATTACTAATTATGCAGTGTAGACAGTCAATGTAGGTAACTTAGGCCAAAATACCCATATTGTGACCCAGCCTTTCTAAATTATTGGTCTTCATCAAGCCAAAGTTACTAATCTCCTCTTGTGTTATACTGGTCACAGGAAAAAATAAATTCAATTTCAAAACCAGGTCACCACGTCAACAGTTTTGAAATCAATTTTTATAACTTAATGGCTGATTTCCTCACAGTTCACCAAAACACCAGCTCTTGACCTATTTATTTCTTTCATTTAGATACAATAAAAGACTAGAAATCATCTTTAACCTAGTCTACCCTTTTAAGTGAGTTAAATGAGAGCTTTTTAACAAACCTTTGATTATTTCACATGAATATCCACAGTTCAGAGACATAGTTCTATTTGAACACCATTCATTAATTTTTTATATAAATCATAGACATTTAGAGTTCAAGGTACCTTAGAAATAAACTAGTCTGTGTCAATCAGGATTTTGCAAGTGACAGAAAACGAACTTGATTGAGTTTAGGCAAAAGGAGTGAATCAATTGGAAGGACATCTGAGTGTCTCACTTAACTGCAGGCAAGGCAAGGGTACAAGTGGGTCTCAGAAACACCTGATACAAGTGCCATCAGAAGGACCTATCTCTTGTCTCTGCTTTTCACTGCATGTTTGCTTCTTAAACTTCACAGGGTGAAAACAGGGCTGCCAAATGGTCCTGAACCCCACTTTACCTACTTTTACAGACTCACCACAGCAAAGGTGCTGATTTTACTCAGTACCAGTTCAAAACAAAACAAAACAAAATCCCAGGGAAGGCCTCTGATTGGCCCAGCTTGTGTCAGGTGCCCACTCATGGACCAATCAACTGTGGCCAGGGGGATGGAGTCATGTAAGAAAATGATAATTCCAATAGTTGGGGGCTGGAGAGAAACAGTTTCCAAAGAAGGGAAGGATGGGAAGATCCATCCCAACCCCAGAGTTCATCCTAATTCATTTTACAAATGTGGAAATTGAAGCTCAAAGAAGTTAAGTGACTTACTCAAGGGTACAACCTGTACTTAAACTCAACTCTTCTAGCACTTTAGTCCAATGCTTGGTTTACTCACCCACACTGCTGTTCATTCTGTGGAATTTGCATTGCAGGGTCTTCAGCACAGAAAAGACAGGGGTAGGGTGGAGTGGGTGGGGAGGAATTAGGGTCTTACACTACACTTAAACTTCTACCCAGGCTTTTGTTGGAGTTCCAACTCCACCGGTCTGTTACCTGGTTTTGCTTTGTTTTCTTACTGGGGGAATGGACACCCTAAGTGGGACTCTCCCTGTTGCCCTCTTACCCTGTCAGTTCCAGGGGGCTCAGCCTGTTCATGCTGAATAATTATCATAAGAACACCTTACACTGAGATAGGACTTACAATGTGCCCAAGATGGTCCTTTGTGAGCCTTCCCTCATTTAGCCCTTACAGCAGCCCTATGAGGGAGGTATCAGTGGCATTTTTATCTCCATTTTGCAGATAAGAAAACTGAGGCGCAGAGAGGTTAATGAACTTGTCTAAGGTCACAGAGTGGGGAAGGGATGGAGGCAGGGTGTGAATGCAGGCAGGCTGGCTCCAGAGTCCTTGTTAAGTACTGCAGTTCTACTGTTCTTTTTTAGACAAACACCTCCAGCCTGTGGCTGCCTGCACTCAACCTGGTAGGGTCTGGGACTCCTCCGATGTCTGCTGACCTAAGTGTTGGCTCATCTCTGGGACTGATGCCAGCCTGTCTCTGATCAAAGCTCTTCCCACTACAACTGTACTGCTCCCCACCCTGATCTTTTGCCACCGGTGCCCAAGCTGCGGCGTCTTGCTCGGGGCCTGCCTCATCACTGCTGACAGCTGCTGCTGCTGCTGCTGCTGCGACTGATCCTGGTAATGGATCTGCTCTCTTGCTGCTGGAAAAAGCCAACTCTCCTGCTCTGTGTGGATAAAGGCTTTGCTCCCCAAACTTGATAGCACAGCTTAGGACAGTTTAGGGTCCTCTCAGAAATCCTTGCTCTTTCAGGTTTACAGGTTCTCCTTAAAAGGACCTGAATCAAGTTCCAAAGGAACAAAGGTGATTGTCATGGTGCTCTCTTGGCAGAATTGTAGACCTCTGTACACACAGACCTGGGCCCCTAAGTGATAAATAAGGAGAGTTACTGCAACTGTCCCTCACTAGAGGGTGAGTTTTCAGGTCCTCGTGTTTGGGAATGGCCTTTATCTCCTCCTTATTCAGAGGGGTTCATATTACAGGCTTTGGAGCTAGACAAGGGTTTGAGTCCTGGTCTACTGCTCATTAGCCTTGTGACCAAAGGCAAATAAACCCTTAATCACTACTCTGTGCTTTGGTTTTCCCATGTGTAAAATAAGAGCATATCTCAAAGTCCTCTTGTTACTAAATGAGATACTGAGATTAAAGCACATAGATTAAATGAGATACTGTGTTAAAGCACATAGCAGAGTACCTAGCATAAAATAAATTTACCTAGCATAAAATAAATTTCAATACTGATACAATATGATTATTATTTTAGAATCTTAACCCTGCTGGCTAGAACTTGGCCTTTGGACACCCAAATATTTACAATGTTTTGAAGGGTGTGAAGCTGGCATGTGGGACTAGGATTGCTCATGACCTATAGCTTGTTCTTGATCCCCCTTCAATCTGGGTCCTGGCTGGCAGAAAGCAGGTTTGGTAACTCAGGCAGGCAGAAGTGGTGGCAGGATGGAGGAAGGGCCAACGATCCACAGCTGGTGCCCACAAAGACAAACCTGTCAGTTACCCTGCACTCCTCTCTCCTCAGCTGGACCACTCTTCCTCATCTCTGCATGTTGTCATTGCTGCCACTGGTTGTTGGTTTTTCTGTCATGGCTGCACCGCATTCATTTCTATCTGGTATCACTTGCAGAGAAACGTGATCTGTGCTATGTCCAGGCCCTGCCCAACCTGAGGGTCAGCCCTGGCAAAGAGAACTGCCTCCTAGATATTTATCATAATTGCACAACCCCCACTCTTACCTCACCCCCTCACCCCAGGACCACTCACACCCATTCTTACCTCCAAATATTTTAGCCACAAAAGCCATGCTTTTTGTTAAAATGTTAACCATTCTTTTGCCTGATTTTTTCTCGGGTCCCATGACCAGGAGCTATTTCTAATTTGCTTGGTTGATAAAGGGTTGTACTTTGTACTCTAAACCACACTCAGTGGAAACAGCAAAGTGGCCAGACATTCCGCAGATGAGGACAAATGCAAAAAATGAGATCAACGAGATGGCACTTCATGGGTGAATGAAAGATGCCAGTCTCCTTACTTCACATACTATATAATCGAAATTTTGCTTTAAGATAAGTGGAGGGTGGCATGCTGGCTCACACCTGTAATCACAGCACTTTTGGGAGGCCAAGTTGGGAAGATCCCTCGAGGCCAGGTGTTGGAGACCAGCCTGAGCAACATAGTGAGATCCTATCTCTAAATAATAATAATAAGCAGATGTTGTAAAATCCCTATGTGGAGACCTAATTTGAAAATACTTCCCCCACCCCCATGCATTTCCTGCATGCCTGTTTATTGTAAGAAAGCACCCAAGCACCCCAGACATTACAGAGGTTTGTGATTTATTCAGCTAAGATGGTTTGGACCATAAATAAATATAAAATCCCAGTATCCCTGGCTCCCTGAAAGTGGAACTACAACACGTTACTTCCTTCAGATAAAATGCAATGAAATTCTCTTGTCCCCGCCACCCCCAGGGACGCTGGAGACAGAACTTATGGCAGTAGGAAGAAAAAATCATGCAAATACAGTTACTTGTGACAAAAAAAAAAAAAAAAAAAAGAAAGAAAGAAAATTAATTGGAGAAGATAAATTATGAGAGGGATGGAAATAAAACCAGCACTTTGAAAAGAGCAGAAGAACCCAAAGAAAGCGCCAATCAAAAGGGAGAAAGACTTGCAGCACCAAAAAAAAAAAAAAAAAAAAAAAAAAAAACAGGTGCAAACTGGGGCAAATGTATGTGTGTACTGAGAGAGGGAAGGAGGAAAGGAAGAAGGGAGGGAGAGAGGGAGGGATACCTGGACAGGGTCAAGCTGGAAGAACAAGCAGCGTAAGACAGGAATCGGGGTGGGGGAATCCCAGATCAATCTGTTTACAAAAAGGCAGGCTTATGGAAATTCCAAAAGTGACTTTAGAGATTCAGATCCAAAATAGAAAAGGACCCAAATACACACATGTCTGTGTGTATTTTAACCAACTGCTGATGTTCTATCTAGACTAGAGGAAATTCTCCCCGGCCTTGAACAGACGCTGTGAGATTTTAAATTTCAAGAGACCTAAATTATCTTCCACGTAGCCTCTTACTGCGCCCCCGCGGCCCGCTCGCCCCAGGCCAAGCCCTCGGGCGCGGCTGGGACACAGCGGGAACGCGCGGTGCGCTGGGGCTGCCCCCTCGCAACTCCCTCGCATTGTCTGCCCGCCTCCCAGTGTCTCCGCTTCCCAGGCACGCTCGGGTTATTGTTCTCCCTTCGCGGGCAGGGAGGAGGGTGGGACCGGACGGGGGAGGTAGCCGGGGGATGCGGGAGGCGGCGATCGGCTGCCACCCGAGCAAGGGCGCCTCGGTCCTTCGCGCCCCGCCTCCCCTTTGCTGAAGACCGTGCGCCCGGGAGTGGGTCTAACGCAACCCTGGGCTCGGGCCCCTGCCTGCCGGTCTCCAGCTCCTGGGAGGGAGCTGGGCGCTGGCCAGAGCGAGGAGCGGGAAGCCGGGCGGGCGTCCCGGTGCCGCGCAGTGGCTCTCGCGGGCTGCCTGGGCGCTTTCGGCTCGGGGGAGGGACGCTATGACGCACCCTGTCGGTATTAGAACACTTCACCTTCTATTTATAGACACTCCTCCGACCGCAGACCTAGCTAGCCCTCCCTCTCCTTGCCTTCATCGTGAATGAAAAATCCTACCTAGAATGGGAGATGCTAATACACAATGATCGGGAAGAATTCAATTTTGTGTATCCCTTTGTAATTCCAACTATTAATTGCAGGTCTAATGATCTCTCCTTGGCCCAAGGAATTCCCCAATTTTCTAAAGCTTTAAACCCTACACGACTTTATTTTACATCCCTTCTAAATATGTCAAATTCGTCTCTTGTGAGTTCATGAAATATTCGCCAAGTTTGCTCAAGCTGAATAAGACGTAAACCCATCGAATTCAGGCAAGGGGGTTGTTTCTAGCTGGCTTTCTGTATCTGCGGAACCCTAGCAATTCTAAACGTAGAATTTATTCGGGAAGAGAGAGCATGTAAAGAAAAAATATTGCCCATTTCAAACAAAAGCAAAGTTTGTCTTAGTGTTGTTGTTGTTGTTGTTTAATTGTGGCTTTCGGATACTGACTTTGTACTTTTAGCTGTACACTAACCGTGTAATTATAGGTGATTAAAAATAATTCTTACCTAGTCACGTTAACATTTGCATTAATTAAAACGGGGAATTTTTTTAACGGCAATTTATTTCTTATAATTTGGTTGGTCTGCTGCAGTCAGCACTGAAGAGGAAGCCTGATTATCTTTCATCTTGGTTTGTAGTCAGTTTCACTTTCTAAACTCCACATACTCCAGAGTCGACTGCCTTTTAGATTTATTAAGAAAAAGGATTGGATATATATACATAGATATAGGTTTGTTTTTAAAAGCCTAGCTAAACCGTGGCTTGGTTACCATGCCAATTATTCTATAACCACAAAATTAAGTAGAGTAGCATACAATGTACTGTTCTTGCTAATACCTAGTCTATGAAGTTGGGGGTCTCTGTAAAAACAGCATTAGTACGTGGTTTTGCTGAGGACAGTACTGTGCGCTATATGAGTCCTTAAAGAACAACCACAATAGCAATTGTTACAGTGCATTATAAAACACCCATTTGATGGTAGGACCTCATGAAAGACAATTTGGCAATTGCACTTATCCTTGGATCCAGTCATTTCATTTCTAGAATTTTATGCTACAGATGCAGTACCCACATGTGAAGTCATTGGTTGTTGCAATGTGTGTACTAGCAAAAGGTCAGCAACAATATTAATGTCCCACAATCATGGTACATCTGTATAATGAACTGTCATGTGGCCTTGAAGAAGATTAAAACAATCCCTTTTTGTACTGATAGGGAAGTGTCTCCAAGATATTAAGTGAAAAAAGAAAGGTGCAGAAACAATATAAACTGCTATGATTTACATTAGAAAAATAAATATACATGGTATATATGAACTTGTATATATATTCAAATTATATATATGAAACCTGTAACAATGTTTGCCTTCTGGGAGGTAACTGAGAGGCTAGGATGGGAGAGAAAATTATTTTCCATGATCTATCCTTTTGTATCTTGGAATTGAGTATGTATCATCTATTAAATTTTTTTTTTAATTAGAAATACTCTTAATTTTTTTTTCTAAATTTAGGCACATATGGCAGATCTCTCTTTAATTTATAGTTGAGTTAATCTTTAGAGGGAAATCTTCAGTTTCTTCTTTTGCTTGTCTGTGGAGGCCTGAGGGTACATACTAAACACTCAATATTTGTAGAAGTTCTGTTTTGGGATTATTATTTTAGAGAAGTTTACTGGGAAACAAACAAAGCTAATCTTTCATCCTTAGCATGCTTTTTAAAATTTTTTTATGGGTACATAGTAGGTGTATATATTTATGGAGTACATGAAATATTTTGATACAGGCATACAATACATACTAATCACAACAGGGTAAATAGGGTATGCCTCGAGCACTTAACTTTCTTTAGTTTATACTAAAAGAAACATTCCAATTATACTCTTTTAGTTATTTTTAAATGTGCAGTGAATTATTGTTGACTGTAATCACCCTGTTGTGCTATCAAATACCAAATCTTATTCATTCTAACTCTAGTTTTGTACCCATTAGCCATCCCCACTTCCCCCATCCTTGACTACCTTTCCCAGCCTCTGGTAACTCTATCTCCATGAGTTCAATTGTTTTAATTTTTAGCTCCCACAAATGAGTGAGAACATGTGAAGTTTGTCTTTGTTTGTCTGGCTTATTTCGCTTAACACAATGTCTTTCAGTTCCATCCATTTTGTTGAAAATGACAGGATCTCATTCTTTTTTATGGCTGAATACTTCTCCATTGTGTATATGTACCACATTCTCTTTATCCATTCATCTGTTAATGGACATTCAGGTTGCTTCCAAATTTTGGCTATTGTGAATAGTGCTGCAATAAACATGGGAGGGCAGATATCTCACTGAGATACTGATTTCCTTTATTTTGGGTATCTAGTAGCGGGATTGCTGGATTATATGGTAGTTCTGTTTTTAGTTTTTTGAGGAACCTTCGTGTTGTTCTTTCTCAGCACTCTCAACCTAGCTGGACCTAATCTATGAATCACCATAGAAATCCTTTGCTCAAAGCTTGGTAGACCTGTGTTAACAGCATTTTAAAAAGCATACTGTTGTTCATATTTTTTTCCTCTATTCTTATGGCATGTTATGAATGGAAGTAATGGCAGAGTTAAAGGTCTACTGAGTATCCATTATAAAATAATTATGTAAAAAAATTCATAACATCAATTTTATGTTACACCAGAGTGTAACTTAAAACAAAGACCTGTTTATCAGAATTCACATTTCCTACAATGGCTTTCTGTACTAGCGATCAAGTAGTTAGATTCCAAAATATTCCAGTGAGGTAATGTGTACTGAGTGCTTCTGCCTGTTACAAAAGTGAAAAAACACAGGCATTGAGATAGAAAAGGGGTTGTGCACTACAGGGGTCATGCCAGAAATAAGCCGAATGATTCGTTTTCATTTTCGTTGTAGGTGCTTCTTCCATAAGTTTACATAAATTAGTGTTGTTACTCTTCAGTGCAATAGGAAAGGGTGCAGGATTGATGCTGCCAGGGTGGTCTCCGTTCAGAGGACCCAGCACTGATGCCCTGTGATGAAGATTTTGATGAAGACAAAGAGGAAGAAGATGAGGAGGGATATCTTTGAATAAATGGAAATATTTTGAGTGTATCTATATATGAGCTAATATACACAGAGCACTTTACCAGAGCCTGGCAGAGCTCAAAATAGATTTATTATTGGAATGGGAAGAGATTTACAATAGTCTCTTGGGTCGCAAGTTGTGTTTAGGGTCATAGAGTAGGACTGCTCACTGCTCATATTCCACTTTCTTAAGAACCACAAAATCCCTGTGCAAACTTTCCACCAAAGTGGACCACTTTCTTGATTAGTACTCTCTCTCTTTGTACGAGCTATACTATTAATAGGGACCTTTTTTTTTTTGAAAGCTTTTAAAAACATTAATTCAGGCTACCTTTGCTCTCTACTTCAGTTTAGTTTTGCTCTAAGCAATAATCATGGCTTTGAGGTGTCAGTGATATATACATATATATATTTAACATAATATATATGAATATGCAATATTCATATATTAGAATAAAATATATTCTGTATATTAGAATAAGAAATGTTTGTAAGGCTGCTGAAAGTATCTCATGTAGCATGTCCACCCAGTTGGGATACGGGAAAGGCAAGATCACAATATACCTGTCCTTGAGGATCCTGCAGATGTGCTATAACCTGAAGAGGACTTCATAACATACTTGGCAGCTACTCCTCCCCTTCCACATCCTAGATTTGGTTTGGGGTGGCTGTCCTGAAGCTGGAAAAGCATACCATGTACCTGCTGTTCATGCTACAAGGAAGACACTTCCAGAGCAGAAAGCTTTTCCAGTCCTGGTCACACATGGTTAGGTCTGCTGTGTATCCATGTATGTCTGTGTATCTATATTCTAGTGAATTCCTGCATTGGTGCTGGTCTCAGCTCAGACATAACCTTTCAGACAAATATACTCCAGTCAGCTACTTAAGAGCAACAAGATTAAATTATGTGGGTGGTGAAGAAGTTGGATGTTTTTCTGGAAGAGCCTCAGTTTCTATAACCTATCTGGCAAAACCTCAGGATACAGAGACTGATGCTGGGGAAAACCTTATCTTTGGGAATTG
The DNA here is from genome assembly GCF_001698545.2 of Rhinopithecus bieti. NCBI lineage: Eukaryota > Metazoa > Chordata > Mammalia > Primates > Cercopithecidae > Rhinopithecus > Rhinopithecus bieti. The sequence goes on from NW_016809658.1 coordinate 2,112,132, forward strand.
GCCTAAGATATATAGGCCTATATTATATCATGCACACAAAAGAGTATATTAAATGAAAGTGTACAGTTTAAAAAATAATCATAAATCAACACTCATGTGTCTTCCACCCAGCTTAAGAAATAGAACATTACTGGCCCCTTAGAAGCCACTGTGAGCCCATTTCTGAACACGTTTGCCTCCCTGGCACCACCCCAGGAGCTATCATCCTGGATTTCATCTTTCTATGTAGTTTTACAGCCTGCATATATATTACTGAATAACACGGTGTTTAATTTCGTCTGCTTTTGAACTATATATAGATAGAAGCTTTGGTGACTTGTTTTTTTCACTATCTTTTTAAGCCCCATCCAGTCCTTTCCTGCCTCTTTCCACTGCAAACCTCCAGAGTTCCCCTCTTGGATTCTTGTGTTTCTCTCCTGACTAGGCTCTCTGTTGTCAGATTGTTTCCTCCAGAATTCATCGTACAAACCACCACCAAATACTCACCTTAAAAAGCAATGTTGAGTTAAAAATCATTTTCTAGAAGCACATGCAGTATTATGAGAAATTATTACCATATATTGTTACATTTACAAATTTTGTATAAATACATTTCAAATCACTTATGAGCCAAAATTTTAACAGTGACTCTCTCTGAATGGTAGAATTACAGATAGTTTAATTATTTTTTTGGGATTTTCTACATTTTCCAAGGTTTCAATGGATTACATAAGGCCTTGGCAGCAAGGCACAGTAGCTCTTTCCTGCTTTCATTTCCAACGTCTTAGGGGTTTCTAGGGCATGACCTGATGGGTAGATGGGAGTGTTGAACCCAAGATCACGACTCAGAACCCCATTTCTCAGAGATGCATTTGTATCTAGAGTCCCTGGCTTTCTCTCCCACCCTCAGTCCAGGGCATCATTATCTTGTCTGCAGCTGGGTAGCCTGGCTCTTCATTTGTTCTTCCAAACAGGGCTAACATCACAGATGTGCCACCCTTGCAATTGTACAGGGTCTTACACTCAGAAGGGCCCAGGTTTGGTTTAATACTCTGCTGTGCTGTCTTGAAAGTCTTGATTTTACTTTTGAACCTATGATTTGTTGGTGATGTCTGCTGGGACAATGGTGCATGAGCAGAGGAGATATTCATCAGCTGTACATCTACTGTTCCTTGCTGCCCCACGAGCCCAGAATTCTGGTTGTCTCACAATGTTTGGCGGTTCAGTGACATGTGTGTTTCATCTTTGATTGGTAAGTGGGGGTGCTGACAGCCCTGAGAGGTCATGTTTTCCATTCAAACCAGAACTTGTCTGAATGCAGAAAAAAAAAAGGCAATGGCATTCTAAAAAATGTGAATGACCAGGGAAATGGATTATATATCTTTTCTTACTTGTTATATTTCCCTGTATTAGCTAAATCACATATGTGGAACATGAAGACATAGAAGGAATGGGAAATATTGGGCAATGTATAGTTCTTTTTCCTTTCAGCTGTTCCTTGCTCATCACTAAGCTGAAGATAGAGTGTTGGTAGAATGGTTACATATCAAGGAATAAAAGCAATTGAGCTGGTTGTGCGGTGTTTCCAATGTTCTTATAAGAACAAAATACATATGCATGTACAAACTATGAAATATGAACTGGATAATTTCAGTGATTCCACATATAGTAAATGCTCTTATATTTGCACTTAAAACTGGTAGCGCACAATATAAAAATGAATAAAAGTCAAGCTAATAAATTAAATTTTCCATTTTTTTTTAACTTAGAATGACATTAAATAAATGAAAAATCCCACACCACAAGTTCAGAGACACACTACAGAAGAAAGGGAACATCTTCATATTCTAGTACCTTAACCGCTCTTTTTATTTCCAAGCTCCACAAATTATACAGCTAGTCCTGCTTCCAAATCTATCATTTATGTTGCATTGAAACTTATGAAAACCCATGCTGCTTCTTTAAAACTATTGTCTCTGTTGTGAGTTCTTAAAGTTCATTTTGAAAACTATAAATCAAGAATCAATTCTTTTCTTTGTTTCTAAATCTCTGCTGTGCTACATCTGTACCCCAAGAAAATGGACCGGGGTATAGGAAATGCATAAAAGCCACATTGGTTAATACCTCAAAACACTACCCCTAAATTAAAACAAAACAGAACAAAATCTAGCAACTATAAATTCCTTAAGGCAAGGACTTTTTTTCTTCCTCCTGGGTTTACCACAGTGCTTTCCTTGTAATAAGGTCCTAATAGCTGTCCCTTTCCTCAACAAGTGTTTGTTCAATTAATTTTGTTGTTGTTGTTGTTGTTTGAGACGGAGTCTCGCTCTATCGCCCAGGCTAAAGTGCAGTGGTGCAATCCTGGCTTACTGCAACCTCCAACTCCCGGGTTCAAGCAATTCTCCTGCCTCAGCTTCCTGTAGCTGGGATTACAGGCGGCCGCCACCAACCAACCCCGGCTATTTTTTTTTTTTTTTTTTTAAGAGACAGAGTCTTGCTCTGTCGCTCTGTCTACCAGGCTGGAGTGCAGTGGCGCGATCTCCGCTCACTGCAAGCTCCGCCTCCCGGGTTCACGCCATTCTCCTGCCTCAGCCTCTGGAGTAGCTGGGACTACAGGCGCCCGCCACCACACCCGGCTAATTTTTTGTATTTTAGTAGAGACGGGGTTTCACCATGTTAGCCAGGATGTTCTCAATCTCCTGACCTCGTGATCCGCCCGCCTCGGCCCCGCAAAGTGCTGGGATTACAGGTGTGAGCCACTTCGCCCGGTCATTTTTTTTGTATTTTTAGTAGAGATGGGGTTTCACCATGTTGGCCAGTCTGGTTTCGAGCTCCTGACCTCAAGTGATCCGCCTGCCTCGTGCTCCCAAAGTGCTAGGATTACGGGTGTGCTAGGATCACTGTGACCGGCCTGTTCAATTAAATTTAAAACACTCTTCTTTGTGCTTTTCCAGTTCTCAGCCACCACCAGGGGGTCCCTATTGTCTTATCCCATAAATTGAAACTCTTAACCAGGCATCTAATGCTCTATAAACTGGACTACTCAGTCTATTTTTCCGAATACATCTCCCAAGGCTCCCTGGAACTCAGTAAATAATTATTTAACAAATACGGAATGACTGATCAACAGCTCCTAGGAGTTACAGAAACTGCAGTTGGATAAATCATCAGACCTTTTAGGGTTAGGTTTATGAAACAGATGCAAGCTAACATTAAAGCCCCAATATTGGGAGCTAGTGGTGAGTGTTGCAGACCCTAGGCGAGAATAGTAAGAAATGCGATCCCGAGAACAGTCATCCCCGCAGGATCATATTCTGGCTTCTGCAGGATTCAGGCACCCAGAGCTTGCTAGAGAATTGCCTGCAGCTGCTGCTAGTCCACCAGGAAAGGGTGTGAGCAGCTGGGCCTCACACCAGGGGGGTGCCTTCCTGTAGAGCTCCCCACCTGAGCTCAGGCAAGCTCCTGCATATGAGAGTTTGAGGGCCATGAAATCCTAGCCCTTAGTAAGGGTCAGAATTTAGTATACTAGTAATATAGCCATTAAGAAAAGCTTCTGGCAGAGACTGGCTTTTAAAACAGCATAATTCGAGCATAGGGTATTTTGAGCGTAACTTTGTTGGAAATGATTTTGTTTTTAACATGCCTACTGGAGGGCTCATAACCTAACAGGGCTGGGAGAAACTTCAAGAATCATCTCATCCATTCCTGTTTTCAGCTAGAAAACCCTTAATTTTTTTTTCAGAGAACTACCCATTTATCCCCAGCCTTTTGGTAACTCCATCTGTTCATCAATCCTGATTTCAGGGAGCTATTTCTGATATTTAACCTAAATTTCTTTGGCTAACTCTCTTTTTTCTTCTCAGCTTCTCAACTGTAAATGGCCTTCATGCCTAGTGCTTGCTTATTGACACAAAGTTGATATTACAATCACTTATTGTTTTATCCTTATGGTTATTATTAGAACTGATAGCACATTAAGAGTTGTACAAAGATACATAAGCAAATATATGTTTAGATCAGTCTTACAACTTTTAAAAATCCAGGACTGTTTGGGTGATTTTTTTTTTTTTAAGAGACAGAGTCTTGCTCTGTTGCCCAGGCTGGAGCACAGTGGCACAATCTTGGCTTGCTACAAGCTCCGCCTCCCAGGTTCATACCATTCTCCTGCCTCAGCCTCCCGAGTAACTGGTACTACAGGCACCCACCATCATGCCCAGCTAATTTTGTTTTTGTATTTTTAGTAGAGACGGGGTTTCACCGTGTTAGCCAGGATGATCTCGATCTCCTGACCTCGTGATCAGCCCTCCTCGGCCTCCCAAAGTGCTGGGATTACAGGGGGGAGCCACCGCACCCGACCAATTTTTGTATTTTTAATGCAGACAGGGTTTCACCATGTTGGCCAGGCTGGTCTCAAACTCCTGACCTCAAGTGATCTGCCCACCTCGGCCTCCCAAAGTGTTAGGATTACAGGCGTGAGCCACCGCGCCCAGTGTGTTTGAATATTTTTAACTTGGAAATGGGGACGTGAGCAGATATGAGTAGCAGAGTAGCAGGACTGTTTTCTATATTTTGGACTGTGGCCCACTCCTCAACAACCATCACTCATCTTGCATCCTGCCTGGGAAGAAAACATATAATTGATAAATGTCTTTTAAACATGCAAAAGGGGAGCAGGAAGGTGATAGTGGATGCTATGAGAGTAGAAACCGTGGGGGCCTGGGGACTACATGAAAATCTGCCTCCACCTCATGTGAGAACTGGAAGAAAATATTTATCAGAAGTGAATTGTAATAATACCTACCCTACCGTTCCCTCAAAGTGTCCCAGCTAACAGCAGAAATGAAAAACATGGAGATGTACCCTATAAGGAAAGACATTCAAAGGCCTGGGGCTTACCTGATCTTGTTCTGTTTACCTTTTCTAAAAAATTCACAAAACATTTAAAAAATGTATCCATGTTGCAAAATGTACACTTAGTGCATTACTTCCAACAGCTGTATGTTGTTCCATAACATCCATTACTTCGTACTTACCCATTGTGCTGGTGATGTATATGCTAAGGTTGCCTTCAATATCTGGCTAGCTCAAGTGCTGCTGTGATGAACACCTCAATTGTGGTCACTTATGGACTTGTGCAAGAGCTTCTTAAGGGTGCACATTCCCAGGAGTGGAACTGCTGGGTCATCGGGAAAAATACATTCTACTACATTCTTTATTTCATTAAGTAGTGTTAGTTAATGCTCCAAAATGATTGTACCAGGACTTAACTCCCAATAGCAAAGCAGGAGGATTCAAATTTCTTCCTATCCTAGGCAACACTTCATATTACTCAACTTTCACATCTTTGCCTATTGAATAGATGTAAATAAGTGTTTTGGTGTTTTAATGTACAGTTATCTGATTATAAGGGGGGTTGGATATCTCTTCATCTACTTGTTAGTCTCTCAAGGTTCCCTTCTATAAATTTGCCTGTTCATATCCTTTGGCTATTTTTCTATTGCATTTCTTTTTTTTTCTCAGTTATTTGTGGGAATTCTTAATACCATATAGTCTAGATATTAATCTTTTGTTGGCTTCAGCCTTTGAAAATACTTTCCAATCTATCAACTTTCTCTAAACTTGTCTATGATGTTTTTTGTGAACATAACAGTTTAAAATTTTGATGTCATCAAGTTCATCGTTTTTTTTGATTTTATAGTTTATGCTTTGAGTCCTGTTTAAATGCTTTTCTTCTTTTTTCTCCCCTAAGACTGCAAATCTATTCTTCTGTTTTTAATTTCTATTAGTTTTATAGTTTTACCTTTTACTTTTAGGTTTTTTATTGTTGTTGCTAATGTTGAGCTCACCTTTGCATATGGTATGAGATAGGGGTTTAATTTTATAATTTTCTCACAGTGAACCAATTTCCCCAACATTATCTATGAAACCAAATCTCTGTGTTAGATTGGATTATTGTTCCCAATCCTTCTTGTGCTCCTGGCTCTACAATTATACACCTGTGCCCTTTGGCATGAAGTTTTGCAGTACCTTCCACTATTGATGTTCAACTTGGCCATATGACTTGTTTGGCCAATGGAATGTTAGTGGATATGATGAGAGGAGAGGTGTTAAATGTGTTTGAATGATTTGGCTTGACCTCTTGAGCTGCTGGCATTGCCAGAAGGAGACATGTGGTGAAGACTTGAACCTGACCTGCATCCTGGAGCCAAGTCCAGCTGAATTCAGCTGAACCCAACCAAGTCTTAAGGAGCCCAGATGAGATGAGCTGAATCTCAGTTCATATTCAGACCCATAAGGGAGAAAAATAAATGACTGCCATAAGCCACTGATAAGTTGGGATTATCTGTTATATAATATTATTATTGCAGCAAGCAATAGCTGACTAACTCAACATGATTTCCTCATGGATTTGTGGTGTTACCATGATCACATACCAGATTCTCATATGTAAATGGATTGTTTCTGAGTTCTCTATTCTGTTTCATGGTTCTGTATGTCTGCTACTCTCAAAAATGACCAACTTAGAAAGAAATTTAGTCTTCCATGTGCATTTTAGAGTACGTTTAAATTCCCCAAATCTTGCTACAAGTTTGGTTTGCATTGAATTTATAAACATATTTAGAGATAATTGAGATCTTAATAATGTTACATCATCTTATCCATAAACATTATATATACCTCTATTTGGGTTTCCTTTGAATTCTTTCAATAAATTTAAACATGTTAATTCCTGGATCCTTTATAGTTTTGTTGCTTGTATAAATAGTATCTTTTTTTCTAGTTTGTTAGTGTAAGTGTGAATGAATACTTTCAGTTTCCATGAATTGATTTTCTTTTTCTTTTTTTTTTTGAGACCAAGTCTTATTCTGTTGCCCAGGCTGGAGTGCAGTGGCGTGATCTTGGCTCACTGCAACCTCTGCCTCCGATCCTTCAAGCGATTCTCATGCCTCAGCCTCCTGAGTAGCTGGGACTCAGGCATGCATAACCACACCAGGCTAATTTTTGTATTTTAGTAGACACAGGGTTTTTCATCATGTTGGCCAGGCTGGTCTGTAACTCCTGACCTCAGATGATCCACCTGCCTTAGCATCCCAAAGTGTTACCACTGTGCAGGGCCATGAATTGATTTTCTACTTGGGAATCTTGCTATATCAATTGGGATTAGATTTGGCTACAAGTAATGCAAACACACAAACACAAACTAAAATCAAAGTGTCATGATGAGACAGAGGTTTATTCAAGAAATTAAAGAAGATTGGTGGGTAGGTACCTCAGGGCTAGTACTGCTATAGCAGGCATCTTCTGTCTTGCTGCTCTGCCATGTGTGGCTTCCCTATCCAAGGTCAGCTTATGATCTAAGATGACTGCTAACACTGCAGCCATTATGTCTGCATTCTAGGTGACAGGAAAGAGGACGAAGGCACACTTTCTCCTTTTAACGATGTATGCACTACTTCTGCTTACAACCCGTTGCCTGGGACATGATAATACCTAGCTGCAAGGGAGGCTGACAAATTATGTTTTTCTTCTGGTTGGCCCTGTGCCCTGCTAAAAAAATCTAGTATTATGGAAGAAGGGGAGAGCAACATCCCTGTCACGTCACCTTGCTGTATGCTTATTATTTCTAGTAGCTTGCTGTTTCTATTGGATATTTTATGTGGTTAATCATATTACTGCAAACAACCCAAATTTTGTTTCCTTCCTTCTAATTCTTCTATTTAATTTCCTCTTCCTTTAAAAAATATCATTCTGTTAGCCAGAATTTTCAGCATCATATTAAATAGTAGAGGCAATATTATCTTGATCTCAAACTTATGTGGAATGTGTTTAAAGTTAATCCATTAAGTAATGTACTTGCTGTACATTTTGGTCCTTTATAAGGTTAAATAATTTTCCTTCTATTCCTAATCTTATAAAAGTTTTATCATTAATAAGTGATATACTCTCTCAAATGCTTTTTCTTAGTTTTTTGAGATGGATTATATTGATAGGCTTTCTGATGTTAAATCATACTTGAATTTCTGGAGTAAACTCTACCTGATTTATTAGGTTTTCAAGATAGAGGACTAGATAGGTGGCTAGTCAAATAAATGCATTCTAAAGACAGGGAAATACGTTTTAAGGTTTCTCCTAGCTCACTGTAATAAGCATGTTGCATTTAGTTTGCTAATATTTTACCTATAATTTTTGCATCTATGTTCATAAGTGAAATGGGCCTGTTCTTTTCTTGATCTGTTCTTTTTTCAGATTGAGAATCTAATTTGGCTGTGCAGGTTTAAAAAACATTTTTTTCCTCTACTTTCTCTTGCTCACAATGGTCTTTTTCTTCATTTGTTTTGTAATTTGGATTGTGAGCTCATGTTTGCCTAGGCTTTATATATAGAAATTCTGTGAGGTCTGGGTTGAATCCTTTATCCTTGATAGAGGATTTGCTTTTGCTTCCTGATCTATGTGGGTAGTATATGTTCAAATCTGTTTAAAAGGAGCTTGGCTCACACCTGTAATCCCAGCACTTTGGGAGGCTGATGCGGGCGGATCACCGAGGTCAGGAGATCGAGACCATCCTGGCTAACACGGTGAAACCCTGTCTCTACTAAAAATACAAAAAAAATTAGCCGGGCGTGGTGGTGGGCACCTGTAGTCCCAGCTACTCAGGAGGCTGAGGCAGGAGAATGGTGTGAACCCAGGAGGTGGAGCTTGCAGTGAGTCGAGATCTTGCCACTGCACTCCAGCCTACGTGACAGAGCAAGACTCTGTCTCAAAGAAAAAAACAAAAAAAACCAAAACTAAAAACAAAAAAAACCAGAGCTTAAACCCTAATTGAGAAGATCAGCTACAATCATATAAATATATAAATAACAATAAAAAGGAAATCTTTTATTATCACACACTGTTTGTTTTTTTTCATAAGATTTTAAAAAAGACATGTAACTCATAATCACAACAGATTAAAAAGTAGAGATAAGCAAGAGGAAAACTAGATAGAAATGAACCAAATTCTGCTTATCTCTGACAAACACACTTAAAGTCTCCCTACACGTTTCCTCAGGTTCCTGTTTTAATGTTGCATGTGTGTACTTTTGAGCCTCTCAAATAGATTGTAAGCCATTTGAGACACCAAAAATCTCATATAGTACTTTGTCTTTTAAATAACCATCACAGCCTTAGTACATCACTATTACACTACTAGTACATCACTACTACATCACTAGTACACTACCAGTACATCGCTAGTACATCTCACTGTTTGGAAGATAAATGACAGTAACACTATAATTGTTGGAATTAATACATTGAAATTTGCATTTTGAAATGTTCCCACATAGAAAAAATCGTCTCTGTGTATTTTGAGATCATAAACTAGTAAGCTTCTCACATATTACAATTCACAGACAACATCAATTACAGTGATTTTTTTTCAGACATATAGAATTTTTATTTGACTTGCCCATACTTCTTAGTGCTGTAGTTATGAGGTATGCTCATGTCATTTATGGAAGACTATTCGCCAGCTTCATCCTCTTTTTTAGGGATCACTTCTTCCCCGCAAGGCCTGTGTGCAAGCAGCGTAGGAGAAATGATCACAAAAACGAGAGATAGAAAATATAGGCTGGGCGCGGTGGCTCATGCCTATAATCCCAGCACTTTGGGAGGCCGAGGCGGGTGGATCACAAGGTCAGGAGTTTGAGACCAGCCTGACTAACATGGTGAAACCCCGTCTCTACTAAAAATAACAAAAATTAGCTGGGCGTAGTGGTGCGCGACTGTAATCCCGGCTACTCGGGAGGCTGAGGCAGGAGAATTGCTTGAACCCGGGAGGCAGAGTTTGCAGTGAGCCGAGATTGTGCCACTGCACTACAGCCTGGGTGACAGAGCGAGACTCCGTCTCAAAAAAAAAAAAAAAAAAAAAGGGAGAAAGGAAGTAGACATAGATACACGTAAGAAAGGAAGAGGAGGAAAGGAAGAAATAAACAGGGGTTCTCAAATTTTCTTTTCTTTTTTTTTTTTTTGAGACGGAGTCTCGCTCTGCCAGCCCAAGGCTGGAGTGTAGTGGCCCGGATCTCCAGCTCGAACTGCAAAGCTCCGCCTCCCGGGTTCCCGGCCATATACTCCTGCCTCAGCCCTCCCGAGGAGCTGGGCACTACAGGCGCCCACCAACCCTCGCCGGCTAGTTTTTTTTGTATTTTAGTAGAGACGGGGGGTTTCACCATGTTACGCCAGGAATGGTCTCGAATCCCTGACCCTCGTGATCCGCCCGTCTCGGCCTCCCAAGAGTGCTGGGATTACAGGCTTGAGCCACCGCGCCCGGCCTCAAATTTTCAAAATGAAGGAATAAACAAGAGTTCTCAAATCAAATATTTATTTTAGTATTTTAATATTTTAAAATGTTAATGTTTATTCAAGTCACCTGGGATATTTGTTTAAAGAGCGGATGTCCAGGTAAAGCCTACAGAGATGATAACTCAATAGGTCTCAGCAGACCCAGGAATTTGGGTGTGTCTTCCCTTTAAGAAACACTGGAATAAGGAGAGCACAAAATTAGAAGGCACACGGTAGGGCCTGGAGGCATGCCAGTAACAACTGACACAGGGGCAGCTTCTGCCACAAAATGCTAACCCTAGGTATTTGCAGATGCTCTGAAAGATACTAGTGAACGTCTACTCAGCTACATACTACGTACTACATTCTAGTGTATGAAGAAGATTCAAAATCTTCTTCAGGGTTATTCACATGTAAAATAATACTCTGATCAATTACAGTCACCTGAGTCATGAAATGACCTCACAGTGGAGGAAATAAGAAAGGGGCTTCTAAAATGTATCATTAGCACATTCTTTTTTTTTTTTTTTTTGAGATGGAGTCTCCCTCTGTTGTCCAGGCTTGAGTGCAGGGGCGCAATCTTGGCTCACTGCAACCTCTGCCTCCTGGGTTCAAGCGATTCTCCTACCTCAGCCTCCCTGAGTAGCTGGGACTACAGGCACGCGCCACCAGGCCCAGTTAATTTTTTTTTTTTTTTTTTTTTCAGTAGAGACGAGGGTTCACCATGTTGGCCACGCTGGTCTCGAACTCTTGATCTCAGGTGATCCACCTGCCTTGGCCTCCCAAAGTGCTGGGATTACAGGCATGAGCCACCGCACCCAGCCAGCACATTCTTAAATGTAGTTCAATAACCCACTTTGGAAAAGAAGTGAATTTTTCCCACACAAGGTATCTAATTTGTTTCACTTACCACAGGGTGACCTGGCTAAGGGAACACTGTCCACTTTTTGCAAATCATGTCTTGGGGTGAGGACACTAGCCTTCATGCACTGTGGAATTCCAAAGGAGTTTCAGCACACTGAGAGGCAACACATACACAAGCTGTGTGCTACAAGAAGTTTGTGGTACAGCTCATTTTTGTAAGTGGACTCAGGACTACTGAAAGAAATCATGGAGTAGGGCTAAAATCAGACAGGGAAGAGAAAAGAAGTGTCAGGCTGTATGTCTTAACAGGCCCAGGGGAAGGATCTGTATCCTAAAATGACAATAATCAAGGAAGGTCCCAATATGACCAAAGTAAACCTTTGTGTTCACTTAGTATCTCTCTTCTGAATTCCAGACCACTGTAGGTTTCAATTTCATATATATTTGAAATATATACATATATGTACATATATACACACACACACGTATGTAAAGATTTCGCTCACTTCAAGACTCCAAACCTAAATTATTCCTAGGTCTCTCCAGATGACTCCTTTGTGGAAAGGGGATGTCGGGTATTCTAAGTGAATTTGAATAGAGATACAACGTCTAATTTGCCTTTCCTTAGTTTCTTCACAGAAACAACTGTCTTTAAGTCTCAAATAACGTGCAGAAATGCACCTGTGGGGGAAGAAGGTGGGTTCTTGCCAGTGTATTTGCTTTAGTGAACATCTCCATTCAGGTTTATTGGTGGTTACAGTTACAGTACTTTCAAGTACAAGGGTGTGGAAAGGGTTAAGGTCTGTAAAATGATTGCTGGACAGTAGCCAAGAAACTGAGAAAAGCCATAGCTCCTGGGAATCAGCAGGGAGGAGAAGATCTAGTAGTGGGTGCTGTGGAGCACTGCCGTCAGGGTTCAAGGTGAGCCAGTGGGAGGAAGAGCAGTGCGGGAGGAAGGGTTGGAGGAAGCTGAGGTATCGACATGCATTTACAGCTTCGCTCATACCAGGTTAAGAAGTGCTTTTTCCAGAAACTCAGTAAAGAAACAGGACATATTCAGGAGCTGTTTCGACCTGCCCACACCCTACCCCGACTTTCCCAGAAAACAGGCAAGCAAGCAAGGGGCAAAATGTCACGGCCAAGCCCCAGCCTACGGCTTCCAGCCTCCTCAGATCCCAGCGCACAGCCCCGCCGGACTTCCCCCGGAGCGGTTTCCAAGAGTGGGCACTGCGTGATCTGATTGACTCCAAATCTGGCTGTCCCTCGGAAGTGGGCTTTGGCCGCAGGGGCTCCCCGGCAGCGCCAGGCAGAGGCTGAGCAGCAGCAGCAGCAGCCGTCTGCACACAGAGTAAGGAGCCAGCCTCCGCCGCCGCCTCCTCCTGCCGGATCGGAGTAGGCAGCACAGCCAGTCCCTATCGCTGTCACGCAGCCAGCAGCGGGCCCCCGTCCCCCCCGCGCGGCCCCGGCCCTCACACTGTTATTTGCGTGACTGACCAGAGCGGCGCGGGAGGGGAGGGCGGGCCCGGAGAGGCGCGGGCGGAGAGGGGGAGGTCGGCCCGCCAGCTCCTTCCCCTCAGGCGGGCTGCGGAAGCCCTCTCCTCCCCATTGGTCACACGCTCGCGTCCATCACTCCCGCGAGGCGCTCGGATTGGCAGAAGGCGCACTTCTGGAGCGAGGAGGGCCGAGTAACTCCGCGGGTCTCCAACACCTCCTCCTTCCCTCCACCCCACACTTGAATGTCCACCCACCTCTCCCCACCCCCCACTACACTGCCCCCGCCCCGCTCGCGGCAGTGTCCTTAGAAGACTCATTGGGCCAGGGGTGCAGCCAGCAGCTTAACGAGCCGCGCTGCCATAGGTCGAGGCCCACGCCCGTCGGAACGGCAGGCCTCACCATTGGGTAGCTCCGCTCCGCTCCCGCCCCCTCAGCGCCTCACCCTCCCGTCGCCGCCTACCAGCCCAGCTCTCCCTCGGCTCCCTTACCCCGCCCGTCCCCGCCGCGTCTCCCCTGTCCAGCTGGGCGGGGATTGCTGTACGACTCTGTAAAGTCTGTGAGTCACTGCACAACCCATCAATCCAATTAAATGTCTTGAGCGAGCCGAGCAGGCGGTGCTGCCGCCCGCCGCCGCTCGCCTAGCCGCGGCCGCCCCTGCTCCTGCTTGCAGCGCCCCTCTGATCCATGGCTGTCTGTCTGTACTTGTTACGGTGTAACATCCTCCTCCTCCTCCTTCTCCTCCTCCTCCTCCTCGGGAGCCGCTGCAACTTCCCCTCAGCCAGCCTCCTCCTCTGCTTGGGGACTGCAAAGGCATGGGATAGACCCAGAGCCACTTCCCTCTGTCTCCCATCCAGCCCTCGCTCAATTTTCCCCTCTTTAAATTAAAGTCTGTTCCTCGCTCCTCGTCGTTTTAGAGATTTATTGGTCGGTCTGTTATTTCCCCGATTTTGTTTTCCCTCTCTGGGGCAGGGATCGCAGGGGCCGGTGGGTTTATTTTAGGGAAGGGGCGCTCCATCACCCCATCCCTCCGTTTCTCCTCCTCCCTTTTCGGCCGTGACTTGATTTCCCCGCTCCTCTGCGCTCCCAACCCTCGAACTCACCGTCCTGTACTCGAGTGACGCACAGACACCCCCCGCCCACAGCCCAGACGTCCCCTTCCTCGCTGCCACCCCTACCCGTCTCGGAGCTGGACCGGGTGCCGACTTCTTCGCAGAAGGGTGAGTGCTGTGCTGGGTTGGGTGGGGAGGATCTGAAAAAATGTGGTGGCCGGTCCACTGTTGGGGAGGGTAGGGATCAGGTTATGGGCTGCAGGTTCCCAGTCCGGCATGGATTTAAGGTGGCGACTCCCTCCTTTCCTCCCTCCCTCACTCCCGCTTTCCCCCGCCCCTCAACTCCTTATTCACCAGCCTTGCTGTATATCTAGGTATTGCCAGACTTCCACCATCGGAGCATTATAACGCTTATAAAACATTTGGTAATGGCATGCTTTCTGTCTTTAGGATGCTTAGTGAGCAGTGATAGCCTCCAATGTGATCTGATAGATTCTATCACCTGCAAAAAGTGTAAAAGGGACGATGGGTACATTTTCTTCTAATTCAAAGTTAAACTTTTATTCAATAAAGGGGAAGCAAAAGGTATTTTTAATTTGAATGCGTGGCGATAGAGCAGCGATAGATCAGAGAAAGACAGATTGGCTAGTGGCATTGCTTAGCGTTTTTATTTGAAAATAGTTTTATGGGTTCCCTATTGAAAAAATACCAAGTCCATATCAAAGGTTATGAAGTCTTTGAACCTGTTGGAGGAAAGCAAGGTAAGATGGAAATCCAGCTTGACACTTCATCTTTAGCTCACCTCTGTTCCAGGGAGGCATTACAGCATAGAGTTTTAAATTTCTCAGTCACTGGACACAATGGAGCATGTTAAGGATTTGAGAGAAATATGAATTATTTCTCTTTTGATATCCATCTTTTGTGTACTTGATTGCTTGTTCAGCAATGTCACACCACAGAATTTTGTAAAATTTCAATTTGGTTTCTTGGTTGTCCATAGTTCGGAACTATAAATACCTGTCCATATATGCTTTATGAGGATGTTGCCGTATGCATCTTTCATATTTTGTTTGAAATAAAAGTAAAAATTATGAGAAATCGTTGTCAGAATTGGCTCCTGAGGTTGCTTTTTTGAATTCAGCTGTTTTAAAATGGTATTACTCTTTTTGAGTCAAGTTCTGGGCTACTTGTCCACAAGATTCAAATTAGGCCAAACCAAACATGTTTTGAAATATTAAAGTACAGGAAAGGCCTCTTAATAGTTCATTCTCTCCTTCTCTTTCAGAGTAACCAGAATAAGTTGTTACTAAATTTAATTTTAAAGAATAGACTGTTCCTGTACCGAAATCTGCCAAGTTGCTACAGAAAGATTTCTTTATAAAGAGCAGAAATGTGTTTATGATCAGCCCAAAGTAGTAAAGTTGAAAAGTGACTTAAATGTAAATGCTGTCTTAAAGAAATGCTTGTCATAAGCCCCAAAACCTTCCAGAGTGTTTCAGGAAGACTTACACAAAGCCTTTTTGAATT
>NW_016809658.1:2127701-2148511 GCF_001698545.2 Rhinopithecus bieti
AACCTTCCAGAGGGTTTCAGGAAGACTTACACAAAGCCTTTTGAATTAATAAATTTTGTCATGTGACCTTTTTTATGGGTGTAAGACTGAATTATTGGAAGACCTCATAGCACAAGGGAGCCATGCTGCCAGAGTTTGAATCTTACCACCATCCCTCACTGGCTATGTGACCTCGGGGACGTTTCTAACCTGGCTTTTGTGGGTTTTGTCCTGTAGATGGAAAGAATGACTTCTCAAGGGTTTGTTGTAAGGTTGCATGAGAGTGCATGTCACAGAGCACTCCATGTTAGCTGCTCCATCGTCACCAGCAGTCTTAGAGAGGTTTCTAGTGTAGTGGTTAAGAGTAGGACCTCACGCTGGTTTGTGCCTGTAATCCCAGCACTTTGGGAGGCTGAGGTGGGAGGATGGCTTGAGCTCAAGAATTTGAGACCAACTTGGTCAAGATGGTGAGATCCGGTCTCTACAAAATAATTAAAAAAAAAAAAAAAAAAGAGTGGGGCCTCCAGAACTGGATTCCGTAAGTTTAAATCCCAGCTTTTCCTCATTATCTTTGTGACCTTGGCCAGGTTAGCCTCAGATTCCTCATCTGTAAAATGGGAATAATAGCACCTACTTTATAGGGTTATTATGATTGCACAGAATGAGAGTTAATATATGCAAAGATCTTGAGTAGTCTTTGGTGCATCTTTGCAAGTTTAACTCTTATGTGCCTTGCATATCTTGAAATATGAATGACTGTGTTTTTTAGACAATTTTTTGTGAAGATAAAAATTATTATTATCAACAAAATAATCAAAATTTTTATAAATATGCCTGATGTTTTATGGGATTTATACTTTTAATATAGAGTTTGTATGACCCTTTAAGAAATACAGCTACTGGACCAAGCACAGTGGCTCATGCCTGTAATCCCAGCACTTAGGGAGGCTGAGGTGGGAGGATTGTTTGAGCCCAGGACTTTGAGACCAACCTGGGCAACACAGCAAAACCCCGTGTCTACAAAAAATACAAAAATCAGCTGAATGTGCTGGCACATGATTGTAGTCCCAGCTACTGAGCCCTGGAGGTGGAGGCTGCAGTGAGCCATGATTACGCCACTGCATGCACTCCGGCTTGGGTGACGGAGACCTGGTTTCCTTTTCTTTTTCTTTTTTTGAGACGGAGTCTCTGTCACCCAGACTGGAGTGCAGTGGCGCAATTGCGGCTCACTGCAACCTCTGCCTCCCGGATTCAAGCAATTCTCCTGCCTCAGCCTCCCGGGTAGCTGGGATTACAGCTGCGCAGCACCACACCCAGCTAATTTTTGTATTTTTAGTAGAGACGGGGTTTCACCATGTTGGTTGGGCTGGTCTCGAACTCCTGACATCAAGTGATCCACCCCTCTTGGCCTCCCAAAATACTAGGATTACAGGCATGAGCCACCGTGCTTGGTAAGACCCTTTCAAAAAAAAAAAGAAAAAAGAAATTTAGCTATTGAATGAATTGAGTTGATCCCCTTTCATTTAAACTTGCATTTAGAATGCATATGCCGCTATTAAAAGTGTAGTACATATCACGCATTTGCTGTTATCTGTGGTTTTCCCTTCTGTTAAACAGAAAACTCTTTGAGGGTAAGAATAGTATTTCATTTATAATTTAATCTCCAGTGCCCAGTACCTTGTATTTAAAGAAGCTTAATTAATGTGTGTGAAATTAATTAAATAATGCTACTCTCATATTTATAGTAGTTGAGTGACATTATAAGTGATATTGTAGAGAATACTATTATTTGTATTATTGAATTGAATTTTCACTTTCTCAATTATTTTTGCAAACAGAGAATAAATGAGAGGAATTACAGTATAATTTACTTTTCATTATAGAACTATTTTTTATTTTCAAGGTTAAACAGAAAATAGTCTGAAAAGTATGCCTGTCATATCCTCCTTTGATACCTGACATGTCCAGTTTTTAATCATAAAATCTTCTGACTCCCACACTTTCTGTCATTAATTTGGATGTTGTTAATGATTAATATGAATTATATGAATTGGATTTGGACTGTCCCAAAAATGATATGATGTTATTATCTGTTACAGATTAATAATAATACAGATAATGTATCAGCCTAATCGTGTGAAATTTAAAATGGCATCATTTCCTTAGGGACCACGTCCTTATTCTCTTTCCATTCAAGAGTGAAACTTTCTCTTGAGTAGTCTTAATAAATAATTAGCTATTGAAATAGCTGCACTAAATAGTGTGGCAGAAATCATAAAGGAAGTTATGAAATTAGTAACTAAAACACACTAAACTTTACCATACGCTTAATATGGTTACTCACTTGGGGAATCTGTTTTTCAAAATAAGCGAAGTTGATAGGGCCTACCACCTGCCTCATTTATAGAATCATTCTATTTTACTTGTCAATAAAATCCAGTCTAATTCCTGAGCCCTCTGAAGTTATAAAAAGCCAGAATTATCTTTCATTAGAGATCCTTGGTAATAAAATCTGAATGCTAATCGACTCAGAATTGTTACAGTTTTCCATCACATTGTTGACACTTTTCAAACACATATATGAAATATCTATTACAATGTGGGCAATTTTGTGTATATAAATCTTTGTTTAACCAAATCATCACTTACCCTGTTTATTTGAATGTATTCCATTTTCATGGGCTAAAACAATTAATTTAGAAAGCTTGCCCTTTTTTTGTTTTAATACATTTAAAGCAGCTAATCTAAAGGGAAACTCTAAAAAATAATAATTTATAAGCACTTAGAGACTGTACGCAAGTGTTCGGTGTGCAAGATGGAAAGTCTCTTTATTTTTCACTTGACACATTTTAGCATGACATATATTCCATAGATCACACCTTTTTCTTTCTTTCAGCTTTTTTTTAATAAGGACATTTGGGTATTTATTAGTATTTTACAGACATATACAATTTCTGCAGGTTTTTTTTTAAACAATGTTTATTGTGTACAATTATTTGGAAAGAAGAGCAAGGAGGGGTAGAAATAACCTTTGAGGCTTGCGATTTCTATCCTTGTCTTCTAACATTAGGGACATGGATAACTATCTATATACTTTGTCAGTAATCAAAAGGAGAAGAAAATAACATATGCATTATCTTATGGCATAAACTCAGAATTAAGATCCATGAAGTTTTATACTGAGTGATGCTACTGATTGGCATGTGACCTTGAGCATTACACTTAACCTTTACCACTCTCTCCATGAGTGAAGGCAGTTACCCTCTGCTTACTCACAGAGGAAGTTGTAGGGGTCAGTTGTTAGTGCTTTTTAAAAGCATTTGAGAAGGACACAATGCAAGCAAATACAAAGTAAACATTAGCATTTAGAAATGAATATTTGTTCACCATTATTTAAAAATTGTGATCTTTCAGATTTTTTACCTAATGGGCATTTTTCCTTTTCGTTTTATATGTGAAGAGACTTCTTACTAGTATGCTCACAAAAATATACATATGGTACCTTTTAAAGAAGCAATGAACTTTGGTTTAGCTGAATGGAGTTTTAAATGTTAACACTGAGATTTTGGTACGTTCTGGGTTATAACAGATGTTGATGTTTTTGAGAGCAAACTTCAGGTATCTGAGAGTTAATACATTTTATTAAGTTAAAGTTTATAAAACTTACACTTGCATTGAAGGAAAACATGTTCAGACTTAGATTCCATTAGCAGTATATTCAAATAGAAAAATTAATCGTATTATTTACTTTTAAATTTCAAAAGGATTACTTGGCTGTAGAACCCCTCTTGTTTTATTATTTATTTTTATTTTTTTGAGAAGAATGGAATCCCTGGAAAGGACCCTTCTTTATACTCTTTTTTTGTTTGTTTTTTAACCTTGAATGCAGTCAAATATGCATTATTTCAAAATATAGTGGCTTGGAGGATTTAATTTATTTTGGCTAATTTTGTATTTCGGAAAGCTAGGGAAGGCCTGTGTGGAAAGGCTGCATTTTAAGAAACTGTGTCCCTAACAGTAGTTAGGAATTATTAAAATTTAAAAGTCAATGTATATAATTAGCATTATATACATTCCTTTGAATTCAGTTTTATGTCTCTGTGATTATTAGCAGAATTGTCACAACCTCATGATGTTACTCACTTTTTTAAGTGAAAATGAAATTCTAGTGTACTCAGAATAACAACTATTAAAACAAATAAGGCATGTAAAGAAATATTATTTCTTCTAACTGACATTAAGAAGAGTGAATAGTGATCCTCAAATGTGAGGTTTCTAAGCAGAAAGCAACTTTAAAAAACATACTGTCCTTACTGTTCAGTAGCCAACCCACTGAAACTTAGAATGATCAGTTTTCTTTTTGAATTTAAAGTTCACATTGATGTTTATAATGTGTTGTGTGTTGGTATGTATAAGTCTTTGGTATTGAATATTTACCTTTAACATACTAAATAAAATGACGAAACTAGTCTACCTTTTGTTTAAATTTCATCTGTTTTCACACCCTTCTTTTGTTCTTACATTGTATTTCAGTTTTCTTAATATTTCCACATTTGTCTTTTCTTTTTATGTACCATCTTCCTCATTTTACTCTATCCTGTCCTCCTCCCAAGAATCACAGGAATTCTTTTTCCTTGATCATAGCAGGTTTTTTTCTGTTAGCTCCCTTTGCATTTGCCTCTATATAATGTATGGAGTAGGGGTTTTTATTTATTTTAGTCTGCTTTATGAGACTGATGGAACGACCTTCTCTATAGAACATTTGTTTTGCCTTGTTTCAGAAGATGAGCTCTCTAATCATCTTATCTACACAAACTTAAGGGACCACGTCATAAACCTAAGACCAAGTTTGAGCTTGTGTGAGGTGGTAACAAGGGAAAACTGTAACATGTTTATTATTTGCTGATGTTCTATTAATCTATTTTATGTGGAGAAGCCCACAGATTTTTTTCTTTTCACGTTATCTTGAAATGTTTCATCCAAGCTTTTGTTTTGTTCCATGTCTGGTGCCCTGGTGAGCTTTGGAGACGGTTTCTGCCATGATCATTGCCACCTGACCACAAAGAGGGTGGCTTGCCTGAGAACATCACATTAGCCGGGATGAGCAGCTTCTTTGTGTTGTTTTGTTTTGTTGTTAGCTCCTTAAAGCCAGGCAGAACATCAGACCATGTCCACTATGAGATTTTCCAAGGTTCACCATTGTGGAATGATGAATGTTCCCTGATGAAGTAACCATCAGCTTCATTGTCTTCTATGGCTTCAACTCAAATGAAATGTATGCCTTTGAGTTAACTTTAGTTTTGATTGTAAGGGTTCTTTTTATCTGGAAAATCAGAGTATAAAATAAATATGTATTTTAAACTTAAAAGGTTTACATAAAATCCTGTAAGTAAAAAAGTTTTCGTAAGGACCAAACTTCATTGATCTGGAGAAAATATTTAATAGTTTCTCAAAATATCTGACATTATTCAGACATCAGTAGTAGAAAAGTTTTAAATTCAACGAAACCAAAAATAAATCCTTTCGATTTAAAACGCAAAGTCTATTTTACTTTTATTTAAACAATTTGAAAACAAAATTAGATAAACTGAGTTTTGGAGTTGATTAAATAAGAGATTTCCCAGAAATGGTACTTTACAAAATCTGTGCCTCATGGAAGAAGTTTGATCTTTTTTATACATATGCATCCCATTTTGGGCTTCTATTCATTTACTCATTCAGTTAATTCAACAGATATTTAATGGGCACTTACTATGGGTCAGCTACTCTTATTAAACACGTATGATATAGCGGGGAAGAAGAGGGATGAATATGCTTGCCTTTATGGAAATTCCAAACTATTTTGGGGTATTTACAGCTTATTGTCTACTTTTGGAGTAGTTATAATTAAACATTGTACAATAATGACCTGAAAAAAGTAAGGATTCTTTACATGGATTTTATGCCTGCTGACTTGGTATAAAAGGAATCCTAAATCCTAAAACAAAATGTCACTTAAATGGACAATTTTATATGAATTTGAGTTGAAATATTAAAACAATAATGCCAGTAGTTTCCAACAGAAATCATGAATCATCCTCATTGCTGAACCCTGGAAAACCTTACAGTGGACAGAGTCTGAAATTTCTCCTAGGTTTTCTTTATACTTTTAAGTTGTTTTCTCCTATTGCTTTGTTTTCTTTGTAATAGAGCCTGAGAAAAGGGTAACACTGAAAATTGCACAATGGAAATGCAGTCATCTCTGCTGTATTGCACAATTAACAAGAAAATCTTAAGTTTTCTTTAGTATACATTAAGAACTAATTTTTTGTTTCTATGATTGTACTATGGAATTTCCTAAGCAAACAAACAAATAAAACCCTTAGGGTTCATTTCCACCTCAAATATTGAAGTAGATACACCTAAGTATGCAGTACAAGTAGCATTAATACAGTATAACATATAATGATTTTCATTAATTGTTTTATTTTATTAATATTTGATACATGTCCCAAGTGCTTGGGGTATCGGAGACTGATAATAAGACATATGGCATCTGCCTATAGTGGTGTTCACAGTCCAGTTAGAGACAAACGAGCCCCATATGAAAATTAAATCATTTATATTAGGCAATATGTGATTTTGCTTAATGGGAAGTCTAGGGTGGACGACTACAGTAAGACTAGTCTTGCATCAAGTGAACTTGCCTTCTAGCAGAAGTTCTATGTGGCCTTCCTGGGAACCCATCCTTCCTTTTAAGTCTGGGCAAAGATGGTTAGCAGGCTTTCTTTTGTCCTTGGACACTTAAGGGTAGAATAGTCTCTGTGCAAGCTGTTGCAGTGGCTCAGCAAGAGAGGGGAGGAAAAGGGAATGGAGTACACACTCCACCCATTTATTACATTCACTAGCTATCACCTTGGGAAGCAAAAGTGCACCTGAGNTCCCAGAAATGGTACTTTACAAAATCTGTGCCTCATGGAAGAAGTT
The DNA here is from genome assembly GCF_001698545.2 of Rhinopithecus bieti. Taxonomy (NCBI): domain Eukaryota; kingdom Metazoa; phylum Chordata; class Mammalia; order Primates; family Cercopithecidae; genus Rhinopithecus; species Rhinopithecus bieti. The sequence continues at coordinate 2,134,647 of NW_016809658.1, forward strand.
TGATCTTTTTTATACATATGCATCCCATTTTGGGCTTCTATTCATTTACTCATTCAGTTAATTCAACAGATATTTAATGGGCACTTACTATGGGTCAGCTACTCTTATTAAACACGTATGATATAGCGGGGAAGAAGAGGGATGAATATGCTTGCCTTTATGGAAATTCCAAACTATTTTGGGGGTATTTACAGCTTATTGTCTACTTTTTGGAGTAGTTATAATTAAACATTGTACAATAATGACCTGAAAAAAGTAAGGATTCTTTACATGGATTTTATGCCTGCTGACTTGGTATAAAAGGAATCCTAAATCCTAAAACAAAATGTCACTTAAATGGACAATTTTTATATGAATTTGAGTTGAAATATTAAAAACAATAATGCCAGTAGTTTCCAACAGAAATCATGAATCATCCTCATTGCTGAACCCTGGAAAACCTTACAGTGGACAGAGTCTGAAATTTCTCCTAGGTTTTCTTTATACTTTTAAGTTGTTTTCTCCTATTGCTTTGTTTTCTTTGTAATAGAGCCTGAGAAAAAGGGTAACACTGAAAATTGCACAATGGAAATGCAGTCATCTCTGCTGTATTGCACAATTAACAAGAAAATCTTAAGTTTTCTTTAGTATACATTAAGAACTAATTTTTTGTTTCTATGATTGTACTATGGAATTTCCTAAGCAAACAAACAAATAAAACCCTTAGGGTTCATTTCCACCTCAAATATTGAAGTAGATACACCTAAGTATGCAGTACAAGTAGCATTAATACAGTATAACATATAATGATTTTCATTAATTGTTTTATTTTTATTAATATTTGATACATGTCCCAAGTGCTTGGGGGTATCGGAGACTGATAATAAGACATATGGCATCTGCCTATAGTGGTGTTCACAGTCCAGTTAGAGACAAACGAGCCCCATATGAAAATTAAATCATTTATATTAGGCAATATGTGATTTTGCTTAATGGGAAGTCTAGGGTGGACGACTACAGTAAGACTAGTCTTGCATCAAGTGAACTTGCCTTCTAGCAGAAGTTCTATGTGGCCTTCCTGGGAACCCATCCTTCCTTTTAAGTCTGGGCAAAGATGGTTAGCAGGCTTTCTTTTTGTCCTTGGACACTTAAGGGTAGAATAGTCTCTGTGCAAGCTGTTGCAGTGGCTCAGCAAGAGAGGGGAGGAAAAGGGAATGGAGTACACACTCCACCCATTTATTACATTCACTAGCTATCACCTTGGGAAGCAAAAAGTGCACCTGAGAATAGAATATATGGACACAGTATGGATATATTTTAGTTTCTTGAGCATAAAAATTATTCAAGACTGGGCACAGTAGCTCAAGCTTGTAATCCTAGTGCTTTGGGAGGCTGAGTTGAGAAGATTGCTTGAGGCCTGAGGTACGAGACCAGTCTGGCAACATAGCGAGAACCCTGTCTCTGCACAAGAAATATTAGTTCTAGGTGGTGGTGCACACCTGTGGTCCTAGCTAGCTTCTTTGGGGGGCTGAGGCAGAAAGATGGCTTGAACCCAAGAGGTCAAGGCTGCAGTGAGCTATGATTGAGCCACTGCACTCAAGCCTGGGTGACAGAGTGAGACACTGTTTTAAAAAAAAATTATTTCATAGTTTTGAGAAGCCTGAAACATCAATGTGGGCCCCATGGACAAGGGGGGTTCTCTGAAAAAAAATGGAAGAATCACTGGAAGGGGAATAAAATGTGGGTTGAGGCTTTTGACAGTTACTGAAGACACTTTCTTCCTCGGTTTTTCCTAGAGCAGCCCTGCCTACAAGATGGGTGTCTTCCAGACCGAATATGACAAATTTTGGAAGTTTGCATATATTGCTATGATTTGTAGATACAATCTCTCTGAATTGTTTTGCTTTGGAATTAGCTGAAGTTCCTGGTTATGTGTGTGTGTGTGTGTTTAAATCCTCAAATGTAATGTTATGTGACTGTGGCTTTTGTTTTCATTTTCTTGGACGTTTGAAAATATTAAGAATCTCTGTTTTTATAGTACAGGTGTTTGTTTATTAGGAGCTCAATCTAAGATAGGATAATACAATGTATGCTTGTCTCTTATGTTTAAATTAGGGCAAAAAGGCCGGGCGCGGTGGCTCACGCCTGTAATCCCAACACTTTGGGAGGCCGAGGCAGGCGGATCACCTGAGGTCAGGAGTTCGAGAGCAGCCTGGTCAGGGCCTGTAATCCCAGCTACTCGGGAGGCTGAGGCAGGAGAATTGCTTGAACCCGGAAGGCGGAGGTTGCAGTGAGCCAAGATTGTGCCACTAGACTCCAGCCTACGAGACAGAGCAAAACGCTGTCTCAATAAATAAATAAATAAATAAATAAATACACGGAAAAAAACCCCAAAGTCTCTAAGTTTATCTGTTAACAACAGTATTCAGATACTTATGTGGATACTTCCTTTAAAAAAAAAAAAAAGATAATCTGTATGAAAAGTTTCTTTTCCTGAAAACTATTTCTCCTAGAACCATCACTCAATCTATATGATTCAAAAAGCCACCAAAGGTGTTAATTATGTTAATTATCTAGAAAGTTGTGATGGTTTTGAGGATGTATACATGTCACAGCTTATTAAATTGTACATTTTAAATATATGCACTTATTATATATCAATAAAACTTTTTAAAAAGCCAACCAGATTGTAAGGTATATTTTCAGGATAAAATACTTACTATCTTTGGGAGGCTGAGGCAGGTGGATCACCCGAGGTCAGGAGTTCAAGACCAGGCTGGCCAACATGGTGAAACCCCGTCTCTACTAAAACTATAAAAAATTAGCCGGGCGTGGTGGCGGTGTAATCCCAGCTACTACTTGGGAGGCTAAGGCAGGAGAATCACTTGAACCCAGGAGGTGAAGGTTGCAGTGAGCTGAGACTGTGCCACTGTACTCCAGCCTGGGCCACTGAGTGAAACTCCATCTCAGAACCAGGAAAAAAAAAAAAAAAAAAAAAAAAAAAAAATATATATATATATATATATATAACATATATATATAACTTATATATATATGATGTATGTTTATATAATATATAATATATACCCATATGTTTTATTATTATGTATTATAATTTTATTATATTATGTAATATGTCATATATATATTTTATAATCCATACACACCACAATTTCTATATAATAGGTATTTTTTTTTTTTTTTTTTGAGATGGAGCTTCGCACTTTTGCCCAGACTGGAGTGCAATGGTGCGATCTTGGCTCACTGCAACCTCACCTCTGGGTTCAAGCGATTCTCCTGCCTCAGTTTCCTGAGTAGCTGGGTTTACAGACACCCGCCACCACTCCCAGCTAATTTTTTGTATTTTTAGTAGAGACGGGATTTCACCATGTTGGCCAGGCTGATCTCGAACTCCTGGCCTCAGGTGATCTGCCTGCCTCAGCCTCCCAAAGTGCTGGGATTACAGGCGTGAGCCACTGCGCCTGACCAAGAATTATATTTTTAAAGTTTGTTATTTGTTTTTTATTTCTTTATTTCACCCACCCTTTATTCACCTGTATCTTATACCCCAGAAACACATATTTAAAGTAGGAAAGACAAATAGAATTAAGGAGGCCTTTGTGCCCGTTGAAATTTAGATATAGGACCTTAGAGAGCTTTTTACCATATGTAAGACTCAGTGGAGTATCTTTAAGTAATTTGCCCAAATTTGAATGTGGAGAATTGGAGTTGTGTATTCTTCAAGGAATCCTCTTCTTATAGTTTAACAGATTATGACTCATCTTTGGCAAGGAGTAAAGAGCATGATTTTAGTGAGGCTTTTTCCTTCTCTTTTCTTTCTTTCTTTTTTTTTTTTTTTTTGGAAGAGGTTAAATGGCTTAATGCTTTTAAATATTCCTTTTCTCCCCGCATGTTATACATTAAATTTTGGCATGTTGGGCCATAGACTCTATGAATAGATTTGTTTAGGGAAGAACTAGGTTTGTTCCATTATTCTTGCCTCTATGGTCTTCAGCACAGTACAGATATCTTAATGTAAGTTTGTTAATTGGTAGTTTAATGTTAATCAAATATTCCTTATGCTGCCCAGTATATATATCAGGTAAATTTCTATATGTATAATATCAGGAATTTTTTTTTTTTTTTTTTTTAGATAAGGTCTTGCTCTGTTGCCCAGGCTGGAATGCAGTGGTGTGGTCACTGCCCACTGCAGACTCAACCTCCCAGGCTCAAGCAGTCCCCCCACCTCAGCCTCTCAAGTAGCTGGGACTACAGGTGTGCACCATCACTCTTGGATAATTTTTATTTTATTTTATTTTTTGAGATGAAATTTCATTCTTGTTGCCCAGGCTGGAGTGCAATGGCGCAATCTCAGCTCACTGCAACCTCCACCTCCCAGGTTCAAGCGATTCTCCTGCCTTAGCCTCCTGAGTAACTGGGATTACAGGCACCCACCACCATGTCCGGCTAATTTTTTGTATTTTTAGTAGAGACAGGGTTTCACCGTTTTGGCTAGGCTGGTCTTGAACTCCTGACCTTTAGGTGATCCACCTGCCTATGCCTCCCAAAGTGCTGGGATTACAGGCGTGAGCTACCACGCCCAACCAATTTTTAATTTTTTTTTTTTTTTTTTTTGTAGAGATGGAGTTTCACCAGGTTGTTTAAGCTTTTCTTGAAGTCCTGGCCTCAAGCAATCCTCTTGCCTCAGCCTCCCACAGTGCTGGGATTACAGGTGTGAGCCACAGTGCCCAGCTGAAGCTTCTTTATTGTTGGAATTAATGCCTATGTTAAATTTAGAACCTTGGCAAATTTTCATGAATTAAAAAAAAAGTCTACTAAAATGATCAGAGTTGCGTTTCTGGGGTTGGGGCTATCAGGGCATTAATGAGTGATTTGAAAGCTTTAGTTCTTTTTACAACACTAGCAGGACACATTGGAATCACCTATGTCCAGGCCACAACCCAGAGGTGAGGCCCTGGGTTATTGTAATGTACAGCCACATTGTGCTTTATGATGCTGTCTCTCATACCATATTCCCCCATACCTAAGCTTTCTATCATAGAACTTTTCAGACATGTAGAAAACTTAACAGTAATTCAACAAACACCCATATTCTCTCTACCCCGATTCAGTAGTTATTAAACTTTTGTCGTATTGGCTTTATGAGTCTGTCCCTCTTTCTCTGAGTACTTTTTTCCTGTACCATGTGAAAGTAAGTTTCAGATATCGTGAGTCCCTACCATCAAATACTTCAGAATACATGTTCTGAGAATAAGGACATTTGCTACATAACCACAATGGCATTATCACACCTAGGAAAATTGGAAATAACTTGAAATGCTTTTCAAAAATTCAGTTCATTAAAGACATATGAATTTATATCCTACTAAAAATTAAATGCATATAAAGTGAGAAGTTTCACAGAATATGGAATTCTGGAAATTTCTGGTAAAGATATGCATTTCTTCTCTGTGTTTGCAAGTGAGGCCACTACTTCAAACATTTTTATGAGGTAAACACATTTTCTATGTTTAGTGAGGTAAAATCTTTTCTAGCTCTCCCAACTCATGATCATAGCGATGAGAAGAAAGAAACATTTCTCAAAGTTCATGCCACAATGTGGTTTAGTGGGAAAAGCTCAGTCTTGAGTCAGAAGGAATAGTGTTGGTTCAAATAGTTGCTCTGAGCCTTTACTGCAGGTGACCTTGCAGAAGTGAAGGTCTTGTATCAGTTAAGATGCTTTTAGAAGCTGCCCTCAAGCTCACTGGAATCATCAGGAAATGTATTCTTTTCACAAAAAATTCAGAGGCAGGGGCAGGCCTCAGGGTTGGTCAGTTCTGGAGCTAAGGTTCTGAGTGTCTTTCTGCTGTGCCAGGCTCCTTGTTGGCTCTGACTTTGTTTCAGCTCCTTCCTCCAGCTGGTTTATAGCCATACATCACCATATTGAGAAGTCAGAAACCTCTCCACAGGATGGACTGTCAGTTTTCCTGTCTGATTGGGCATCTCTGCCCACTTCTGGACCAGTAGCTGTTTTCAGAGAGCATTCTGCCCTGGATGACTTGGACTAACCTGTAAACCTACCCCTAGAGCCAGGATGGGGTTCACTTAGGGAGAGGAAGGGAGGAATGGATGTTGGGTATGTCTCTAAGACTCCATTTTCTTTGCCGTCAAATGGGAACAATGATATCTACCTCTATGCTTATTACTGACATAAAATAAGTGAAGCAACAAACACAAAGCTGATGTTTACTAAATGTTAATTCCTATTCTTTCTTCTCTCCTTTCAATCTTATGTAAAATCCCATCTTCCTTTGATGCTGCCACCCTCCATACTAGTAAGCATTTGTAAGTGACTCCCTTGGCTGGTCTCCTACCTGACCTCTTACCTCACTATCTAGGGCATAGCATTTTATGTGAGCTTTGCAAATTGGTCAGACCTTCCATTAAGCTATCTTGCCCATCTTATTCTTTTCTTATGTATTTCTTTTAAATTTTTTCTATAATATATCCCTGGAAACATCTTATATATTTCAACTTCACTTGATGTTTTTCCAAAACCAAGGACGGGAAATTGTTAACATTGTGTACAAGGCCAGGCATGGCAGCATGCACCTGTAGTCCCAGCTACTCTAGAGGCTGAGGCAGGAGGATCACTTGAACCCAGGAGTGCAAGAGCAGCCTGGGCAACGTAGCAAGACCCCATATTTTAAAAATAACACTTAAAAAAACAGTGTGTTGTACATATTTATCAAATGTGAAGAAAATCTCTTCAGCTTTACTGTCCATAAAACCGAGTTGAAATAGATTTCCCCCTTTATGAAAAGAAAACCATGGTGACCCATGAAAAGGTAAGCAAAATAAAAAGGTATTTGAAATATAGTAACTTATTTGTGCAGGATAGACCAGGTCTTTGATATTTTAGGAAAATCTAGACTCACCACAGTAGTGTAGCTGCTCCAGTTTCACCAGAATTTCCTTAAAAAAAAAAAAAAAAAATGTCTAATTCCAGTCTGGTCAAGATGGTAAAGCCCCGTCTTTACTAAAAAGACAAAAATTAGCCAGGCATGGTGGCAGGCACCTATAATCCCAGCTACTCGGGAGGCTGAGGCAGGGAATTGCTTGAACCTGGGAGGTGGAGGTTGCGGTGAGCTGAGATCACACCACTGCACACTAGCCTGGGTGATAGAGCAGGACTCTGTCTCAAAAAAAAAAAAAAGTGTCTAATTTACCAATACATCTTTTTTTTTTTGGATTCTTTGGTCTTGAACCCTCTCATACTGTTGCAGGAGAGAGTCATCTTCCAAAGACATGTTTTCCAATACTGTATGCAGGAACAATGTAGGGTCTTTGTTTAGGCATGCACTTTTCAAAATAGAGAAGGATTGTCATATTTTTCCCCCTATGATATTTCTAAAGCACTTCTGAAACACCTGTGACTTCCTGCAAAATTGCCACAACCTAATTACATGAGATGTTCTTCCCTTTTGGATTTTCTTCCAGAATGACAGGATCACTCTTGAAAGAAAGTTATTGATCCCTGTTGACCCCTGTAAGTAGAATGTTTAATTCTGCCACCCTCCGTGGCAAGAGAATGGAAGAAGGGTGAGAAGTCTGGTCTGTCTCTTGACTTGGAAGATGGTGAACTCTGGCTTGTTCCTTTCTGTTACTTTTTTTCAGTGTCTTTAATTTTTAGATTTAGTGTTGAGGTAGCTGTTGATCTGTTAAGCTCTGTAAATACTGAAAATACTCAGATTTTGGATGGTTCGATCCGTAATTCAGAACTTCTGCTGGCATGAATCTTTTCAGCCAGAGAGATGTTTTTTAAAGGAACTCTTTAAGTGTGTGTTGATGATTCTAACACATCTCAAATTAGGTTCTATAATTGTAATGCTGCACAATGAAGGCAAAACTCTGAGATAAATTATAATTTTATTAAAGAAGCCAGAGAAAGGACATTGTGGCTATAATTTTGGTTAAAATTGCTGAGTTTTGAGAATAAAAAAATTTGAAATTCACATTGCATTCCTTGAAGTGCTATTGGTTATTTTTAAGAAGGATGAAATATGATTATAACTTATGAAGCTTGGTTTCATTTGAGCACATTTTAAATGTTAGTGCCTTGCAGAAAAGTTTTGTGGACAAGATTCCCTTTTCTGTGTAACAAATGCTTTTACTGTTTAGCTAAGGTTTGCTACTAATGGCTCAGAGGCTGAAATGAAAAGTGAAATGGCTGTTGTTTCCCATCTAATAGCTTGATTTTGTTTTTATTTCTACTACCCAGTGTTAAAAAAAAAAAAAAGAAAGAAAGCCAAGATCAAGATCCAAAAGCTCAAACAAACTAACATTTAATTTCCCAACTAGAATAAGACTGGCCTTGCCGTGACGTGAAAGTCTTGTATGGGAAACGTTTATTCACGGCTGCGCAGTTGACCATACTCATTGCTGGATCAGGGTGTATTCTTGTCTTCAGACAATCAAGCAGGTAAAAACCAATTGAGACTAAGCAGTTGGACTGACTCAATTTCTCTTTTTCCTCTCTGTTGAGAAATGTTTTAACTGTGTTTCTTGCCCCTACTTCTTGGTCTACCTGAGAGAATAGAACAAAAGTCTAATTAACAGTGGATTGGAAAGCAACAAAGAGTCCAGAGTGTATTATCTGCCACTTATTACTGAAGGTTTATACTCCAATGATAGAGCAATTGCTAGCGCTTTGTCTTTGTGTTTGCTTCTTTCTTAATTCTGTCATTCCTGTGTACTCTCTTGGAGCTTCTCATGGGCAAGATCTACAATTTCAAGTTGTGTGCGATGGATTTTAAGGGCAAACTGCAATTGTTCCAGGTCATTTATTGTTTTCTTTTTTCTCGAGGAATTCTTATTCTGACTGAAAACTGCAGCATGACCAGTGAAAAATTGTTGACCAGCTAAGGAGAATGTATTTACAATAGTTTTTAAAAACTATTTGGAAAAGAGATTATACTTGGAGAAAATTTGTCTGTACTTTGGCTAAGTCCCTAGACATAAGCTTTATTGTGTACCAGGTCATGGATCCATCTTTCCTACCTTAGCATGAAATCGTTGTGGTACAAAGACACTCTTGTCTCCTCAGCATTGTTGTGTTCCACTGCCACTAATTTCATGTTATCACTAGTGTAGTGATTACTGAATGGTAAGTACACTAGATTGACATGGGTCATGAATATTTATTTTTTGCAGTACTTAGGCATTTTAAGAACAATATGATAAAATGGAAACTTTTCCATGCAGGCTAATTTAGGGTTATTAATAGTTATAAAGGTATTTGACCACTTGTTTTTCTGTTTTGATCTTACGTGATGATTGGACAGGGAGATGGACAAAGAAGCATTGCATAAAAGAGATCACTTTCATGATGGAGGAGAGGTGCTTGTTACCACCATTTTTTGTTTGTGCAATCTACAAATCAGTTCATATGGCCTCTGACAACTGTTCTGGTGACCTAGGTTCATGTGTTTTGGAGAAACAGTGACTTTTATTATTGAATAATTATGTAAATAAGGAGTTTTTTTAAACATGGATTTTCCATTTCCTAAAATAGAGGCCTTTTCTTTAAGATTCTTTTGTTTCTCTTTATGTTATTCGTATACTTATTGACATTGTTGGTGTGAGAATTACTCTTTTAAATTGTTCTTCAGTTCAAGTTGTTGACATTCCAGCTAACAGTATCCCTACCTCTCACCTTGGGAATACAAAATGAGATTCTCTATGGAATACTTAAATCTTAACTTTTGAATGCTAGATGCAGGTATCAGTTTAAACTCATTACACCATTATATGATGAGGAAAAAATAGGCATTTTATGACTAGGAAAAGTTGTTGGCAAAGAAAAGTTCTGTTTTGTTTAGTCAATTACTGAAATGGAATGGAGTCTTCTTCTTTTTTTCTTTTTTGAGATGGAGTTTCGCTTTTGTTGCCCAGGCTGGAGTGCAATGGTGCTATCTCGGCTCACCACAACCCCCGCCTCCCGGGTTCAAGCGACTCTCCTGCCTCAGCCTACCAAGTAGCTGGGATTACAGGCATGCACCACCATGCCTGGCTAATTTTATATTTTTAGTAGAGACAGGGTTTCTCCATGTTGGTCAGGCTGGTCTCAAACTCCTGACCTCAGGTGATCCGCCTGCTTTTTATTAGGTGTGCCTTTGAAGCCGAAATGATTCAATGCTTACAGTCACCTATGAGCATTTGTGTAGTGAGTTCTTGGAACCCTTTGTGCTCCTGGAGAGGCAGTTTATGTAGCAAACGTGTAGTAAGCAAGTGTATTATGACTTTTCTAACTATCACACCATCAAGCACATGATGCTTTGATGTACTGGAGTGCAGCAAGCAGTTACACCATGGGGTGTCAAGTGGAAACTCGGGCACCTGGTCAACCCACTTATAAATTTCTGTTCTTCACATGTCCTCCTATTTTCTCTGTGTGTATTTATAATTGCTGTTAGTGATCCTGTCAATTTGACAAACAGAAAAGGTAACAAAAGTAAAGTCCAAATAGCCAGTTTTAGAATTTTAAGTAAAAGTTGGATCGGGGCAAATATTAAGAATAAGGGTTCCCGTCAATTCAGTTTCTCTTACTATTCTTACTGATTGCCTTGACTGACAAGTTGACTGATTTACTTTATGTGAGGTTTTATTCTTTTAAAGATAGAGTTCGTGAACTTTGTACTGGCTCCAACTGTGTGAAGCTCTGCTCTAATCATTGCTTTTTTTCCGTCGATAAAATTCCTGCTCATTTAAAGAATTCCTAACTGAGACTATTAATGCTCCTGCCTGCTGCCTTTTTGCTATCATTGTTTCACATCATCATTGACTTGTGTATTCAGGTATCTTTCACCACATAAAGGAATGAAGCTGGTGACAGCCATTTTCAAGTATAATCTGAAACTACTTCCAGATTTTTCTACAAAGGTGTTTGGCATCTGGGTTAGCACTCATGCTGGGGAGGAACCCTGGGGTAGATAGCCCTCTAGGTTTCTTGATGTCTTTAGGATATGTGGCCAATATTACTTGCTGGCACCGACCCTAAAAAAGTTGAACTGGCGTTGTACTTTTTACACTCCTGTTACGTCTAACTATAGAATGAAGGAAGTGCTCATGGCACTTCCCCCTTGTTTAGTGAGTTCTCCTCCGCAGCTCTCAGAGGAGTTGGCCAGGGTCCGGCTGGATGCCCAGTCCATGTTTCTGTTCTTTTCTAGTTCCTGTAAGGTAATGCTGCATAAAACTTTCACTTGTTGTCTTCTTTTTTTCTTATGTCCTCCTAAAAATTGAAAAGTAGTATTTGTTATTATCATCACCATTTCTCAGACACTGAGAATAAGGCCTATCCTGGCTAAGTGTTTGACCTAGGATTATACGTAATCAACTGCAGAGCCAAAAACAGAACTTGGGATTCTTTCTGGGCTTCATTTTATTACTTGAGCCATAGTTTCTCCTTTTTTCAGCTACACTTAAAACAGGACCAAAGAAACTAATTTCCAGGGACCAAGAATATTTCCCACATCTCTTCTTCAGTGTTCCAGTGTTAGGATTTACATGAGATTTATTGTCTGAAGTAAAGTTTCATTGCCAGTTATAAACATGATCCGCTCCCATATTATTCCTGATTTGACTGCTATCCCAGAACGTGATGGATAGTTGAAGAAAGATTATAATGAATGCAGCCCCTATTTTCTTTTTTGCCCTTCTAAATTTGATTTAACAGGCTGCTTTCTGCCAGGAAATTTCATGAATGGGCAAATGTTAATAAGCCAGATTTTTTTTCCCCTTTATAGTATTAAATGTAACAAAATATCTCCCCAAAGTGAATTCAGTTAGACTATGTTAGTACTTGAATGAGTACTTCCTGAACTTATAGGAAGGAGCAACTGCAACCACTCTGAAAATGAAGTGGTTCCTATAAAACTTGGTTACTGCAGTCTGAATATATTTTATGCTTTGAAATATTTTGTCCATAGTTCTTTTTGTTAGTGAATGTAGAGCTTGAGGGGAGTTCCGGAAAAACTAGAATCAACTGTTCTGCTTTCAAAATGCTTTTTAAAAATCAGACTGAGGATAAAGTTGCCGAATGACAGGTTTTCCCCACTTTCAGAGTAACAAAAGTGAAAGTTGCATTTTGATCAATTTTGCGTAGTCTTCTTAGTGAAATAAGATCCAAAGTGCATGCTGTTGTGCTCACACCAAGCAGTTAAGCAGTTTTGTTGTTTTAGTGCCGCTGAACGTGAACTGGTGCATGTCCACACATGCCACACATAAAGAGTCCATTCTTGCTCATGTGCAGCCCGAGAAGCCTGGCCACAGAGGTCTTGGGCTCAGTGGAAATTGGCAGCCTCTCTTCTCCTGTAAACAACAGCCTGACGTCACCCCATGCAGTGGTGATAGCGGACCCACTTCAGAGATTCCCCATTGACAGAACTGTGGAAGGGCTGGCTTTGATCATCTTCAGTCACGCTTGAGTGAACGCAGTGCAGAGAAATTTGTTAATGTCAGAAATACTGAAGTAGCCCTTTAAAACTGTTTTTAAAGTACTTATCTGTGAATTTTCACATGTAATCCCAACAACAAATCTGTGTGATCAGCAAGAGAATTGTGGCTGTTCCTATCTTAGAAATGTGCCAATTCAAGTCCAGAGAATAAAAGTTAGTAAGTGGTGGGAGAGTGACTGAAATTCAGGCCTTCTGAGCCCTGCCTTGTCTGTCTTTCCACTGTATTAAATAATTTCTGTAGAATAGTAACTGTTAATGGTTCCCTTCTGCTACTTCCTCTCCCATCTAAAATGTGTGGTTTGATGATTTATGAATTTTTTTTTCCCCCAGTTAAGACATCTGTGCTTGAACATCAGATACATTTTTTTTGCATTTGGGAACTCCTAGACAATAAGGTAACCCACTCCTCTGCTTCTGAGAGAGCCTTTGAAAAATCTAGCATAAGCCTACACTCACAGCTTAATTGGAAAGATTTATTAACAAGATGATCCTGTTGCTCATTTGGCTTCTGAAAGCTACGTAAAATTGAGAGGATGAATGGTCGTAATTCTTTTGTGTTGTTAACTGGAAGAGGCAAAACCAACATGAAAGGACTGCTCTATTAGTTAGAAATCAGAATTTTATTGGCGGAGGAAGAGAAAGTTGAATAGCCACTGGTGAAAATATAACTTATTTGTTATATAAAATAGTTGTCTTTTCTCATGTGCTCACTTCTGGTTTATTTTCAGGCAGTTACAAAAAGTAGAAAAAGAACTATTACTTTCCATGATTTATATAGTTGCATATCTGATTTGGGAATACTTCAGGTTGTAGGTAGCTTTTGGTTTTCTGTTTGTGACTGAGTTAGTTTTTCAGGGTGACATTAAGAATAGGTAGGAAGAGTGCTTAGATATGTGTGGATTATCCATAGTGAAGTATGTGGATCTTCTCTGCTGAATGCCTGGAACTTGGAGCAGCTCACCTGGGAGGTGTATGTTTAGGGAATACAAATTTATGTTGATTTTAGTTTACCCTTGACTGAAAAGCAAATGTAGTTTTAAAAAATAAACTGGGAGCAGCTCACCTGGGAGGTGTATGTTTAGGGAATACAAATTTATGTTGATTTTAGTTTACCCTTGACTGAAAAGCAAATGTAGTTTTAAAAAATAAACTGGGAGCAGCTCACCTGGGAGGTGTATGTTTAGGGAATACAAATTTATGTTGATTTTAGTTTACCCTTGACTGAAAAGCAAATGTAGTTTTAAAAAATAAACTGGGAGCAGCTCACCTGGGAGGTGTATGTTTAGGGAATACAAATTTATGTTGATTTTAGTTTACCCTTGACTGAAAAGCAAATGTAGTTTTAAAAAATAAACTGGGAGCAGCTCACCT
>NW_016809658.1:2151583-2155225 GCF_001698545.2 Rhinopithecus bieti
GGTGATTGAGCAAGACTCCATCTCAAAAATAAATAAATAAATAAATAAATAAATAAATAAATAAATAAATAAATAAATTTGGGTGAAAGAAATATATCCTACTGAATAAAATAAAACAATCTAAAAGGTTATTTATTTTGCATTTTATTGCATTAAATGGAAAAAAATGTTTTGCCTTTAAAAGATGATACTACTAGTTTTAAAATTACAGCAGGCTGAAGGAATAAAGTATATAGAAGGTTCTCAAAGCCTCCATTTATGAAGAAACAAAACAAGTCGCTGCCTTCTTACCATCTTTCTCTTTTTTCTGTGAGTGACAAAGAATAAGGAGCAAGTAACAGCTGCTGGCTAAAGCCTCTCACTTCTGTTCTGCAGTTAAAGTCTCAAAGTCTGGGGCTGCTGTGAGCATGGCGTGATGCGTGCAGAGAGCAGACTGTGCAATGCATTGTGCTGGCCATGCAGAGAGCTGCCCATGCAAGGAGCAGCCATGCGGTAAGCTACTCATGCAGGGAGTAGCCATGCAGGAGCTCAAGGAGAGGGCAGCCCTTGCAGTGCTGTGGGCACTCTGTGGAATGCAGTGCAGAAAGCAGCCAGTGCAGCGTGCATGCCAGTCTGGGTCTTCCCCAACACTGCCCTTGGGGAAACCCACAGCTATTCTTACAGGAATGGCAGTAGGGGGTCTGCCCAGACCAGCTTTAAGTTAAAAACAAAACAAAGCAAAACAATTCCTGAAGTGCCCCAGCTTATCATCTAACAGGCAGTGGAGTTTCTCAGCACTGCCTGAGGTTGTTTGTAATTGTAAACTAATAGTAGTAAGGGCAGAGGCCAGATGTTAGATAACTGAAGTCAATGGTAGACCAGCTGGAGAGCCAAGCTGGGCTTAGATTTTAACTCTTAAGTTGTCTTGCTGTCCACTCCACACATAGATGTAATATGAACAGAAAACAAAGTAGAATTTCAGTTTTAGTTATTTGGGAAAGCATTAGCTTTTTATTTTAATACTTCAGAGTTTGTTGAAAAAAGCATTTTGGCAGGTTGGTACAAGGAGTAATACCATCTATATCTGTGTGGTGCCTTGCAGTTTGTAAGTGCTGTCATGAGCATTATCCTATTTAACACCCACAGCCACAACCACCTTGTGAGGTATTGCCTCCCATTTTACAAATGAGGAAACAGACTTCTGAGAGTTTACAGCTTGTCCAAGGGCACATAGCTAGTAGTCATTAGAGCCATCCTGCTCCAGTAGTCCCTCCACCATGCAACCAGCACTTTGATAGCATCTAGCTTCCTGGTCTTCCCTATCTGTCACTCTCATATTTTCACAGAAAACCACCGTCTAAAAATCTGCCTTAGTGACCATTCCATGTTACTCACAATAAGAACATATATATTATCAAAGGGTAGCTTCTTGATTGACTTTGAAGTCAATAATTGAATAAAAGAAGAGCCTTGTTATTTCTTACTTAGAACCATGCTGAATGAACCTTAGGGACCATTTGGTTCAAATATGTATATATATATATCTAAATCTAGAGTAAAGCCCTTCATAAGGAAAGTGAAACTCCAGTTAATTGCAAAGACTAGGGCCCACTTCCTCAAACTCGGACCATTGTGTTCTTTCTTTTAAAGGACACCTCCTTCAACAGAGGTACAGATCTTGTCTCAAGAGCTAATTTGACTTGAGCTTCTAGCAGATATTCCTGAGTGTCTACTCTGTGCAAAGCCCTGTGTGGAACCAGCTCTGGAAGAGTTTTGGATCTAGTGGGAGAGACTTAATTCAGGAGAAAATGCAACTAGTGCTAAGTCTTCAGCCATTTAAAAGACTAAGAATGTCATAGATAATCCAAATTTGGTCTTGGTCGTCAGGAAACATTTATGAAGAAGCCCTTTCTTATATGTTCTTATATGACCTCCTATTTGTACAAAAATAGCAACTGTGGCCACTTTGGAGCTTTTGGAATAATGCCACCCATCCCTGAGAAGCTGAAGTATAATATTAAAAGCAAATCAAACTGTTGTTAGCACTAAGTTTCTCTTTAGGTCTTGTCCCTTAAAGTTTTAACTTAGAAAATCACATATTACTCATATCTTGTTATAAAAGCTCTGCTAATGACTTTGAGCTGCTTAAAATACATTTTCAAAGAGCTGATGGTGAGCAAGCCACATGTTTCACGGCCTTCCCTGAGCACTGATCAGCTGAGAACCTGGAGAGCCTTTCTGAATGCACCCCTGATAATTTGGGCTGTCTCCAAGTCAAGCTGAATTGATAGGGAATGCAAAATTGATCAGAATAATTACAAGTGTCATTATATGAAAGAGATCACTTTGCCAATGAACACTCACAGAATGCCTTTATAGACCTAATTTGCACCAGAATTAAGTTTGTCTTTCTCAATAGTTGCTTCCTAAACTGAACAAACTGCATGGTGTAAATGGGTCAGTTTTCACAGTACTCTGCATGAAATATTCAGATATACACAAAGGCAGTGGGATTGTAAATTTCAAGGGCAAAGTAGTCTCCAATAAAGCAGGTATGGGAGGAAGCTGTGTTACATTCTTAGAGGAATGAGTTTCTCTTTAACTTAAAAAACCTCATTCAGTGTCCTGCTTGCTTCGCATGGATCATACTCAGCTTCCATTTTTTGCCTTTTAGCCAACCTCTTTTCATTTACTCATGTTTCTGCCTCTCAGTCAGCAGTATTTGGCTATAATCGGGTGTTTTTGCCCTCAGTTAGTTCTCCAGGGTCTAACAACTCAATAGAATAGAATGCTTTTGGGTGAGTTTTTTTTTTTTTTTTTTTTGAGACAGAGTTTCGCTCTTGTCGCCCAGGCTGGTGTGCAGTGGTGTGATCTCAGCTCACTGCAACCTCCATTTCCCAGGATCAAGCAATTCTCCTGCCTCAGCCTTCCGAGAAGCTGGGATTACACGTGTGCACCACCACGCCCAGCTAATTTTTGTATTTTTAGTAGACATGGGGTTTCACCATGTTGGCCAGGCTGGTCTCTAACTCCTGACCTCAGGTGATCTGCCCGCCTTGGCCTCCCAAAGTGCTAGGATTACAGGTGTGAACCACGCACCTGGCCAATTTTGGGTTCGTTTTTAAAAAATAAAGACACTGTATTGATAAAGGACTGTGTAGTACCTGACTACCATAATGTGTCTCACTGGCTTTAAATCAGGCCAGAGACAGAAGTAAAATATTATAAATAGTGCATACGTTTGAGGATTCCACCTCCACTTACCATGTTTACCCCAAAATGTTCTTTATTTCATTATAGTAGTGAAGATGACAGTTGAATTTCAGCAGTAATTTTTTTTTTTTTTTTTGAGACGGAGTCTTGCACTGTCTCCCAGGCTGGAGTGCAGTGGCGCAATCTCAGCTCACTGCAAGCTCCGCTTCCCGGGTTCAGGTCATTCTCCTGCCTCAGCCTCCCGAGTACCTGGGACTACAGGCGCCCACCACCTCACCTGGCTAATTTTTTGTATTTTAGTAGAGACGGGGTTTCACCGTGTTAGCCAGGATGGCCTCCATCTCCTGACCTCGTGATCTGCCCACCTCGGTCTCCCAAAGTGCTGGGATTACAGGCGTGAACCACCGCACCTGGCTTTTTTTTTCTTTCTTTCTTTTTTTTTTTTTTTTT
>NW_016809658.1:2155262-2194504 GCF_001698545.2 Rhinopithecus bieti
TTTTTTTTTTTTTTTGAGACGGAGTCTTGCACTGTCTCCCAGGCTGGAGTGCAGTGGCGCAATCTCAGCTCACTGCAAGCTCCGCTTCCCGGGTTCAGGTCATTCTCCTGCCTCAGCCTCCCGAGTACCTGGGACTACAGGCGCCCACCACCTCACCTGGCTAATTTTTTGTATTTTTAGTAGAGACGGGGTTTCACCGTGTTAGCCAGGATGGCCTCCATCTCCTGACCTCGTGATCTGCCCACCTCGGTCTCCCAAAGTGCTGGGATTACAGGCGTGAACCACCGCACCTGGCTTTTTTTTTCTTTCTTTCTTTTTTTTTTTGGTTGGGGGGATGGAGTCTTGCTCCATCGCCAGACTGGAGTGCAGTGGCACGATCTCAGCTCACTGCAACCTCCACCTCCCAGGTTCAAGTGATTCTTCTGCCTCAGCCTCCCGAGTAGCTGGGACTACAGGCGTGCGCCACCACCCCCAGCTAATTTTGTATTTTAGTAGAGACGAGGTTTCACCATGTTGGCCAGGATGGTCTTGATCTCTTGATCTTGTGATATGCCCACCTTGGCGTCCCAAAGTGCTAGGATTACAGGCGTGAGCCACCGTGCCCGGCCAGCAATAATCTTTTAATATTTGTAACTTTAAATGAATTGTTCCAGTTTTCCCTTTTCCATGATAAATAGAGTGTGGTGAGGGCAGGGAGGTTAATGAGTTTTAGGACAATAATGTGTTTATTATTTATTGGGATTGAAATTTTCAGTTCGTCACTTCAGCCCCCAAGTCTTTAGGACAAAAACAGGCATTGCATATATATTTGATTGAAAATGTGAGAAACCTATGAAAGTAACTTAGCAGAAAATGGGGACTTACTGGCTTATAGGATCTAAGAAAGAATTGGGCCACCAAACTGTGGGAAGAGCAGTAATGCAACTGGCCTCAGTATGGCCAGAACTCTCTCCATCTTTCATCTCTGCCTCTTTCTGCATGTTTATTCCATTCCTTCTCAGAGCAGACCATTTCTCTGTATGGCTGGAAACGTGCCCACCAGCAATTTATCCTGTAGCTTCTGTTACTGAAAAGTTCTGTGACTGCCAAGTTAAAAAATTATAAGCAAGTAACTCATGAGGTGAGGGTCACATAGAAACATGGTGACATGTGTGTTTGCCTGTATGACTATAAGTGGCTGGGTGGCTGTTTCCCTGGAAAGAGATAGTAGCTGGGCAGAAAATTACCCAGCATGTATGCTCAGTACAGTGTGCCCAACTAGTGCCTTTCAAATGTTTGGACAGAAACCCACAGTAAGAAATGTATTTTACATTGAGACACATGTATACACACACGTTTGATTGAAGAAAATTATCTTGAAACCATACTCATCCTCACTATATACAAGGCATGCTGCTGTTTTCTATTATATTCAAAGGTAGTTCATTTTTTAAAAATTCTGACTGTAATTCATCTAATTGATCTCATGACTCAGTGGATAATGATCTGTAGTTTGAAAAATACTGAGCTAGACATTAAAAGTATCAGGTAAGTTCATGTGTCAGTAGATATTTGGGTATAGATATTCATTGAGTCTTGAAGGAATAACTTACATTCTAGAAGATACTAGGGACTCAAGGGTGACAAGTATTTGATGTGAATGCCTTTTCCAGTTCCCATGGTGGAGATGGCAGCAGCTTTCCTACTGAGGAATATTCTGGAGCCTCTCCTCAGCCCTTTGTAAAGTCAAGCAAGTTAAAACAAGTGCCCTGTGCTATCAGCTCCCCTCCTCTTTGTTTTGGATTTATCTTTTGCTGAGAAATACTGAAATTCTGTGGACCTAGAAAATGTCCCAAAGTGCTTTCAGTTCTCTCTTAAAAAAAAAAAAAACATCAACACAGCTTTCTTGAAAGCTTTATTGTGGCAGCAGGAAGGGCAGCTTTCCTGATCATTGTGATACTATAAAACGATGGATGATATCTTTACCTATCCAGGAATCAGTTGAAAACCTCTGGCCGGGCATGGTGGCTCACACATGTAATCCCAGCACTTTGGGAGGCCAAGGCGAGCGGATCATGAGGTCAGGAGATTGAGACGATCCTGGCTAACATGGTGA
Source organism: Rhinopithecus bieti (assembly GCF_001698545.2). NCBI lineage: Eukaryota > Metazoa > Chordata > Mammalia > Primates > Cercopithecidae > Rhinopithecus > Rhinopithecus bieti. The sequence continues at coordinate 2,157,358 of NW_016809658.1, forward strand.
AACCCCATCTCTACTAAAAAATACAAAAAATTAGCCGGGCAAGGTGGCGGGCGCTTGTAGTCCGAACTACTCAGGAGGCTGAGGCAGGAGAATGGCATGAACCTGGGAGGCGGAGCTTTCTGTGAGCCGAGATCGCACCACTGCACTCCAGCCTGGGCGACAGTGAGACTCCATCTCAAAAAACAAAACAAAACAAAACAAAAAACCCCAAAAAACTCTAAGGTCTCCAGTTTTTAATTTTCTGTTAAAACATTTCAACCTATAAGCTTCTATCTCTTAAATTGCATTTAAAGATTCAGATGGAAACTTAGTAACAGTAGTACAGAATGACTTCTGAATGTGACATATGAAAATGCAGAGAAGAGTGGCAGAGTTCCTTGCCATAGTTGGAAGCCCAGAGAGATCCTTAATAACTAATAAGTAAGTAGTAGCAGGGATCTAACTGTGAAATGCAAAGCAGTACATTTCCTTGAAACGACACTCATCCTCATTATGTGCAAAGCATTCTGCCATTTTCTGTTATATTCAAAGGTAGTTTATGTTTTAAAAATGCTGATTGTAGCCCACCTAAATGATTCCATGACTCATTCTTCTAAAGTAAAACTGTTAGAAAAATGTATTAGGAATATAGAGTTAGGGATAGAGAAAGATTTCATAAACAAGGCACACAAAATACTGACCATTAAGGAAAAGACTGATAAGTTTGACTTCTGTTGATGAGCTTCTATTCACTCAAAGACAGATTGGGAAAAGTATTTAGAACACAAGAGACAAACGACCCATATTCAGAATATATAAATAACTACTGGTGAAAGTATAGACTGGTACAACCATGTTTACCAGTGTCTCATACAGCTGGAGATAAGATACCTTGTGATCCAGCAGTTTCACTCCTAGGTTTATACTCTAAAGCAGCAGTTCCTCATACCTTTGATCTCACTTGACACTTCATCTCCTCTACATTTTTAAAAAAATTATTGAGGACCTCAAAGAACTTTTGTTTATGTGGATGATATCTGTTGATATCTACCATAGTACAAAATGGAGACATTTAAAAAAATTGTTCATTTAAAACCTATTGTGTTGACATAAATAATGATTTTGAAAGAAAATACCATTTTACCAAAACATAAAAAATATTAGTGGAAAGAGTGGCATTTACTGTTTTGTAAATCAGTTTACTGTCTGGCTTAATAAAAGACAGCTGGATTCTCACATCTACTTTTGCATTCAAGCAGTTGTGATGTGTTGTTTTGTTTGAAGCATGTAAAGAAAATGTGGCCTCACACAGCTATGTAGTTTGGAAAAAGGAGGAGTATTTTCATAACCTTTTAAATAATTGTAGATATTCCTTTTTGATACTTAATTAAAACTTTGACAAATGATAGTTTGAAAGGTTGGTGGCAGTGTGAAATCTGAATCCATATCAGTGAAATTTTAATATTTATTGCATTAAAATATTTGGTTTACCTTGCATGCTGAGTAGGTTTTTACTTATGTATGATTATGTAATGTCATACGTTGATTATTTGGAAACATTGGTTTACTGAGTTATGTAGATCTTTCCATTGTTGATACATTTTATTATACAATATTAAGATATCACATTCTGTAACTTCACCACTGATCTCATTAGAAAAGTGTTTGGTAAGGCTATACTTTCAGGCATCATTTCTATAGTCTTTTTATTAGAAAAGTGTTTAAGTATTAGGAAACTGTCAAGCTTGTAGTGGCAGACATGTTTTCCAAAATTAATTTTTACTTGAAAGCCTGAATTTTGTCACTGGCACCAACTGTCAATTGGTTTCCAGCTTTATTTTTTTTATTTAACTTTTTTATTTTTAGATACAGGGACTTGCTCTGTCACCCAGGCTGTAGTGCAGTGGTGTGATCGTAGTTCACTGTAAACCTCAAACTCCTGGGCTCAGCCATCCTTCTGTCTCAGCCTCCTGAGTAGCTGGGACTACAGGCACACGCCATCACATTGACGTAATTAAAACATTTTTTTTTTTTTTGTAGAGACAGGGCCTCACTGTGTTGCCAGGCTGGTCTTGAGCTCCTGACCTCAAGCCATCCTCATGTCTCAGCCTCCCAAAACTCTGGGATTACAAGTGTGAGACACCACATCCGGCCTGTCAGTTGTTTTTCTTCATGTGATAGGTTCGCTTGTCTGCCAGATCCTCACATTGGAAGAACCATTGTTTGTCTGACTGTCATTCCTTCAGGAAGAAATGGTGTTCTGTGATAAAAGCAACTATGTCAGCTCAAAAGCAAACAACCGCCCCAGTGCTTTTCCTCCATGAAAAGCTACCTCGGTACCTTGCTACCTCGGTGTGCGGTAGAAGGGCTTTGTGTGTGCTCTACCATTTTGTCACACAGAATATTAAAAAGACGTATATTCACAGGTAGAGATTTAATAAAAGTAATATTTCTTCTGCCTCATCAAGGGCGTTTTAAAGTGAAGCTGGCATATTTTCTTTAGCATGTAGAGGAGAGGAATACAATGACTGCTAGTACTGCCTCTGTTCATGCCAAGGCACCAGCAGTTCTTCCAGCCAGATGTTAACAGCGACAGAGGCAAAGGATATCTTAGAACTAGAATGAAAATAGTTTTAACTTTGTGGACTCTCTGAAAGGATCTGGAGATTCCCAGGGGTCCTGCTTTCCTCCCCGCAGGACCACACTTTGGAAGCCCTAGGGCATGCCCAGCTCTTGTGCACCGGGAGTACATGCACTCCAACGGGATGGGAAGCAGGGGCCCTGATCAAGGAGGGTGCGTGGCTGGGAGGGAGGGAGCTTTTGCAGTACTGACCTGGGTAGGGGCATTGTTCTAGACGATGTCAATCAGTCGTTTATATTTGTGTACTTTTCTTTTTTTTTTTTTCTTTTTTTATATTTGTGTACTTTTCTAAAAGTCTGTTTTAAGGTTTTTTAAAAATTAATTTTCTCGCATGGCTTTGACTTCTAAGTTTTGTAAACTGCATTGTTAGCCTCTGGTTTTGTGATGCAGACGGTATGAGACAGAAAGAACCATTTCTGATATTTCCCTCTTTGTGCTATATGCAGGATTTATTTGTTGAACCTTTTCTGCTTTTTGGGCTGTTTCCTTTGGTTATATTATGAGTGAGGTAGGAATTTAAGTACTTATGTGCAGTTTCCCTCTCATAGTTACTGACATGATTAAGGCAGTGAAAATTATTATTTTTTAAGACAGAGTCTTGCTCTGTTTGCCCAGACTGGAGTGCAGCTGTACAATCTTGACTCACTGCAACCCCTGCCTCCTGGATTCAAGCAGTTCTCCTGCCTCAGCATCCCTAGTAGCTGGGATTACAGGTGCCCACCACCACGCCCAGCTAATTTTTGTATTTTAGTAGGGACGGGATTTCACCTTGTTGGCCAGGCTGGTCTCGAACTCCTGACCTCAAGCAATCCACCTGCCTTGGCCTCTCAAAGTGCTGGGATTACAGGTGTGAGCCACCACACCCGGCTGGAGTACATTTTTTAAAAATCCACAACTTTATATTGTGCTTAGTTACTTGAGATTTAGCAACCTTACTGTAGAAGCAGCTCCCACTATCATTATTTTCTGGAAGGGGAACAAAATGAAGAGTGACGAGTAAGAACACGAAGTGTAGAATAAAACCATTTCTAACCTCCTTAATAAGTTCGCTGTTACTAAATCATAAAACTATGTTGGCTTTGTAAGTGAAATAAAATACAGTAAGATTTTGGCCCTGCTGTATTAAATGGCTTATGGTCATGCCTTTAGAATTTTAGGAACACATTCACTTCAGTGATCTCATTTTCTCTCTTTAGCACTGTGAATTAGGCATAACAGGTACTAATACTTCCATTTTATAGATAAGAAGATTGAGGCATAGAAAAGATCAGTGACTTACATATAACTAATTCAGTAGCGAAGCCAGAACTGGCCTAGATTTCATGAATCTTAGAATTTGCTTTTCCCACAAAGCTTGTTTAATTGTAAGCAATTCAGGATAGCCATCAAATTCAGGACCTTTTTGTCCCTGCCTCATGGGTCATCTTGCAGCAAGCCAAGCTCTCCTGCCTTCGGTCTGTCCTGTGTATATGTTGGCATCATCTGCTGTGCTTCTTTACATTCTGAGACTTGAAATGAGAACATTGAGGAGACCATAAAGACTAAATTGAATTTCAGTTTTCTCTGTTAGAAATGGAGTCCGTTGAAGTGTGCATTCTCTGCTACGACGCATAGTTGTCAGCCTGAATCCCGGTGCTATAAGTGAGAGACGTGTTAATTCTCCATTTATCAGCTGTCAAGGTGACTGGAAAGCAGTGTAGTTGGGCTGTGGATAAAAGCGATTAACTTTGAGATGTACCTGATCTCCCAACAGGAATATCTTCCTGTTCCTTGGCGTTGGTTCACCCACTTGGGGTTTGTGTGGTGTGCAAGAGTGTATGCAGTAAGAGGAAAGAATTATTCTAGCTTGGTTGCAACAGATTAGCAAAGATTGCCCGGGCTTTGTTGTGTATGTGGGATGGCGTCCTCACAGAACTCACTCTGATTTAAATGGACATATAAAATCCTTGCAAAAGCAGCTAAGAATATCTGGCAAAAGAGTCAGGTAATTAGAAAATAAATTGAGACTCTTTATATAGTTTGTCCAGGCTAATCTTTTTTTTAAAAATAAGATTTACTGTTGTTGATGTTGGTGTCTCTGAATAAATAAAACGTTTTGAACATTATAGGCCCTGTATTTCACAATACAGGATCCAGATTCAGAAAATACTTTTCTTACTAAATCCTGGAAGGATATTATTTGTAAGGCATAAGGTCTTAATCCAAGTGTTTTACAAGTGAAATATAACAGAAATCTGATAAATGAATCTGTTAATTGCATTTTTCCTGATGCATTTCAAATAGGGCAGTCTCTAATTATAAGCATCCCCTACATACAAATGGCTGCTGCTCTTGCCCCAGTTTTCCCTTTCTAACCAGGCCCAGATGCTGCTGCCACAGAAGGCATTGTCAGTGCTTGTAGAGAATGAGAGGGTCAGAGCAGAGGAAGGAGGAGAAGTTATAGAAACAGTAAACAGGGGAGCAGACCCCAGGAACAGAGCGCATATGGACCTATTGTGATGCTTTCCTGCCCTCTTGTTTGCTGTTGGAGTTTTTCTTATTTATCCTTGTCAAGTGCCACTGAATAGAGTAACACGTTTAGGGTAACAGGCGTCTTCTTTAACATATGTCAAAAAGGTTAAGAGCATGAGCTTTGGAGTCTGACACTTCAGACTTGAAATTGGGCGTTACCACCTCCCAGTGGTGTGACCTTTGGGCAGGTTGGCTCACCTCGCCTGTCAAGTCTATTTTGTCTTCTGTGAATGGGGATAATTGTACCTACCTCCCAGGGTGATTCGAAGGATTAAATGAAGATCTGTATACATACAGTGTACATGACCCCATGCTGAAGACGTACTAAGCTCTTACTAGACAGTAGCTCTTAACGTATATGCAAACAACTGAAAGTTTTTAAATGATTTATATATCATAAATTATTTTTATGGTTTATATGCTTTATTTCAAATATCAACTTGAACTTTACTCCCTGGAGGTACTGACATTTTGAGAGGAGTGGGACAGCTGGGAACTTTTAGCATGGAGATGTTAGGGAAAAAGGCAGGTCAGGATGGGGAACTCAGGAGATTTAGTCCATCATATGGATCTGGGAAATGGGGAGGAGAATTCTAAAAAGTGGGAGTGGGTGTATTCCTCCTGCAGTTGAACCACATACTCATTGTTAGGACCCTAAATTCAGGCCTAGACTATTAATACTGTATCTTCCCTCTGGCTGTGCATTCAATCACCTGTAGAACTTAAAACAAATATTCATGCTTGGGCCCTGCCCTAGTCCCTCAAATGTGAATCTCTTAGGGGTGAGACTCAGAAGCACCTCGGGTAACCAATACACAGCCAGGGTTGAGAAGCACTTGAACTGTGTTTGGGTTAAGTGTACTTGTGAAGGCTAGCCTGGAAACCTGCCCATTCTATCTTCTGAACAAGTGGGAACGACACACAGACACACACCAGACATACACACACACACACACAGACACACACACACACACGAATGTGCATATGCAGTTTTAACTTCACCAGAACAGTCCTTCTTTGATTCAACAATCATAAGGAGTGCAGAAGAAATGCTATTGTCAATGGAAGGGTAAAATTTATTCACAATTAAGTGTAAAATTTCCGAGATACTATGAATGCCAAATAGAGGTACAAATTAGGATGACAGTTCAGAGAAAGGACAAAGTATTTCCGTGCTAGCAGGGAAGGCTTTTTGAAGGAAGTACCATTGGAACTGGATCCTAAAGGACAGCTAGGGTTTTGGTCCGTAGGGATGAAGCAGGGGAGAGATATTTCAGAGAGAGAGAATGGCAAGGAAAGACTTGGAGATGGCAAAGCCCAAGGCATATATATAGGAATTAGTTCCTTGTGCTGGGTGATTGAAGCAGAGAGAATGTTAAGGAAAGAAATTCTAACTAGAAAGCAGGAACAATAGATGGACCAGATGGGAGAGACGTGAAGTTCATGCTAAGGAATATGGCAAGTTAACGTAGGTCTTGAGGAGGGTGATGTGGACAGAGCTGTCTTTTAGGAAGCTGAATGACAGTAAACTGAGGGGAGAGGACTGGAAGCGGATATGTTCTCATGGACATACGTCTTTTCTGAAGAAAAGGGGCTGTGTGAAGGAGTGAGGGAACAGTGCGTGTTGAACAATGAACAGTGGTGGTTGGGCTGACATGATGAGAATGGGAAACAGGAGGGGAGGCGGCTGGATCTGAGGGAGAGCTCATTCTTTTACTCCGCCCGCTGTTGCCTACTGTCTACATTTTATTCCGCAAGATCTGTATTGGCCCATTTCAAACCACTGTTTGGGTTATTCCTAGAGATGCAAAGGCACAGAAAAAAAGCTAGAATATTTTTTGCAAACTACCTTTTTTTTTTTTTTTTTGGCTGAGATTTTTTTTTTCTGGAACCGAGTCTAGAATATTGGAAACATTGTTTAAGAGAAGATGTTTCAATTACAACCTGCTCATAACTGCTGATTCCTCCCAAATTACTTCGAAAAACCCAGCAACAGGAAGACTTCCCTGGAAAACCATCCACAGCTCTTATTTCCCCAAATCTCATTCTCCCTTTGTCAGGCATTCTTTATCTCATGGCCTAGATAAAATGAACTCTTCAGGAGAGTAAGGTGCTTTTCCATTAATAAGCACAGAGAAATACTCTATTTAGAAATAGGAGGAGATTCATCAGAAGCCAATCCATGTGGCTGCAGGACTCTCATATCCAGAAAGTAAGGAAGGCGTGGAGGTGTTGAAGCACCCTGGCTTAGTCCTGGACAAACTCAGAGGCTTGGAAAGGGACAGCGACTTGTGTTATTTCCAGTTAATATAAATGTTTAAAGTGAGAAGAATGGCTACTGTTAGTGCTGCCTTAGAAATGAGACTAATTAGGCAAAACTGTGCATGATAGAAGTTATCAGTGAGATTGGGGGTAGGAAGGTGGCTTTCCCTTAAGTTTTCTCTGCTTTAATGAAATTGAAAAATTAATATAGATATGAAGACAAAAGAAAACATTAGACATTTTAATTTGATAAAGGATACCCAATCACAGCCATTGAACTACGATTTTTATATTTGTCGTTTGCCTTATTCCATGTATATATGTTTTTATGCAGTTGTAAATAATATCCATACAATGCTGTTTCCCAGAATAGGCACTTAAAATACAACAGTGATACTTTTGTATGTCGATCTCATTTTAGAATAAAATTTAATATTATAAATAGTATATGTATTCATCATAATTTATCAAGCAGTTCTCTAATACTTGATTATTATTTCTTATTTTTAGGTACTAGAGAAACACTGCATTGTTTATCTTCTACATATGCCTTTTTGCTTTCCTTCCATTATTTCCCTAGAATAGATTCCTAGGAGCATATTTATTGAGTCAAGAGTATAATACCTTTATAGTGCTTGTCCCAGTTCCTTTCTGAAAATGAGTACTTTATCTGCTCAACACTCTAATGATAATAAACCTAGAAACTATGGAGGTTTCTTATTTTACCACAGTTTTGATTATAGTTTTAAATCCCAAATTGATAAAAACTATTATTCCCTTAAATTTAGCATCACATAAATACATTTACATCATTTAAAAATAAATTCACTGGCCGGGCGTGGTGGCTCAAGCCTGTAATCCCAGCACTTTGGGAGGCTGAGACGGGCGGATCACGAGGTCAGGAGATGGAGACCATCCTGGCTAACACGGTGAAACCCCGTCTCTACTAAAAAAAATACAAAAAACTAGCCGGGCGAGGTGGCGGGCGCCTGTAGTCCCAGCTACTCGGGAGGCTGAGGCAGGAGAATGGCGTGAACATGGGAGGCGGAGCTTGCAGTGAGCTGAGATCCGGCCACTGCGCTCCAGCTTGGGTGACAGAGTGAGACTCCGTCTCAAAAAAAAAAGAAAAAAAAAATTCATTTCATGAATGTATAATTATCTAAATAAGCTATCTTTTATTTTTTATAAAATAAAATATAACTATAAAAGCTACATCTTTTATAATATCTAAATAAACTATATCTTTACTTTTATTTTATGTATTTATTTTATTTTATGTTTATTATACATATATTTGAAACAAGATCTTCTCCATCACTCAGGTTGGAGTACAGTGTTGTGATCATGGCTCACTGTAGCCTCCACCTCCCTAGCCCAAATGATCCTCCCACCTCAGCTCCCCAAGTAGTTGGGGTCACATGTGCGTGCTACCATGCCAGGCTAATTTTGTTTATTTTTTGTAGAGATGAGGTCTCATTATGTTGCCCAGGCTGGTCTTAAACTCCTGGGCTCAAGTGATCCTCCTGTCATGGCCTCCCATTTTATTATATATTTTAAAACTCCACACATTATCTTAGATTCATTATTTCCAGAAAGCATATATCACTAGTTTGTTAAACCTATAAATCACTATACAATTCTAATTTTCTTTTCTTTATAATATTTTAGGTCAGTCAATTATATTTACGTATCTAGTATGTCTCAGAATATACTTTATAAAATTTGATGTTTGTACACGTATGTTTCTTTTGTTAATTTTTTTTTTTTTGTTTTGTTTTGAGACAGAGTCTTACTCTGTCACCCAGGCAGGAGTACAGTGGCCTGATCTCGGCTCACTGCAACCTCTGCCTCCCAGGTTCAAGTGATTCTCATGCCTCAGCCTCCCAAATAACTGGGATTACAAGTGTGCGCCGCCACACCTAGCTACTTTTTGTATTTTTACTAGAGACAGGGTTTAGCCACATTGGCCAGGCTGGCCTTGAACTCCTGGCCTCAAGTTATCCACCTGCCTTGGCCTCCCAAACTGCTGAGATTATAGGCATGAGTCACCGTGCCCGGCTCTTTTGTTAATTTTTAAAAAGGAACAACCTGGGCTGGGCGTGGTGGCTCATGCCTGTAATCCCAGCACTTTGGGAGGCCAAGGCGGGTGGATCACGAGGTCAGGAGATCGAGACCATCCTGGCTAACATGGTGAAACTCCGTCTCTACTAAAAATACAAAAAAATTAGCCAGGTGTGGGCTGGCGGGCGCCCTTGGTCCCACCTATTCAGGAGGCTGAGGCAGGAGAATGGTGTGAACCTGGGAGGCGAAGCTTGCAATGAGCCGAGATCGCGCCACTGCACTCCAGCCTGGGCGACAGAGTGACACTCTGTCTCCAAAAAAAAAAAAACAAAAAAAGGAACAACCTGATTTTTACTTCAGCCAGTATATGTAGATCTGGAATACTAAAGTACATTTTTCTCCAAGCTGCAAATCTTTCTATGTTTAGATGGGTCTTTTCCAAGGATTCATTTTTCTGTATGTCTGACACATGGCTTTATTAAGACTAAAAGAAACTTTGTGGCCTAGAATAGCTTTCTAACCAGTCAATCTTTGCCACACTTTTCTATCCCCTCTAGTCCATCCTATTCATTACTCCTAGATTAATTTTTCTAAAACATTGGTTATTGAAAAACCGCACTGAAAAAACCTTAATTGACTCCCCATTTCTAGATGAATTGAGCAGAAACTTTTCACCTTGGCATTTAACACCTACAACACAACATATCTTTGCAGTCTCATGAGAACCACTGGCGAGGAGATAAAAGTGGGTGGCCAAGGCCCCTGGCCCAGAGCCACCTGCTCGAAACCTCTAGGTGTAGGACCCTCTGGAATCTCTTGTTTTTTAAAGCTCCACAGCTGAAGCACCACTAGCCAGGGGTGGCAAGCTCTGGCACTGGGAACAGGCAGAGGTAGACTCCTATCTTGCCTTTACCACTTACTTACAACTCAGTGATTTCCAGCATGGGTGCAGGCCTCTCAAAGCATAGGCTGCTGCTTTCTGTAAAATGTGGTCAAATGTTATCTTGTGAGAAAAATTGCAATTATATGTACAATAATATTTGGTATAGAGTAAGCACTGGACAAATGTTAGGTGCTATTGTTTCACAGTAGTAGTAGTAATAAAAGTCACAAGCTTCGTGTTCAGGCAGATGGGGGCTCAAATCACAACTCTATTCCCCCCCTCTCTAGATCTTACCCAAATTGCCTAATTCTCTGATTCTCAGTTTCCTTGTCTATAAATAGGACGAATAATGCCTACCTTATTTGATATCAGATAGAAAACATTGGCTGGGCATGGTGGCTGACGCCTGTAATCCCAGCACTTTGGGAGGCCAAGGCAGTGAATCACTTGAGCTCAGGAGTTCAAGACCGGCCTCGGCAACATGGCAAAACCTTGTTTCTCTACAAAAAAATACAAAAAATTAGCCGGGCGTGGTGGCACACGCCTGTGGTCCCAGCTACTTGGGAAGCTGAGGTGGGGGAATCACTCGAGCCCAGGAGGCGGGGATTGCAGTGAGCAAGATTGCATCACTGCTCTCCAGCAGACCCTGTCTCAAAAAAACAAAAAAGAAAGAAAGAAAATATTAGCACGTCACTACATAGTAGGCACAAAATCATAGCAAATGTGGTTTTTTGTTAGTTTGTTTTTTGAGACGGAGTTTTCACTCTTGTTGCTCAGGCTGGAGGGTAATGGCGCAGTCTCGGCTCACTGTAACCTCCGCCTCCCAGGTACAAGCAATTTTCCTGTTTCAGCCCCCCTAGTAGCTCAGATTACAGGCCTGTGCCACCATGCCCGGCTAATTTTTTTGTATTTAGTAGAGATGAGGTTTCACCATGTTAGTCAGGCTGGTCTCGAACTCCTGACCTCAGGTGATCCACCTGCCTCGGCCTCACAAAGTGCTGGGATTACAGGCGTGAGCCACTGAGCCCAGCCAGCAAATATTTTAAATGTTTTAGGACTGTCCTAAACTCTTCGTGTTTTCACAAACCCTTCCCATCAACCCTATCAGGTAATATTGCTATTATTATTTTACAGGTGAAGAATCTAAGACAGAGAAGTTAAGTGACTTGCTTGAGGTCAGACAGCTGAAAAGCTTCAGACTCTAGAGCCCACTCTTACCTGCCATGCTATGCTACTTCTCATTATTGTACTGCATTATTATTGATTTACTTTTTTTCCCTACTTCCACCCCTATCAACACTAACTCCCATAATACTGTGGGTAATTCTTTATATCCCCTATAGCACCTAGCAAGCACATCATATGGAGAAGACACTGTTAACTCTGTAGACCTTATCATTTGAGAGAGATGTTGGATTCGTTTCCCAAAAAGTATGCTATTTTTAAGGGGTGGTTTTTGAGCTACTTGTCTTCTCTAACCTCTTCTTTATTCTCTCTGCATCGTGAGAGTGTCAGTTACCTTCCCTTTTCATGCTGTTACACTTACTTTTGTGGATTTCACCCTTAGTCCTTAAAAGACTGTTATATTCCAGCTTTTTCCAAAGGAGAAATTTAGGTGTACATCTTCCTTTATTTTATTACTCATATTCTGAAAATTTGGAGATTTAATCAGAATTCCTATCTTCCTGAGTCGTCTGAAATTCTGCATTACAGTTGTGATTATTTTCCTTTGATATCACAATTTTGATTTATGTTTTTTGTAACACTTGTATTTTTCCTTGTTACCACATCAATATATATTCATCGTGGAAAACTATGTAAAATACAGAAAAGAATATGTTAAAATAAAACTGCTGCATTTTACTCCTTACTAATACTCACTTTTAACATTTTGATAAATGTCCTTCTTGTTTTTTCAATGAACACACACACACCTTTCATAAAATTAGGATCTAACTATACATACATATCTTAATTTTCTTTTATTGTGTGATTTACAAGTGTTGTTCTTTGACTTATTTAAAAAATATGGAAATGAATGATAAGGAGATTTTGTATACATTGCTGGCTACCAACAATAGGCATTTATTACAATGCATTTCTTAGGACCTAGACAGCTTTTTGTCTGGGATCCATTAAAAAGCCTGTCTTACCCGTAAGAGTGACTAAAAGAAAATGAGCCCAACAGGGAATTTTGAGGAGGTTCCCACTCTTGACAGCAGGCACTGGCCTTCACTCTGCCATTTGAGTCCTGCTACTGAAAACAAAGCTGGCTTTGGGTTCTGCACTACTGTATGTGGTATTTGATTCTATATGCTTTGGTTTTCCACATACCTTGCCAAATTGGTTTCCTGACCATGACCTTGTAGTTCAGCATTTCCTCTTCCCTCTACCCGTTTCCTGCCTTTACGTTTGATCGTCAGAATCTTTTTTTCACATAAATCCCATGGTAGTAATATAGTAGTCATATCTATAGTCAGGAGACCCCACCCTTGGTCTCCTGAAGTTCTTTTGGAAAAGTACACTTTACAGGTCTGTACTCCATAACTGTAATATGAAACCACCACACAATATAAAATGTATTTTCTGTCTTTTTTTTTTATTTTTGAGACAGAATATTGCTCTGTCTCCCAGGCCAGAGTGCAGTGGTGGCGTGATGTTGGCTTACTGCATCCTCCATCTTCCGGGTTCAAGCAAGTCTCCTGTCTCAGCCTCCTGGGTAGCTGGGATTACAGGCTCCCACCACCATGCCTGGCTGTTTTATATTTTTAGTAGAGAAGGGGTTTGCCATGTTGGCCAGGGTGGTCTTGAACTCCTGACCTTAGGTGATCCTCCTGCCTCAACTTCCCAAAGTGCTGGGATTACAGGCGTGAGCCACTGCGCCCGACCTCTATTTTTAATAGAAGGTTTTAGAATAGAGAAACAGTTTTCTTCATTAATCCTGGCATGACATTGCCCTTAAGCAGTATTTTCACCTCTTACCTGTACGCGTGTGACTCCTACATCTTGTCCAGCCCACACCTCTCCCCTCTGCTGCAGTTCTCTGTTTCTATATACTTTCATGACATCTTCAGCTATATATAATATTGTCACTTTAAGCCCACTCTTTCTTAAACGGACTTCATTATTTTGCCTACAAACCTGCTTCAACTGTTGTTTTATTCCTTCCTGTGGAACCCCATAAATACTCTTTCAGTCTCCTGGAGTACAAATAAAACAGTAAGGTGGCCAGATGCAAAGTAAGTATACAGAAGTCAATACCTCTCCTGTAAACCACCAGTGATCAATTTAAAGAAATAAAACTCCAATCACCATAGCAGTTAAAATTATAAAATACCCAAGAAAAAAATTAATAATTCTGTGACACATATTACAAAAAAAATTTATTGAAGAATTAAATTCATGGAGAAACATATTTCTAGAAGAGAAAATAGTAGTTTTCCCCAAAGGGATCTGTAGATTCAGTGTAATTCCAACCAAAAGTCCCAGTGGAATTTTAGTTTGATAAACTTATTCTGAGGTTCCTCACAATTTGAATGAAGAAGATTGAGAGGAATAGTCTTACCAGGTATAAAAGTATGTCTTAAATTTAAACATTATCGCATTAGCACAAGAAGAGACAAACAGATCATTGAAACAGAATAGAATCCAGGGGAAAAAGAAAAGGACTTAGAACCAAATTTTTTCTTCTTTTTTCTCTTTTTCTTGTTATAAACCCTGCTGTAGAAGGAACTAAATTTAACATATGATAAATACAGCATTTAAAATCAGAGGGAGGCTGGGCGCCATGGCTTACGCCTATAATCCCAGAACTTTGGGAGGCCGAGGCAGGTGGATCACCTGAGGTCAGGAGTTCGAGACCAGTCTGACCAACATGGGGAAACCCATCTCTACTAAAAATACAAAATTAACCGGGTGTGGTGGCGTATGCCCGTAATCCCAGCTACTCAGGGGGCTGAGGCAGGAGAATCGCTTGAACCTGGGAGGTGGAGGTTGCAGTGAACCAAGATCATGCCATTGCAATCCAGCCTGGGCAACAAGAGCAAAACTCCATCTCAAATAAAATAAAATAAAGTAAAATAAAACAAAACAGAATAATAAAATAAAATCAGAGAGAACAGGAGGGACAGTTGAGTAAATTGGAGAGGACAAAAGAATATTGCAAAGGTCTTCAGGTGAGAGAGCGTACGCGGTGCATCTCTTGGACCAAGAAATTCCTGTGACCAGAGAGCAGGAGTAGGGGCAGTGGAGAGAGAGGATGTTAAAGAGCAGGCAAGGGTAACACTGTATGTGTCCTTCTGAAGAGTTTGGACTTTTATTCAGGTGTCTTATTCATCCCCAGCAGCTGAGTGACATGATCAGATCCACATTTGTAGAGGGATTGCACTGGCTAACTGGGGTTCTGTTCCAGTGAAATTCAAGCAAGAGAGCTTCTCAGCCTGAACTGAACTGAAGCAGTTGGGGTGGAATGGGCAGACTTTGGTGTTTGCAATGTGATGAGCTTGGAAAGAGGAGGAGAGAAAGATTGTGCTGCAGTTTCTGAGTTGGGAGATTGGATGGATGATGATGATGCCTTTCAGTGAGAGAGACAAAGTGGACCAGGTTTCAGGAGAGGCATGGAGAAGAGGATGAGTTCTGTTTTGGACATGTTGAATTTAAAATAAGACTTCTTATAAGTCTTATTTTAAGACTTCTCAGAGGAGCAGTAGAGTTAGGCATTTGACGTAAATCTGAATGTCATCAAAGATCTGGCTGGAGATAAACTTATGAGGCATCAGGACATAGCTCACAGTTGACATCATGGGAGCAGATGAGAGTGTACAGGAAGAGCATATAAGCGAACAAGTGAGGACAGCATCCTGAGGAATACCTGAGGGAGAGGAGCCTCCAAAAGAGACTGAAAAGGGGAAAAAGTGGATGGAGACAGCTTGTTAGGAATTTTGACTGCAAAGAGAAGAAAGATGGTGGTACTTAGGAGAATATGTGGAGTTGAACAGTTTTCTGAGTTTCTTTTTTGAAAATGGGGAAGGGCATTGACATGTTTAGATATTGATGGGAAGGATCCAGAAGAGAGAAAGGAAATAATTGATAGGTCCTGGTCTCCAGGGAGGCTGAAAACAAAAGCCCCAGATGGGTTGGGTGCAGAGAAGGTGCATATGTAGGTGACTGCATTGGGTTGGGATCAAGTTAAAAGAGGCTAATGGCTTCTATTTTCTCTGTGAAGTAGGAGCAGAGTTTTCTGCTGCAAACAAAGCAGCAGAATGAGGAGAATGAGGAGTTTGAGGAAAATGCAAAAAGTTTGAAATAGCTACTGTGGAGAAGGGAGAGAGGCAATTAACACAGTACGATAATTTTGGGCATATGGAATTTGAATTCCAGAGAGATAACATCTATGTGAGGTGAGGGTTTGGAGCCGAAGCTTGAGTTTAAGATTAGATATGGAGATTTGGGATTGTTAGACAATTTAAATCAATGGTTGAATAGAAAATGAACAATTGGCAGGGCAAAGGGAATCAGAGAAAGGAACTCCAGATAAGGAGGAACAGTAAGATAAAGCTGAAGGGGAACAGCAGGAGAAATAGAAATACCCGGCACGTATGATATCATGGCACCCAAGATAAGGTCATTATCCTTAGCAAGCTCACACAGGAACAGAAAACCAAATACTGCATGTTCTCACTTATAAGTGTGAGCTAAATAATGAGAACACACGAACAGAAAGAGGAGAACAAGAGACACTGGGCCTACTTGAGGGAGGATGTTGGGAGGAGAGAAAGGTTCGAGTAGAAGGGGTGAGTTAATGAGTGGGGTCACTTTTGTAGAGTAGTGATTCCTGACCTTGGCTCACATTGGAATCACTTGGGGATCTTTAAGCAAATACCCATGCCTCTGCCAATCCAAGACCACTTAAATTGGAATCCGTGGGTGGGGCCCTGGCATTGCGGTTTTTCTTTATACTGCAAACTTCTTTTTAAAAAATATTTTAACTTGCCGGGCACAGTGGCTCATGCCTGTAATCCCAGCACTTTGGGAGGCCGAGGCGGGTGGATCACCCGAGGTTGGGTGTTCGAGACCAGCCTGACCAACATGGAGGAACCCCGTCTCTACTAAAAATACAAAAATTAGCCGGGCGTGGTGGTACATGCCTGTAATCTCAGCTACTAGGGGAGGTCAAGGCAGGAGCATCACTTGAACCTGGGAGGCGGAGGTTGCAGTGAGCCGAGATCGCGCCATTGCACTCCAGCCTGGGCAATGAGAGTGAAGTTCCGTCTCAAAAAAAAAAAAAAAAAAAATTGACTTTTATTTTAGGTTCAGGGGTACATGTGCAGGTTTGTAATACAGGTAAACTTGTGGCTTGGGGGCTTAGTATACATGTTATTTAATCACTCCAGTACTAAGCATAGTATCCAATAGGTTTTTATTTTTTTTCTGAACCTCTTTCTCCTCCAAACCTGCTCCCTCAAGTAGGCCCCGGTGTCTCTTGTTCTCCTATTTCTGTCCATGTCTTCTCATTATTTAGCTCCCACTTATAAGTGAGAACATGCAGTATTTGGTTTTCTGTTCCTGTGTTCATTTGCTAAGGATAATGACCTCCGTGGAACTGGAGACCAATTTTTTTTATGACTTCTTAGTATTTCTTTTTTATTGCTGCATGGTATTCCATTGTGTATATATAGCACATTTTCTTTATCCAGTCTGCTGTTCATGGTCATTTAGTTTGATTCCATTTCTTTGATATTGTGAATAGTGCTACGATGAGCATACGCATACATGTGTCTTTATGGTAGAATGATTTATATGCCTTTGGGTATATACCCAGTAGTGGGATTGCGGGGTCAAATGGTACTTCTGTTTTTAGTTATTTGAGGAATCTCCACACTGCTTTCCACAATGACTGAACTAATTTACACTCCCACCAGCAGTGTATAAGCATTCCCCTTTCTCTGCAACCTCGCCACCATCTGGTTTTTTGTTTGTTTGTTTTTACTTTTTTATGATAACCATTCTGACTGGTGTGAGATGATATCTCATTGTGGTTTTCATTTGCATTTCTGTAATGACTAGTGATATTGAACATTTTTTCATATGCTTGTTGGAACGTGTATGTCTTTTAAAAAGTGTCTGTTCATGTTATTTGCCCACTTTTTAATGGGGTTGTTTTTTGCTTGTACATTTCCCCAAGTTCCTTGTAGATTCTGGGTATCAGACCTTTGTCAGATGTACATTTGCAAATATTATCTCCCTTTCTGTAGGTTGCCTGTTTACTCTGTTGACAGTTTATTTTCCTGTGCAGAAGTTCTTTAGTTTAATTAGGTCCTATTTATTGACTTTTGCTTTCAGTGCAATTGCTTTTGGCATTTTCATCATGAATTCTTTGCCAGTTCCTATGTCCAAAATGGTATTTCCCAGGTTGTCTTCCAGGGCTTTTATAGTTTGGATTTTACCTATAGGTCTTTAATCCATCTTGAGTTGATTTTTTTGTACTACAAGCTTGTAATTGGTAGCCAGGGTTGAGAATCCTTGCCAGAAAGAGAGAGAGACAGAGAGAGAGACAGAGAGAGAGAGAGAGTGAGTCCGATGAAGACTAAGAAGTGATTGGATCTGGCAAGCAGGACATCAGTGGCTTTTGAGGAGGCAGTTTCAGTAAAGTGATGAGACTAGATTCCGATTTATAGCAGGAAGGGCTGGATAAGGATACAGGGTTTTGTGGTGAAAGTAAAGTACATGGAGAGAATTGATGCTGCATGGCCCCTATCTTATGAAGTATTATTGTTAACTGCTATGAGTTGGATCTTTTTGAACTGTGGAACTTTTTGAGACTTGTGGAGTGTGGGAAGCACTGAAGAGATGCTATTAGGAATATAAGAAGAGTCTGCAAGGCCACAGTGATGGCCTGGAAGAGCATGAATTGCATTCTGTAATTATGTGGCCCCTGTTACCAACTGTTACTGATGTAACACATACAGTGCCAATGCATGTGGTGGAGCTGCTTCTAGGGCCTGAAATAGATTTTGAAGTTAGCATGTAAGGCAAAAATGGCATAGGTCAAAATTGTTCTTATAAATCTCTTAGGAAGGTGCACAGTGGGGACTGCCTTTCCATCTCCACAGAGAGCCAGCTCTCCCTGGAATCAGCAGAATATTCTTCACTTAAGCACCAGATGAAATAGTTGACTTGTATACAGCTGATGTTAAATGAAAAAAATGTGACTCTTTACACCAAAGCCATGCTCAGTTTAATTAAATACTCTCATTAAGAAGAAGTACTTGGGTCATTAATGAGGGATACTTAAGTATGGAAATTAACTGAGGGTACAAAAGAATTAGTTCCCCGTCTCTCTGCTTGTAGGTATGTGATGAATAAAATGAGGAATTGTGTACATTAAGTTATTTTCAATTTTATTTTTCTTTTTAACTATCCTATGATCAGTTGACAATCAGTTTTCATTTTTAATTGAGCACATATAATTGAATTTGAGTAAATTAAATGCATGATGATGCAGCTCACATCACTGCATTTTTTATTTCTCACTTGCCCAAAATTGAGAGAGTATAACACAGTCATTAAGAGGATGGGCACTGGCTCAGACCAGCTGGGTTTAAATCATGTCAGCATCACTCACAATATGTGTAACTTTGGTTATGTTACTCAATCTCGCTTTTCCTCCAATTTTCCATCTATCAAGTCAGCATGAAAATACTATCTACCTCATCGGTTTGTTGTGAGGACCAAGTAAGTTAATACAGGTAAAACACTCAATACTGTTAGAAGTTATTATTGTTATAGTAATGGTGTATGCTGATGCATAAGTGTGATTTGAGGTTAGGCTACAACTTATATCACAAGGTCAGGCTTTTACTGGAGCTTAGGCTGTGGCCCAGTATATTATCTTGCTTTTCAAATCAAGGACCAGATGAAAGGATGAAAGAGCTGCTGACAAAGTTCAGATGTTTTACTGTAAAAAGCTGGGAGCGGGGAGGCTTATTTATGACTTTTAAAAAATTGAGCCTGCCCAAAGGGGGTCTCTTTCAAAACTCAGAAAAAAACAAATACACCAATCAAGACACAAAATCATGGACTTTGGACTAAGATACATGGTATATACATTGGGATGTAGTAGATTCTTAGTTAATTAAAGCTTTTTAGGTTGTTTCTACCAAAACCTATGGTGCTGTGAGTGTTAAAGGCAGACTCTTTTGATGATGTGATATGATAAATTCGTCAGATTTTAGGTCTCATGATTTTTTGCAAAGAGAGAAAGAGACGTTTATTTCAAAAGAGCATCCCTATTGAAAAGGGACAGTGAAATGAAGTCTAATGATGTGTTAATCATCATTAAAGTTAAAGGATGGTGGCCAGGCGCGGTGGCTCACACCTGTAATCCCAGCACTTTGGGAGGCCAAGGCAGGTGGATCACGTGAGGTCAGCATTTCCAGACCAGCCTGGCCAACATGGTAAAACTCCATCTCTACTAAAAATACAAAAATTAGCCAGGTGTAGCGGTGTGCAACTGTAGTTCCAGCTGCTCGGGAGGCTGAGGCACGAGAATCGTTTGAACCTGGGAGACGGAGGTTGCAGTAAGCAGAGATCACATCACTGTACTCCAGCCTGAGCAACAGAGTGAGACGCAGTCTCAAAAACAAAAAAACAAAAAAACAAAAAAACAAAAAAAAAAAAAAAAAAAAAAAAAAAAAAGATGTCTGAAAATGTAATGATAAAGTGGGGATAAAAAAAGAAGCTTCGGCCAGGCGCGGTGGCTCAAGCCTGTAATCCCAGCACTTTGGGAGGCCGAGACGGGCGGGTCACAAGGTCAGGAGATCGAGACCATCCTGGCTAACATGGTGAAACCCCGTCTCTACTAAAAAAATACAAAAAACTAGCCGGGCGAGGTGGCGGGCGCCTGTAGTCCCAGCTACTTGGGAGGCTGAGGCAGGAGAATGGCATGAACCCGGGAGGTGGAGCTTGCAGTGAGCTGAGATCCGGCCACTGCACTCCAGCCTGGGCAACAGAGCGAGACTCTGTCTCAGAAAAAAAAAAAAAAAAAAAGCAGAAGCTTCTTTTTGTTAGGGGGGGGGAAAAAAAAAAAAAAGAAGCAGCAGCTTCATTTTGATAGTGTGGGGGAAACAAAACAACACATCTAAGATTAGGTCAGTTTTGAGTACGAGGCTTTTCATGTTTGGATTTTGCAGTGGTTCCATTTAAATTTTTAGTAATAACTGGCATAAACTTCCCATTACCACTTCTTTGAAGTATATCTGTCATGTTTGTAAAGATTTCTTTTTCAGAAGAAAACTGGCAGCCATGATAAACATGTCCACGTTTAGAAATTGTCTATTTGAAAAAAAATTACCACAGTTTGGCTCAGAAAATAATTAAATTAAGCTTCTTAGTACTTTGAAAGTATGGTACTGTATAAACTTATGAATAACATTTAGTTACCACTGAGCTAATAGTGTCTTGAAGAATTAAAGTTCATTATTCACTACTTTTTTAAAAAGTCAGAACCATAATGAGTTGAATAATAAATGTCCTAAAAGTTAAATTTAGTTTGGTTAGTTCTATGGCTATCCCATAGCATTAGAGTACTAGAATAATTTATGCCTCATAATCATAAAGTAGCTAATATTTATTGAGCATTTTTTTTTTGCCAGAAACGATTCTAAGCATTTTACATATATTAGCTTATTTAATCGTTACACCTCTGTGAAGCAGGTCTTGTTACCCCTTTTTTACAGATGAAGAAAATGAGGCATAGAGAGGTTAAGTCACTTACCAAAGACTTCATAGGTAGTATATGGCAGCACTGAGATTTGTATTCATATAAGCCACTGCCAGGACCTTAACCAGCCTCTACTTGAATACATAAATTCTGAGTTAGAGTTTAACATCCTTAAATTCTCATATATCTTAATTTTTAAAGAAGTAGGGCAAATTTACAAAATTAACTTGAGTTTATTGTACTGGTCATTTAGTTATGAATAACTAAATGTTATTCATAAGTTTATACAGTACCATATACATAAATTCTTGGGAATTTAAATACTTCAGAATATTATGGGCCATTGAAACGAGACTTTGAGATGTGCTGGTTGTGCTATTTAGTGTAGTAGACTGACAGGTTGTGTTGCATTACCTCTTCTGGTTATCAGTCTTGCCTTTGATAATACATGCTAAATATTTTACTTACTGCTTTTAAAATTGATTCTATGTGTGAGGATTTGGGGATAAGTAGTCGGTGTGTTTCAGTTTGTAGCAAAGAAGAGATATTGGGTGGTTTCGGACAAAATAATTCCCTTGCATTTTGGTTGCTTTTTCAAGTAGTTTTTCTGACTGGTCAAAATGGACACAACAACCATCTGGACAAGTCTTTATCACCTTCATTTGTTCCCTCATAGTTCCTTATATACCTTTGCTTATTGTGCAAATTCAGAAGAGCATTATTTACAAGATACCGTTATTTGAGTGGCAGCAAGTTCAGGGATGGGGAACATTCAGAAGAGCATCGTTCATTTATTCAGAAGATAAAACAAATCATTTCCTCAGGATGCTTCACATTGGTTGCTGGTCTAGCCTAGGCCTTTCCCTTGGGTCTTATATCTCTAGAATGAAAAGAGAGGGGAGTTATTCTCTATTAGGTCAATTTTATATGTTTTTAGGCTTACATTGCCATAATGAAAAGATTAAAATTCTCTTATGTCTTAACTGACTCCAGAGTGAATTTAATTGCTTTGGAAATTGTACTGATTTTATATATGTGCATGTGTGTGGTTTGCATTATGATTTTGTGTGATTATAAAGATATGTTTGTGCAAGAGATTCAAACCATAAAAACATAACCCCCCTCCCACAAGCCCTCCACCCAGAATCAACTGGCATCATTTTAATGAATAAGCTTCTAGACCCCACCCTCCCCTAGGGTATATATATAGAGAGATAGATAACTTTATATAAATAAAATCATACTATAGATGCTGTTTTGCTTTCTGTTACTTTCAGTCATGGGGATCTTTCCATGTCAATATAGACTGTCTTTTTAAATGGCAGCATAGTATTCCAATGTGAATGTATAATAATTTATTCAACAAGCCAGTATTTCCAGGCATCTGCTTTATTTTTTCATTGTACTCTTGTAGGCATTGTGCTACTGGGAACATCATTTAAACTTAGCACCTTCACACGTTTTTTTCATTTTTCTCCGTAGAGTACATTTGTAGGTATGGGCTTGCTGAGTCTAGCAGAATGTACATTACAATATTTTATGATGTTGCCAGTTTGTTCCCCAATGTCTGATTGTTATGTAGTCAGATGTATCTTTCTAGGCAGGCCTTCTCCACCCTAAAATTATAAAAGTGTTCACTCATTGGAGTAGCCAGGGTTCTTGGTTGTAAAAACAAAAACTGATTGTGGCTTATTTAAAAAAACAAAAATGGTATCCGGTGCTCCTAGCATTGGCAGGAAGACTAGAAATAAGATGTTAAGGGAGCCAGGTGGCCTGCATCACAGTAAGGCCACATAGCAGGGATAGGCTGGTGAGACCAACCTTCCCCATCCCTGAACTTGCTGCCACTCAAATAATATCAGGAATATGTTGTTTTCCCACTTTTCTTCATTGGTTTCCCCTGTGGTGTCTTCATTCTTACACGCATTGTTCCCATGCGGTAGTAAAGACAGCTAGAATCCATAGTCTTACCATTTTAGCATCCCAGAAAGAAAGAAGGCACTTCCCAATATCTTGTGTGGAAATCTTGGTATGGAATCTCATTGGCCTGTCTTGGGGTATGTATGCATCTGTGAACCAACCACTGTGGCAAAGGGGATGAATGCATTGACTGGCCAGGCCTAGGCCATGTGTGCATCCCTGGTATCGAGAATTAAATCATCCAGACTGAGAAAAAAGGGAGGGGTGGTTCTCGAAGAAAAGAAGGGTGCCATTGTGAAAGAAGGGGAATAGATGCAACAAGAGAAATAAATATCCCCTGTGATTATATTTCTAATATTTGACTGTATTCTTTTAGGAGAGCAAAGTGCTATTTTACAATTTATTGTTTCAGAAAATTAAACTATCTTTTAATTAAATCTGTTCTTCATTGTACATGGGATTATTAAAATACCAGCAAGAATTTATTAAAATACCAATAAGGAAAGTAAGCTTCATTCTTTATTTTTCAATCAATTATCATGAATTAAAGAAAGCTGTGGGGCCAGGCGTGGTGGCTCACGCCTGTAATCCCAGCACTTGGGAGGCTGAGGCGAGAGGTTAACCTGAGGTCAGGAGTTCGAGACCAGCCTGGCCAACATAGTGAAACCCTGTCTCTACTAAAAAATACAAAAATTAGCCGGGCATGGTGGCAGGTGCCTGTAATCCCAGCTACTCGGGAGGCTGAGGCAGGAGAATCACTTGAACCTGGGAGGTGGAGGTTGCAGTGAGCTGAGCTCACACCATTGCAATTCAGCCTGGGGGATGAGAGACTTCGTCTAAAAGAAGAAAGAAAGAAAGAGAGAGAGAGAGAAGGAAGAAAGAAGTAAAGATGAGTAAAGATTTGCTTATTTTCCATTGTATATGTGGAATATGGATTCTTAAATATGCAGGATTCACATATGGTGAGGGTATACATTTTACTAAAGGACTGTATATTAGTGAAATTTGATACAGTATTCTAGAGATGTCTAGAGGGATACCTAACAGCATACACTAGGAAAGCCCAAACTAAAACTTAAAAAAAAAACAAAAAACCCTCAATTACATGGCATAAAATGTCACTGCTGTGTTTTACAAGACAGTCCTATAGTCATTCAAAACTGTTTCCCCATTTGAGTCACTACTTGCTCAATATATTTTCTCCCATGAATGTCGGTAATATGTGTTTTAGCAAACAGAAAAATATCAAGAAACAATGTAGTGTAGTGAAGCAAACATGGGTTTTGAAGTTAGACAAACTTGGGTTTCAATTTGATGTGTTTGTTTGTTTGTTTGTTTTGATATGAGATGGGGTCTGTATTAGTCCATTCTGAATGCTGCTAATAAAGACATACCCAAGACTGGGTAATTTATAAAGGAAAGAGGCTTAATTGACTCACAGTTCAGCATGGCTGAAGAGGCCTCAGGAAATGTACAATTATGGCGGAAGGGGTTGCAAACTCGTCCTTCTTCACATGGTGGCGGCAAGGAGAAGTGCGAGCAAAGTGGGAAAAACCCCTTATAAAACCATCAGATCTGGTGAGAACTCACTCACTATCATGAGAACAGCATGGGGGGACTGCCCCCATCATCTAGTCACCTCCTACAAGGTCCCTTCCCCAGTGCATGGGGATTACAATTCAGATTACAATTCAAGATGAGATTTGGGTGGGGACACAGAGCGAGACCTTGTCAGGGTCTTACTGTGTTGCCCAGGCTGGTCTCAAATCTCTGGGCTCAAGTGATCCTTGTACCTCAGCCTCCTGAGTAGTTGGAATTTCAGGGGCACACCACTGTGCCTGACTTCCAGTCTGATCTTAAAGGATATGACCTTGCATATGTCTCCCCATCTGAAACCTACCTCATGAGTTTAGGGATCAAATGATGTTTTTATATAACAATAGTAACTATTATCATTATTATAATAATTTGGAGTCATTATTGAGGGAAAAGTAACATTTTTAAAGAAAATCAGTTGTTCCAATTAGCATATTCAGAGACAGTTGTATGTGTAAGAGAATTATGATACATTTCCAAATGTGTACTGGGATTTTTTTTTTTAAATATCTGCAGTTTTGGTATAGCTGTTGTAAGGAAGCCTTTGGGGTGAAAAGGTTGATTTACTAGAGATAGGCTGTGATGTGCCAGCTAGTGTTACTCTACAGTGTTCAAGGATCTGCGAGAAGCAGAACTTCCTGTACAGTTTCAGGAGTAGAAAGGAGCAGTGGTGGCCCAAAGTGCCTGGCCACTGCACAGTGGTCATGTCCCCTAATAATTGAATGAGTCTGTAGAGTGAGTCCAATGTAGCCCAGCAGTGTTTGAACTCTGGGTCACACTTTAATTTGATTAACACTTTCACTTATTGATGGTCTTGATTTGTCTTGGCACTTTGCAATTGAATGATCTATACAAAGGCTTTCTCCTTTGGACACAGCATATATTTGTTGTCTAACTACAGAGTTTAGCATCAAATAATTTTATGACAGACCACATTTGGCATGCCTAGTTATTCAGGGAATTTTCAAAGAACCGTAGAGGGACTTTTTAGTCACACATCCTCTCTGTTCTTAGTCATCTACTCCTTTTATGGTAGTAATTAGCCAGTATCTCTCAACCTCTTCTACAACGTTTAACAGTTAGTGTACACTCTCTGTAGCACTGGTTTTTTTTGAGCTCTGTGTACTTAATAATGAGACAGTCAGCATATACTTGTGAAAACATAAACTAAATGTTGGTATATTCTCCTCATGGTTTCTTTTTATAGAACCACGGTTGTTAATACACACATTAAACTACTTCAAAATCACTAATTAAAACATTTTCTCATCTGTATTTTGGGAGTATTATCTTTTTTCTCCTCCAGTTGTACCACTTAAGTATCATTTCTTACATTCAGAATTAAGGGGCAAGATAATGAAAGACAGTATGATTTAGAAGTTTTGCTTTAATGCGTAGGAAAACAGACATTTTCATATTGTAGGTAGTCAGAAGTACCTTCTACATTTAACTACTTGACCCTAATGGCCTGGTCAAATTCCAGTGTTGCACAATTGCATTCTACCTTCCCTACTACCTAGTGAATTTAATTGTTTGGCTACAAACTATTCCCCTTAACTTTTTAGAACTGTTTTGTAGGCTGTGCTCTTTTAAAGATATATCAAAAGCCCCACTTGTCACCTTTTCTAAAAATGCAAGTCATTTTCACTCCCTCTCCTTCTAATCCTATTTTCTCCCCATATTTATAGACACATTTCCCCAAAATATTCAATTTTCTTTTCATGGATCCAAAAGACATTGGACATATGGCTTGAACTCAACACTGGGGTAATAATTAATTAAGGTAAGAAAGCAAGGATTTTGGAAAGTGTGGGTTGATGAGTCAGATAATGGTAGGATTTTTCTCCTGGTCTCCCTCCAGTAAGGTATTACAAAGTGCTCTCCTGATTGTCTTGCAGGCCCCGACAGCGTATCCTGAATTAAACTTGTTCTGTTTCCCCAGCTTACCCTCCTAAATTCTCTATCTCCTGTCACAGCATCTCTTTCCGTCCCTTAATCATCTAAACTGGAATCCCAGCTCTCTATTTCACACCCTGTATCCAATCCCCTCAGCCCTTAGGGGAGAGGGGGCAATAGATCCTGGCTGCGCCAGTCACCCATGGGCTCCAGCAGCAAGCAGATGTGTTCATTTCTTGCAGTATGCTGTACAAATGTTTTATTTTTGTATGCCATGATGTGAAAAAGTTTGGAAAGTGTTCAGGATAGAATTTACACTCCTGTGAAGGCTGTGCCAGAAATGACCCCAACTGACTTTCTGGCTTCATCCTCTCCCTCTCTCCTCAAGTATATTTTAGGTTATAACCTAATCAAAAAAAAAGGTCTCAGTACCCTAAACACACTTTGCCATTTTATTTCCCCATCCTTAATTACGTCATTTTGTGGTTGCTTCTCCCTGTTTCTGCATGGTGAAATTTTATTCCACCTTTATGCACAACCCAAATGTTATCTCTTCCTTGGCCTTAGTAGGGAGAATTAACGGTGTTTTCTTTTGTGATTCCAGAGCTTATGCTTTTAACCATTATGCTATGGTAAGCCAGTAAATCTCTATTGCTCTGGAATTAGACTACCTGGGTTTAGATCCCAGCTATATAGCAGCTGAATGACTTTGGGTAATTGTGTAAACCTTCAAGTACTTAGTTTTCTTATTCATAACCTGGATATAACAGTGGTCTCTAACTGTGTCACTAGGATTAAGTGACAGAGAAAGTTATTTAGTGCACAGTAAATGTTTTCTTACAATGATTATCTGAATATTTATCAAATATTTGAAAAAAAAACTTGTTGTGTGCCCCATCCTGGGTTGTAAACTGCTTGAGGGAAGGGGCTGTATCTTATTCCTTTTTGTTCAACATTTATGGTAGTTCTTGGCACTATTATTAGTTTTAGTATTAAGCATTCTATAGATCTTCCTCTCCACCAGGAAGTATCTCCTTCAAATACCCTTGCAACAACTCTATGAGGGAGATATTGTTTCATCCATTTAACCAAGGCATAGAAAGGTTAAGTACCTTGTCTAAGGCCACAAGCTAGTAAGAATTTGGACCGCAGGCAGCCTAGAACAAATTCCAAGCTATTAACCACCACACTAGGCTACCTCCTAGTAGGTGCTTAGTAAATCTCCATTGGAACAAATAGATGAATGAGATTCAGATAAATAGGCATGTGGGATGGAGTGCTAGGAAATGGTCCTATTGAAAGAGATGTGGGTAAGAAGTAAAGAAAAAATTATCAGGAGCTAAACTAAGTAAGAGGAAACATTGATCATAGTACTATAGTAACACCAGGGGGTAATCAGTATTAGTGTCCTTTGCAGATACATAAAACTTTATTTTCTGAGTTGGAATGCTTCTGGATTGCAAAAAGTAGCTTTATGCCTCAAATGAGCTCAGTTTATACCCCAATTAAAATATATTATAATGAGAATTTATTTTTCCACCATGATAGAGTTACTGGTACTGGTCCTCCCTCCTGTTTCAAGTAACAAGAAAACTGGACACAACGTATGAAAGAACTGTTTCCAACACTGGACAACAGGCAGTGCAGACAGGGATCTCCGAGAGAGCGGAACAGAGTCAGTCCTGGGATCACCACAGGTTTCCGAGTGCAGGCACTGTGCATCCACCATGTAGCAGAGCTGAGGAAGGAGAGAGATTGGAGGTCAGCGAAGCGGAAAAGGCTGGGACTTGTGAGGCAAAGTGCCAGAGAGGAGGGAGCTATGCAGAAAAAGAGCTTCACACATCTGCATAGGATCCCTTGAGTTTGTTGCCAGATACTCAGCTATGCATGCCTACAGTTAAACTCCCCATGGGCCATCTGTGTTGGTGGTCCCCAGATCACCCTCTGTGTGATGACTTTCTAGGAGGACCCACAGGGCTCAGGATGTACGCCTGGCTAAGATTTGCTACAGTGAAAGGGTACAAAGCAAAAAACAACAAAGGGAAAAGGTGCATGAGATGAAGTTTGGAGGAAGCCAGGCACAAACAAGCTTCGAAGAGTCCTCTTCTGGTGGAGCCACACAGGATGCACCTAATTTCCTTAGCAATGAGTTGTGACAACACATGTGAAATGCTGTCTCTACCAGGGAAGCTCATTAGAGACTCAGTGCCAGGATTTTTGTTAGGGGCTAGTCATATTCTGCCTGCCACATACTAAAATTCCAGACTTTCACAAAGAAATCAGATGTTCAGCACAATATTGTTTACACAAATAGTTTAGGCACTGTGAGCCACTCTTAACAGGGTGTTCAGAATGCTCCTAAAATCCAAGTTCCCAGATGTTAGCTAGGGGCCATCCTTGTAAGCAGGCCTTTCAAAAGGCAGCACTTGCACCTACTGTGTTAACTTTTTAATATACTTTGGGCAGAGAACTGTAAGAGATCCCAGAGGACATTTGACAATTTCTGGAGACATTTTGTGTTGTCACAACTGGGAGATCCACGGACATACATTGGATAGAAGCCAGGAATGCTGCTAAACGCTATGCAATCCACAGAACAGTCCCACCCTTTCAACCAAAAATTATGTAGCCCAAAATGTCAGTGGTGTCAAGGTGGAGAAACTCTGGTCTAGACCTACCCTAACAGAATTTAACAACAAGCCTGGAAGGGATCAAGTTGATTTGCAAGTAACTTAAATGGTAGTCAAAACAAAATCAGCGGCTGGGCGCGGTGGCTCATGCCTGTAATCCCAGCACTTTGGGAGGCCAGGGTGGGTGGATCACCTGAGGTCAGGAGTTCAAGACCAGCCTGGCCAACACGGCGAAACCCTATCTCTACGAAAAAATACAAAAAATTAGCCAGGCATGGTGGTGGGCGCCTGTAATCCCAGCGACTTGGGAGGCTGAGCCAGGACAATCACTTGAACCCGGGAGGCAAAGGTTGCAGTGAGCCGAGATCACGCCACTGCACCCCAGCCTGGGCAAAAGGGCGAGACTCTGTCTCAAAATAAAAAATAAATAAATAAATAAAAATAAATAAAGGTGAAAATACCCTTCAAAAATGAAGACAAAACAAAGACATTTTCAAATCAAAAGCTATGAGAATACATGGCCAGTAGACCTGCACGCCAAGAAATGTAATGGGAAAATGTTCAGGCTGAAGAAAAAGAGATCTCAGGTGGGAATTTAGAAATACACAAAACAATAAAGAGCATTGGAGGTGGCAAATATATGGGTAAATACAGGAGACTTCTTTCCCCATTAAAATTTTATAAAAAATCCTTTTAAACGACAATTGACTGTTTAAAGCAAACATGAGAACGTTGTATTGTGGGCCTTATAACCTGTATAGAAGTAAATGTATGACATTAATACAGTACCAAGAATGGCTTTTACAATGTATGTGAAATCATCTAATATTATTTGAAAGTACGGGTTGAATATCCTTTATCCAAATTGCTTGGAACCAGAAATGTTTTAGATTTTGGATTTTGGGATGTTTGCAGTATACTTACTGATTGAACATCCCTAATCTGAAATCCCAAATGCTCCAATGAACATTTTTTTTTTGAGCATCATGTCAGGGCTAAAAACTTTTCCAATTTCAGAGCATTTTGGATTTCATCGATTTTTGGGTTAGGGATGCTAATTCTGTTAAATTAAAAATACATAGTGTAGGGCCGGGCACAGTGGCTCACGCCTGTAATCCCAGCACTTTGAGAGGCTGAGGCAGGCGGATCATGAGGTCAGGCGTTCAAGGCCATCCTGGCCAACATGGTGAAACCCCATCTCTACTAAAAATACAAAAAATTAGCCAGGTGTGGTGGTGTGTGCCTGTAGTCCCAGCTACTCGAGAGGCTGAGGCAGAAGAATCTCTTGAACCTGGGAAGCGGAGGTTACAGTAAGCTGAGATTGCTATACTGCACTCCAGCCTGGCAACAGAGCAAGACTCAGTCAAAAAAAAAAAAAAAAAAAAAGCATAGTGTAAATACTAATAAAGAAATAAAGGAAATAGTTAATATATAAATGGAAAAGATGAAATAGTAAATACTCAAAAGAAGGGAGGAAAATGTAGTCAAGAACAGATGGTGGAGACGAGGAGTATAATGTTACCAGAGGCAGGGAAAGGTATGAGGGTGTGTGTGGCGGGGGGAGTTGGGGTGGTTAATGGGTACAAAATATAGTTAGGTAGAATGAATAAAATCTAGTATTTGATAGGACAGCAGCTAAAAACATATTTACATTTAAAAATAACTAAAAAAATATAATTGAAATGTTCGTGACATAAGGAAATGATAAATGCTTGAGGTGATACTCTATACCCTGATGTGATTATTACACATTGTATGCCTATATCAAAATATCTCATGTACCGCATATATATATCCACCTACTATGTACCCATAAAAATTAAAAGTTAAAACAAAGAACAGATGGGACAAATAGAAAACAAGTACCAAGATGCTAGACTTGAGCAAATCCATATCAATAATTAAGTACAAATGGTTTAAACAATCCATGTAAGGGACTGAGAGTGGGGAAAAAATGATTCAACTGTATATGCTATCTATAAGCAGGGCCTAACTATATGGCATCTATAATTATATGTTATCTGCACTTAAAATATAAAGACACAGATAGGTTAAAAGTAAAAGGATAAGGAAAAATAAACCATGCAAACACTAATCAAAAGGAAGCTGTAGTGGCTATATCAATATCAGACAAAGTAGATTCAGAACAAGAAATATTGGCTGGGTATGTTGGCTCACACCTGTAATCCCAGCACTTTGGGAGGCTGAGGCGGGTGGATCACCTGAGGTCGGGAGTCTGAGACCAGCCTGGCCAACATGGTGAAACCCTGTCTCTGCTAAAAATACAAAAATTAGCTGGGTGTGGTGGCGGGTGCCTGTAATCCTAGCTACTCTGGAGGCTGAGGCATGAGAATCGCTTGAACCTGGGAGGCGGAGGTTGCAGTGAGCCAAGATCGCATTACTGCACTCCAGCCTGGGCGACAGAGTGAGACTTTGTCTCAAAAAAGAAAAAACAAAAAACAAAAAACAAGCTATATTACCAGGGATAAAGAAGACATTTTATAATGATTGTGGCGATTTTAAAATATGTCTTCATATTGTTAGATATACTTTTCTCTAAGAGGTAGAGCCTAATTCTTCTCCTCTTGAATGTTGATTGGACTTTGTGACTCATGAATAGAATATGGTAGAAGAGATAAAAGATATTGTGGCTTCCAACTTAGTTGCTCTCCACTTAGTCATTTGCTCTGAGAGAGGTCAGCTGCTATGGATGAAGAGAGGTTCACATAGTGAGCAACTATAAGACCTCCAACCAAGAGCCATGTGTGTGAGCCATCTTGGGAGCATATCCTGCAACCCCAGTCAAGCCTTCAGATAACTGCAGCCCCAGCCAACATGTTAACGGCTACCTCATGAGAGACCCCAAACCAGAAGCACCCAACTAAGCTACCCCTGAATTTCTGACCCGCAGAACCAGCGTGAGATAATAAATATTTGTTTCTTTAAGCTGCAGAGTTTTACAATAATTTGTTACCCAGCTTTAGATATCCAATAGAATTATAAAAGGATTGATTCATCAAGATATTCAAATCATGAATCTGTATGCAGTTGACACCTTCAAAATATACTATATAAAACCCGAGAAAACTGAAACCAGAAATAGATCATTCTGTAATTAAGTTGGAAATTTCATCACTCCCAGCTCAGTAATTGATAGTACAAATAGACAAAAAATTGGAAAGGAATGGGAAGACTTGAAAAACACTATCAACCAACCTGATTGAATTGATTTTTACAGAATACACTACCCAGTAGTAGCAAAATACATATTCTTTTCAAGTGCATATGGAGTGTTCACCAAAATAGACCATATTCTGACCTATAGAAAAAGTCTCAGTAAATTTTAAAAGATAGAAATCACGAAGAGTGTTTTCTGACCACAACAGAGTTAAACTAGAAATCAATAACAGAAATGTACCTGAGAAATTCTCCAAATACTTAGAAATTAAACTTTGTACTTCAATTATAACACATGGTTTGAAGAAATCACAAAGGAAAATAGAAAATATTTTGAACTGAATGAAATCACAACATGTCAAAAGTTTTGGGATGCAGTTAAAGCAGTACTTGAGGGAAATTTATAATTTTAAATGCTTATACTAGAAAAGAAAGAAGAGCCAAAATCAATTATTTAAGTTTTTACCTGGAGGAACTAGAAAAGAAGGGCAAATTAAATCCAAAATGAGTAGAAGAAAGAAACTAATAAAGAGAAATCTATAAAATAGAAAAGGGCAGCTAATACTCCTCCAAAATCTATGGAACAAAAAATTGGTTCTTTACAAGGAATAATTAAATTGATTAAATGAGTCTAATTCATTTTGCATCCTTAAAATACAATACACTTTTGACATGGCTTTTGAAAGCCAAAATGCTGAATTCCTAATTGTTCTTTATTTGAGATATATGGCCTTGTTTTGAGTATTCAGCCAAAATAAAACTTACTTAAGCAAGTGTCAGTTACAAGTTTAGTCACGATAAATTGTATTTATTTTTGTCCAAACATTTCAGAAAGTTTCCTCTGAAAGAGAGTTATGGAGAAGTAGTATTTGGGGAAAAATCTTACAATCTATGTGTTCTCTATTTTGTCTTTAATTTTGAATAAAAAAGGTATGTAAAGCAGGTGATGAAAAGTTTGAGATCAAGACCAAAATATGTGTTCCAGAAAATTCAGTTAAAGATGTTGAAAGACACATATTGGACATTCGTAGATTCCTTTCGCAAGAAGTATATTTTCATAATATGCAACATTTATGGCGAAGTGTTACTCAGATACTATAGATTATTTTTTAAAATTTTCCAAAAGAAATAAAACTGTGCAAAGACCAAACTATCAATGATCATGTGCAATTTTAATAGTTTATCTCTTCAGTTACTAAACCCATTGATAAGTAATCTGTGCCACTATTTGTAGTTACTCACAGTGACAGAATGTTGTAATAAAGATGAAGTAAATATGTATGTATAAGGAGTAATTTTGTTATTAATGAGAATGATTTCAACTATTTGGTTTTCTTCAATTTGTAAGAAAATAAACTACTTGAGTGTTCAGCAAATACTGAGTACAAGCCCAAGGAAAATGTAAAATTAATTAAAACTCTCATAACCACTAGGATATTTAGTAAATTTATATTCTTTCTTGATGATTCACTATCTGATTATTTAGTTCATAAACTATATGGATTTTCTGTTTGCTTATAAAATCTTAGAATCAAATAATATAGTCCAGCCCCTCGTTCAGTTTCCTTTTTCTTTTCATTTTTTGAACACGTCACTGATCACGAGCCTCCCAGATACAGGAAGAAATACTTAAAATTGAACCAGTGAGTTCTGCTATATTCTAATAGTGTTTTTAAGAGATTTCTTCATGTTGTAGTGGATGAGAAGTGGGGTGGAGGATGGATATACAATGATGAAACAACTAAATTTAGAATTTTAGGATTATTGGTAGAATTGAATTTCAAATTCTTAATTTTTAGCTTCATTTAACCTCTTAGTTTGTAATATGCTTGTCCACCTGCTTCTCAAGAATAGTTTGTTTCTGTTTTTTATTATCTTCCTTCTGAAGTATGAGTTTTCACCCCAGGCAAAAGATGAGAGTTAATAGACTAATAGGGCAGACAAAAGGGAAAACTTTATAAAGATTCATTTTTTCTGAGGGAATTTTGATGGTTTGATTAGATAGGGAACAATGCTAGAAACAGAAGGAGACTTTTGACTGGCCCAGAGGAGAACCAGCTTTAAGGATAGAGGACTGTCATTCTTTTTGCCTGTTGTACAGTGTTCAGCTACCAGGAATTCTTTAAGTGCTGTGAATCCCAGGGATTAAGTAAAGACAGAGTAATCATTACACCCATTATTGTTGGGAATTGTTTGCACTTTTGTTTCTTTTATGCATGTCTTCCTTTCACATTTTTGGAGTTTGCTCTGTTTGACAGATGTGCTATTTGACAGTAGTATTTTTATAGTTCAACATAACAATGTAATATAGCTGTAACTCTATTTTCTGTAATTTTATTTCTTTTTACTCTCCAGTATGAGGGTTTGTTTTTATTTATTTGGGGCTGTGTTTATGAAGTAAGAGGAAATAAAGCACCAGACAAATTTGAATTCTAAGATTTATTGTTGCAGAGGCTAAGATCTAATGCCATCATAAATAGACATAAAATGAATTGTGACCATCTGCACTCACTCTGCCTTTCTTTTTGATTGTTTTAATGAGTGTTTCCGTGTTCTGAATTCAACTTCCCAACTTATTCTTTCCTTCTTCTTCTTCTTATTCCTAGATGTCTCTTCCTAGGCTAAAGCGGTTCTTAATTATTTCTCCTCAGAACTAGATCTTCCCTATGTTTTGTTTAAAAAAAAAAAAAAAAAATGACCTGTCTAGAACCTCACTTTTCTTACACGGTTTACTTGGCAGATAACATTTTTTAAAATGAATATTGTGAAATCTGTAAATTTTCTAGTAAAATAATAGCTTTCCATCATAGTGGGCACTAAATAAATATATGTTGACTTATTAAAATGAATTCTTGTACTTAGATTTAATGCAGAATTGAGAAATACCCATATTATCAGAGTCCCCAGAAAGGGATCAATTAATCCCAACAGACGAAAGCCAAAGGTCACCATATTTCCAATGGTTTTGTAATTCTGTAGAGACTGGCAAAAGTGAACCCTTGGTTACTAGGTCACGTTGCACAAGAAGAGGAGTGTGAACTCTACTCATTCGACGAAATGTATCTAATACCTGGAATAAGCTAGGCGTTGTGTGGTGTTGGGATATGGTGGTAAATAAGGTAGAAGTTGTCCCTGCCTTCATGAAGTTTGCATTCCAGGTTCCATGAGAAATCTGTTCCTTAGCTAGAGGCAGCCATTTCTCATCTGCTGCCTGATTTCTCTTCTCTTTGTTTCTCAGACCAGGTCCAGGGGTTTTCTTTGTTGTATTCTGTTATACTATTACCTGGGTACTCCTATCACAATGTCTTATACTTACTTAGATGTCTATTTTTCCAGATTATAAGGGACTGTCTTTTTATTTATATTGCCCCAATACCTAACAGAATAATTGGAACATGGTTGGTTTCAAGATATGTTTGTTTACCAAATTAGTGAAACTAGAACAGTGCTTCACAGCTTTTTCTGTGTTGACACATAAAAAATACTGAAGAGAGCGAGCCCTGCAGAGGCACTGGCTTGAGGGTTTCCATTGCTCTCTCTGGGCCCTCGGTGACTGCCTTGCAGATGGAAGGATCAACATCTCAGTGTACCTGCCACCCATTCATGGTACTTTGCACACTGTGCAGAAGCTCTGCACTGGAGAGTACCATGTGCTGTTAGAGGTCTATGGATCTGGAGGTTATAGTTGGAGGAAATGGAGAAGGAGCAGTGGCCAAGAGCAACTGGATGGCAATGGGGCTGGAGGGCAGAGTCATTTAAGAATAAAGGCTGAAAAGTAATCTAGGGATTTTAGCTAGTCGTGGAGGAGAATACGCTTTTTTTTTTTTGAGACAGAGTCTTGCTTGGTTGCCCATGCTGGAGTGCAGTGGCGTGATCTCGGCTCACTGCAGCCTCCCAGGCTCAAGCAACCCTCCCACCTCAGCCTTCTTGTATTTTTTGTAGAAATGAGGTTTCGCCATCTTGCCCAGGTTGCTCTAGAAGTCCTGAGCTCAAAAGATCTGCCTGCCTTAGCCTCCCAAAATGCTGGGATTACAGATGTGAGCCACTGGACCCAGCTGAGAATAAGCTTTGAAAAAATTCCTGCAGGTTAGCTTTGGAAGATAGGCCTTAGCCTTTGAAAAGAGTGGTAATTTATGGAAAAGTTCCTCCTTTCTACTTTCTTATCATCCTGCCTTCTCAAAACACCATGTGCAAAATGCAGCTGGTTTTACAACTCTGTGAATATACTAAAAGCCATTGAATTGTACACTTTAAATGGATGAGTTGTATGGTATGTGAATTCTAACTCAATAGATCTGTTGTATTTCCCTCCACTGTATTTGAGTTTTTAAAAAATAAATCTGAAGGGAAACAAAAGAAAAAATGGTTTCTCTCTGCAAGAAAGAGTCTACTTAGAGGGATGGAATTACCAAGATG
Source organism: Rhinopithecus bieti (assembly GCF_001698545.2). Lineage (NCBI taxonomy): Eukaryota > Metazoa > Chordata > Mammalia > Primates > Cercopithecidae > Rhinopithecus > Rhinopithecus bieti. The sequence goes on from NW_016809658.1 coordinate 2,194,050, forward strand.
TGAATATTTAAATTATTAATACTTAAACATTTCCAAATCTGAATATTTAGAAATTTGCTTGTTTTATTGATACTTCATGAGTTTTATAACATTTTATAAATCTCACAGATGGAATTTCATCCTGAGTTATAATCAAGATTCTATTTTATCTTGGTGGAAAAGAGTAAGAGATCTTTATGGCTATAATATAGATTATTACTTTGATATGAAATAATTAACCTTAAAATATTTAAGCAAAATTAATTATTTGAGTATTTCAAAGGCTGATTTGCTAGTGTCCAAATTGTAGCTATAAACAAAGCTATTTTAATACTCCAAATGATGTATTCCCTTTATTTTCATATAAATACTACCTACAAGATTGTAGTATGTGTAAAAGCAGCAAAATCATGAAATGAAATGCATGTATGCCTTTTAAATATTACCTCTTTTTCTTTTTTTTTTTTTTTTTTTTT
>NW_016809658.1:2194719-2229316 GCF_001698545.2 Rhinopithecus bieti
TTTTTTTTTTTTTTTTTGAGACAGAGTTTCGCTCTTGTTACCCAGGCTGGAGTGCAATAATGGTGCGATCTCGGCTCACTGCAAACTTCACCTCCCAGGTTCAAGCTTTTCTCCTGCCTCAGCCTCCCAAGTTGCTGGAATTACAGGCATGCGCCATCATGCCCGGCTAATTTTGTATTTTTAGTAGAGATGGGGTTTCTCCATGTAGGTCAGGCTGGTCTCGAACTCCTAACCTCAGGTGATCTGCCCGCCTCAGCCTCCCAAAGTTCTGGGATTACAGGTGTGAGCCACTGCGCCCAGCCCTCAAAAATTACCTCTTATCATTGATATTTCTGTTTTGTACGTCTGTATTAGTTATCTATTTATTGCTACATAACAAATTACCTCAAATTTAGCAGCTTACAACAACAAGCATTTATTATCTCAGTTTTTCCATGAGTCAAAAATCCAACTGCAGCGTGGTTGGGTGCCTCTGCCCCATAGTATCTCAGTGTCAGGCAGGGTCGCAGTCGCATATGAAGGCTCAAATAAGGAAATGTTTACTTCCAGGCTCACTCACATGGTTGGGGGAAGGATTCAGTTCCTTACAGGCTGTTGGAATGAGGACCTCAGTCCCTCATGGGCTGTTGGATGGTGTCCTTATCATACGAATTTCTGTCTAGAGTAACTCACAGCATGGCAGCTGGCTTTCACCAGAGCAAGCAAGCAAGAGAGCAAGAAAGGATAAGGAAGATGGAAGCCACAGTCCTTTTGTAAACCTAATCTTGATAGTGACATCCCATGACCTTTACTGCCTCTGTTTGTTAGAAGTGAGTGGCTAGGCCAGCCTACTCTCAAGGAAAGGGAATTTCCCAAGGATGTGAATACCTGGAGGCAGGAATCACTGGAGGCCATCTTAGAGGCTGCTTACGACAACGTGTCTCTCAGAAAACTTTCTACATAATATATATTTTATCTTAGAATACATTTTTTACTGAGAATTTTCTGGTATCTCCTGAAAATATTAGTGATACTCAAAGATATAAAAAAGAAAGCTTAGGGAACAACACACTTAGCACTATGATCATATCACTTTCTATCTTCATTTGCTCCACCATCCCTGGAGCATTGCCTTTGTCCAAGATGGCTGAACACCCATTAAATCAGCCATTGGAAAGGGAGGAGGGATGGGTACAACCCAAAAGTGACAGCTGTCACTTGAGCTTACTTCAGCTCAGATCCTGTTTGCCAGAACATAATCACATGGCCACACCCAGCTACAAAAGAGGCTAGGAAATTTAGTCTTTGGTTGGGCAGTCATGGACTCAACTAAAAATTAATTATTGTGCAGGAAAGGGGAGAATATACATATATAAAAAAACTATATTATATATTATATATAATATATTATATATTACATATAAAGCTAGAAGTCTCTGCCCAAAGCTGTCAACAATATTAAAATGGATATCACACAGCCATGCATTAATGCATTTTACCCAAAGGTGAGTAAAATCATGTCCCTGATTCAGAGCCTCTTAGTCTCATTTAGACGGGATTCTTATTAGCTTGGTTACAGGGCTTCCTAAATCATTACAGATTAAAAGGAAGTGTAGTAAGAGGCAGGCATCTTGACAGCTGCAAAAATTGAGAGCAGAATGCCCCATAACAAATAAGGACGTACAAAAGGCTGAGGCAAAAGCTAAACTGGCAAATCAGAGGAATCTGACATGGGGGCAAACAGTCCTATGAACTTTAGTGGCCCCAAGGCATTGCCCATTTAACAACATTGCCACATAGTAAAATACTTAGGTTAAGTAATCAAGATCCAGAGTCTTCTACTGTGGTTAAAAGAGAAAACATTTGGACACTCTAAAAGAAGGTAAGCTTCATCAGTTTTCTGGAATTTTAATTTATGTATAATGTTCTATGAAAGTGATTCTGTCAAATACAGGAGAGACCCCTCTGCTCGCCATTCTTTTCACCTTCATCTAATTAACACCACATTGTTTGTGTAGGAAAATGCCTTCTGAATTCAATTTTTGGAGTCTAGGATTATATATTATCTCAGAGGGTTTGGCACTAGTACTTTTCCTTGTTTTTGAAGAAAGTATTTATTATATGCACCAATCCCCAAATATTTCAACTTGTAGACACAGAGCAGTTACTCTCCATCCCCACCTCCCCATCCTATGAGGTGTATAGGACTTTCTGGCTGCACAGAAAGTATTATTGTAGGTATAGGATTATCAAAAATTTCCCATGTTCTCATGTTTTTTAAGCCAACTGGCATGCTAGGTAGTATTGCAATCCTGATACATTATCCCTGAATGTTCTTTCCCATTTCTCTATCTGGCAAACCTTTATTTGCTTAAGACCATGTCCCATTATAAAATAAGTTGTATTATACATGTAAAGCACTACCAATAAAAGGAAAAACTGACAAATTAGACAGTCAGAGTTTAAAAGTTTGCTCTAGGAAAGACCATGTTAAGAGGATGAAAAGACAAACTACAGACTTCGGAAAAAATTATTTGCAAACCATGTATCTGACAACTAAGGTATATAAAGAACACTGGAAACTCAACAGTAAAAAAAAATCATAAAATCAAATATAAAAATAGGTAAAAGGCATGAAGAAACATTTCACGAAAGGGGATATACAAGTGCCAAAAGATGTTCAACATTATTAGGGAAATGCATATTAAAACCACAAGCTACAAACACACCTTAGACACCTCAGAATGGCTAAAATAAAAAATAGTGAAAACACCAAGTACTGATGAGGATATGGAGAATCTAGTTCACAGGCACATTTGCTGGTGGGAATGTGGAATATTGCAGGCACTCTGGAAAACAGCTCGGCAGTTTCTTTAAAAACTAAGCATGCCACTATCACATGACCCAGCAATTGCACACTGGGTCATTTATTCCAGAGAAATGAAAACTTAAATTCTTACAAAAACCTATATACACAAGTGTTGGTAGCAACTTTATTTATAATAGCCCCAAACTGTAAACAACCCAGATGACCTTCAGTGAGTGGGTGGTTAAACAAACTATGGTACTTTCAGCACTACTCAGCAACGGAAAGGAGCGGGCTAATGATTCATTCTACAACTTGGACGAATTATGCTGAGTGAAAAAAGCCAATCCCAAAAGTTGCAGACTGTATGATTCCATGTATAGAACATTTTTGAAATAACAAAATCATAGAAATGGTGAACAGATTAGTGGTTTCCAGGAGGTAAGGAAGGTGGGGAGTGGGGAGTGGGAGGGAGGGAAGTAGGTATGGCTATGAAAAGGCAACACAAGGGATTTGTGTGATGGCAACGTTCTGTATCTTGTCTGTATCAATGGCAACATCTTGTGCTATACTTTTGCAAGATAGCACCCTTGGGGGAAACTGGATAAAGGGGGCATAGTATCTTTCAGGATTGTGTCTTCCAACTGCATATGAAAATACAGTTATCTCAAAAACAAAGTTCACTTAAAAAATTATGAGCTCCTTAAAACTCCATTGGACTGTGAACTGCTTGAGGGAAAGTGTATTTTGTTTATTCAGCAGCTGATAACAGTGGTGACTTGTAGAAGATATTTGAAAAGTGTCTGTGGGTTGCCTTAGGTGAGAGAGGCTAACCATTTGAATGTAGCCATATTAAGCACCCATAACTGACAGTACATCTCCAAATGAAGGGCAACTCTGTGCTGACTCATTCTTTTAAAACTATCTCCTGAGCATCTACTTTATGGTAGGCATTGTTCTGAGTGCTGGTGTCTTAATTCAGGCTGCTATAACAAATTAGCACAGGCTGGGTGGCTTAAAAAGCAAATATTTCTCATGGTTCTGGAGGCTGGAAGTCTGGGATCAGGGTACCAACATGGTTGGGCTCTTGGTGAAGGCCCTCTTCATGGTAATATCCTTATATGGCCTTTCCTTGGTTTGAGCACATACACCGAGAGGGGGAGATCCCCTGTCTCTTTCTTTTTGTCCAAGGGCACTAACCTCTATCCTGGGGACCCCACTCATCTAAACCTAATTACCTGCCAAAGGCCCCACCTCCAAATACCATCACACTGGGGATTAAAGCTTCAATGATGAATTTGAGAAGGGGACATAAACTTTGAGATCATAGCAGCTAGAAATACAGTAGTGAACAAAATCAGAGGGGAATGCCCTGGCTTTCAGGGACCTTATAGTTTAACTGAGCAGAAGACAATGAATATAATACATACATTATGCAATATGTTAGGAAGTTTTAGTGCTATGGAAAAAAATTTTAAAGCAGCGTTTACAGGTTAAGGATATAGAAAGGCCTGCAAGAGTGGGTGGTTGCAATTTTAAACAGTTTGAAGAATATCATTTGAACAAAGGCTTGAAGAAAGTGAGAGAGAAAACCATGCGGATATATGGAGGAAGAAAGTTCCAGGCAGAAGGAACAGCCATTGTAAAGGCTTTGAGGTAGAAATGTGTCTAGCATGTTCAAAGACTAGTGAGCAGGTAAAGCCAGTGTTGGTGAAACAAGATGAATGAGGGAGAATAGTTTGGTGAGAGGTTAGAGGGACAGTGAGAATATAGAACATTGAGAGCCTTTTGGCTTCTCCTTTAAGTGAAATGATGGGGGCCATTGGAGGATTGGAGGAGTGGAGAGGTGGCGTGATCTGACTTCCGTTTGGAAAAGAATCACTCTATAGCTGGGTGTGGTGGCAGGCACCTGTAATATCAGCTAACTGGGAGTCTGAGGCAGGAGAATCGCTTGAACCTGGGAGGTGGAGGTTGCAGTGAGCCAAGATCACGCCATTGCACTCCAGCCTGGGCAACAAGAGTGAAGCTCCCATCTCAAAAAAAAAAAAAAAAAGAAAAGAAAAGAAAAAAATTAAACAATTACTCTGACTGCTGTGTTGAGAAAAGACAGTAGGGGAACAAAGGTGGAAGTAAGGAAGTGTACTTCAGAAACTATTTCAGTATTCAAGGTCTAAGAGGTGATGGTGATTGGGACTGGGGTAGTAGCACTAGAGTTGTGAGAAATGACCCATTCATGTTTAGGTTTTGAGACAGAGCCAACAGGATTTCCTGACAGATTAGATGTAAGAAATCAATGATGGGTCCAAGGCTTTGCAGCTGAGGACTTGGACAAATAGTGTTGCCATTAACTGAGTTGGAAAAAAAACGCAGGGGGGTGGCTTTGTGGGGAAGTTGAGGAGTGCATATTGTTGAGACATCTATATGGAGATACTGAATAGGCAGTTGGAGATTTGAGACTGGACTTAGAGGATAGGAATACAGGGCAGGAGATACAAATTTGGAAGTTGACAATATTTATATGGTATGTAAAGCCATAAAACTAGATGAGATCTCCAAGGGAGGAGCATATTGAAGAAGCCCAAGGATTGAGCCCCAGGTACCCTTTAGAGTTTTAAAGGCCAAGGAGAGGGAGAAGAACTTACTAAGAGAGACTGAGAGGTGTGGCCAGTGAAAGAGGAAGAAAAATGAGGAGTGTAGGGTCCTGCAAGCCAAGTGAACAGAGTGTTTCCTGGAGGAGGGAGTGGTCACCTGATCAACTGTGTAGGTCAGGTCGGGTAAGGTGTGAGAACTGATCATTGAATTTAGCAATGTAGAGACAACTGGGACCTCCACACATCAGAGAGAAAGAATTTTAGCCATTAAAGGAATGTATGGCTTTTTATAAGAATGTAACTATGTTTTAAAAGATTTGTTTTAAAAGCTATTTTCACTTCCTCAAAAAGGTAAGCATAGAATTACAATATGATCCAGCAATTCTACTTCTAGGTATATACCCCAAAGAACTGAAAGCAGAAATTCAATCATATGTCAATATTCACAGCAGCATTATTCACAATAGCCAAAAGGTGGAAACAACCTAAATGTCTATCACCGGAGACTGGATAAACAACATGTGGTATGTACATACAATAGAATATTAGCCTTAAAAAAGAATGAAATTCTGATACTGGGTACACCATGTGTGAACCTGGAAAATGTACTAAGTGAAGTAAATCATGCACAAAATAACAAAATTCTACTCACGTCAGGTACCTAAAATAGTAAAATTCATAAAGACAACATGGAATAGCTGAGGAACAGAATAGCCTCCTAACCAGAGGCTGAGGGTAGGAGAGAATGGAGAATCATTGTGTAATAGGTATACCATTTCTTCTTGGGGCGATGAAAAAGTTCTGGAAATGGTAATGGTGATGGTTGTGCAATATTGTGAAGGAACTTAATCCACTGAATTGTACACTTTAAAAAGGTTAGAATGGTAAATGTAAGTGCCACAATTAATTTTTGTTTTGTTTTGTTTTGTTTGTTTTTTTGAGACAGAGTCTCGCTCTGTCGCCCAGGCTGGAGTGCAGTGGCGTTATCTCGGCTCACTGCAACTTCCACCTCCCGGGTTCAAGCGATTCTCCTGCCTCAGCCTCCTGAGTAGCCGGGATTACAGACGCACGCCTCCATGCCCTGCTAATTTTTTTGTATTTTAGTAGAGACAGAGTTTCACAGTGTTGCCCAGGCTGGTCTCAAACTCCTGAGCTCAGGCAATCTGCCCGCCTTGGCCTCCCAAAGTGCACAGTTTTTTTTAAAAAACCATAGGATGCAGGTAAAACACTATCTCAAGGGAAATTTTTAACATATATTAGAATTAAAATCAACAAATAAGCAAAAGTAAAGCTATCTTTTACATATTGCTGACCTGAAAACTAAGCTTGCTTTAGGCATCATCTATAACTTGGCTTTCCTTGTAGATCCTTTTGTACATGTTTGTTACACTCATTTCTTAAAGGCTCAAGCCTTAGCCATCACAGTTAAAGAAAACGGTATCCCCCTATACAGGTCATCATCAGAAGGGCAGGAGAAAAGACAGCTACTGCAGAGTGATCCAACTACTTACAATTTTAATAAGAGTGTGTCTTTTAAATAACATATTTTATTTGTATACTCTCATTCAGGAAAACTGTTCTCTCTCTTATATAATGGTTTTTGAAAAGAATGTTCCCTGAATGCACATGTAAATAATTTCTTTGCTAAAACCAGCGTTTCTGATAATTCCACAGAACTGATAGGGAGAAAACCTTGAGTACTGGAAGGTTTTGTGGTGCAGCATATTTAATAACCGTGACAACTCAAGAATTTTAAGCAGACTCGCCTCCTTGTCTGGGATCTGTCGGCAGCATTGTGTCTCTACTGGCAAGCCCCTCAATGTACTGTTTCAGCCAAAGCCGTGCTAATGATGGTCTACCAAATTTTTACTTGGTATTTTAAAGTCTCAATATTCTCAGGATTTAGAAAATACTTTCCCCCACCCTTTCAAAAGCTGCCACTCTGAAATACATAGCGTTTTTTTTTAAAAAGTCTAAAATTGCTTTACAGCCTTGATAAAACAAAGACTGGTGTGTTGATGTGGCTGCTTTTGTATGATTTCCGAGGTGAATTTAGATGACTGGAAGATAGATGGGTGCCAGATGCAGTTTGACATAGATTCAGGCAGCTGCTCCTGGGCTAGGTTTCATTAGCCGGTAAGTGCTCCAGCAGAAGCAGCAGAGCGAGGCCCCAAATGCCAAAATGACAGTGAGAACAGTGGAACAATACAATATTCACCAAGCGATTTTAATCTCGAAGATTAAATGTCACCCAATCAGTTTCCAGGTCTTAAAAAACCAACTTGTATGAAACCATTAGAGGGCCCAAGGCTTTGTTCACCAGAAGAAAAAAGTTTTACTGTTTTTGAAGGGGGAGGGTGGTTAGTTTTAAAACACCAAAAAAAAAAAAAATGTTTTAAACCCATGTTGGTTGACAATTAAAAATCTTGTCAACCCCGCCAACACCCATACCACAGTAAAAGAAGTTCATTCACTATTGCAACCAGGCAGATAGGCAGATTCCTCAATAGAAGGAACCAATGTTTGTTTGTTTGTCTATCTTTTTTAAAATGAAAGTCTTGGATGGGCTTCACAGGCCTCTTCCAGCTTAAATGCCCCCCCCCACCCCCGACCATACCCATTCTTCTCCAAAGACAGAAGTCTTAACACAGAGAGAGCATACGTCTTTGTTTTTGAGACCTTATGGTCTGCATAGCTATTGGTGGGTAAATAAGTACCCAACCACATAATTGTGAACTTAAAAAAAAAGTTCCTATAAAGGATTTTTGCTCTCACTAAGTAATTATGAAACTGATTCCAGAATTCTCCATGCTTGATTTCAACTCACGTGTTTTCTCAACTGAGAAAGGGGACCTTTATTTAGTGTATTATTTACACTTACTAAACTTATCTTTGCTTTTCTGAAAAGAGTGTTATGATCTAACCCGTCAGTGATGCAACCATTTCATGTGAGGTAATTTTTTTTCACTAAAATTAACTCAAAATAAATAATTGATTGGACATGTACCTATTGGAAAACTGTAAATCTAACCAGTCTCTTCTTTTCTTCTTTACTTTTAGGAAGCTAGTGCATCACAATAGCTCTGAAGCATTACAGAGTATTTTTTTCCCTCTAAATGTGTGTGTGCTCAGCTCTCTTAATAACAAGGGGAGTTGTACTCAAAGAATAGTTTCCATTGCATTTTAGTATTTTTAGTCTTTTGCTTAGTAATAATGTCGTAAGCTACCTTTTTTTTTTTTTTTTTTTTTGTCTACAGAATGATTGAAGATTTGGAAATAAGCGCTGGTTGAATTAGAAACACTCTATGTTCAGAAGCAAATTACAATGTTAACTAATGGCCATGTGATACCCTACCAAGTTTGAATATATTCTGGGCTTGAAGATATTGCATACATGTTCTCTGAAAGTTGAATTTCCTTGGGGCAGAGCTACCCATCTCTGAATTTACATTTGAATTATAGGGAATAACATCTTAGGTGACATGGTTTGACTTCGTCTAAATCTTTGGGAAATGTTCCACAGTAATCAAAGCTTCTCCTTCTCTTCTTTTTTCCCTCCCTTCCTTTATGGGTCTAGCACTGACAACTTGACCACGTTGACCTAAATATTAAGACCTTTCTTTGTTTCATCGTACCCACTACTCGCAAGGGCTATGCTAGCAACCCTCATTGATGAGAGGTGAGTATTGCGTTAATGAAGAGTCGTTAGGTTCAGCACACTCAGTTTGGATGAACCTAATTAGACTCAGATTGCATTTCTCTTGAACGGCTTTTAAAAGCCTTTCTAGCCTTTTTTTCTTTTCTTTTCTTTTGTTTGAGAGACAGTCTCACTCTATTGCCCAGGCTGGAGTACAGTGGCACAATTTCGGCTCACTGCAACCCCCGTCTCCCAGGTTCAAGTGATTCTCCTGCCTCAGCCTCCTGAGTAGCTGGGATTATAGGCGCCCACCACCACACTCAGCTAAATTTTGTATTTTTAGTAGAGATGAGGTTTCACCATGTTGGCCAGGCCGGTCTCGAACTCCTGTCCTCAAGTGATCGTCTGCCTCGGCCTCCCAAAGTGCTGGAATTACGACGTGAGCCACCATGCCCAGCCCCTTTCTAGCCTTTCTTTAGCCCTGAATTTACATAATTCCTCTGATCCATTTTACTTCATTTCTACCAGGTATAGGATCCTTCTTTATATTCAAGAGATGTTATGAGAAGACAGTGAAAAGGGGAAAGGTGGTGAAAAGAGCATCGGGGTCCAAGTCCAAAGTCCAGAAAGTTGCCTCCCTGTCCAGTGAGAGCCTGAGCCCTGTCTCCCTCACAGGGTGGCTGGGAGGGGTAAAGGAGCATATAGAGATCCTTGGAGAAAAGCGCTATATGCAGAAGTCCAAGATGCCATTATGGTTATTACTATTTACCAACCAAATCCAAAGCCATTTCAATTGCTAATCATTTGATATTTTAATTCATTTTTTTCTACCATAAAAGCATAAATTTAAGTTACAGTCTCTTACCACTTATGGACTACTTACCACTCTATTAACTCTCAGTGCTATATCTATTCCCCCAGTTCTCCCATCCTGTTTTTTGTTTGTTTGTTTTGAGATGAGATCTTGCTATGCTGCCCAGGCTGGTCTCAAACTCTTGGGCTCAAGTGATCCTCCCTCCTCAGCCTCCCAAATAGCTGGGATTACAGGTGTGCACCAGTGCACCCAGCTCATTACTGGCATTTTTTAATGTAGAAAAAAAAAGTGCTGTAACCCACTTACAGCAATGAAAGTAGGAAGAAGCATGCTGATTGCTCCTGTTACTTGAGTTATAAAGCCATTGAAGAAAGTAGCTGGTCTTTCCTAGTCTTCATTATGTTCTCCCATCAGAATATAACTAAAGCAAAGGTACAAGAGGAGGGAATCTCAGAAAATTAACAGTCCAGAGGTTTGACGCTCTTAGTAATTTGTGAGAGAATCTTTTCTTAAGCTTAGCCGAAAGCCTGGCACAGTGGACATTCGGTAAATGTTAGATGAAGAAAAAACAGGGGTATTGGTTTTATATTAAATTGCAGTGACAGAGGTACATTTTGAATGCTAGTCAGATGATGAGATTCATTCAGTAAAAATATATTTCTCCTATACTCCAGTCTGACCTAATGCCTTAAATGAGTGGAGTTTCATCTGCTCTCTCGTGTACAGTGCGCACCACAAAGCCTCTGTAAGATTCGTCCCAGTTTGCAGCAGTGACAAGGCCTGCTTGGGACAAACCAGGGAGCTCTCCATCCAGTGCCAGTGACCACCAGCACAGTATTGAATTTAATGAGCATTATGTGATTAAACAATTATTAACAAAAATAGCTACTGTTGTTTATCATTTTCGGAGGCTGCACTAACTTTTCTACATTATTATCTCATTTAATCCTCACAGTAACACCACACTGCAGGTTCTGGGTCTACCCTCTTTTTACAGATAAGGAAATTGAGGCTTATGCAAGTTGCTGAAAGTCAACCAACCACACATGGTCAAGCTAGAAGTTGAAACCCTGTGTATCCCAGGACTGTTTGACTCCACAGTCAGTGTTTGCAGGCATGTCAGAAAATGTTGCCCATAGTTTGCTAAGTTACATGTTAAACAGTCTCAAAATACTCTTTGTTTTGGTTCTCTGGTTTCTCTGCAAAAGAACTGACAGGTTCTAATGGTATAAAATGGTATAAAAGTGGCCAAACTCATAATTGTCTCACGCGTCCATGTGAAGAGACCCCCAAACAGGCTTTGTGTGAGCAACAAGGCTGTTTATTTCACCTGGGTGCAGGTGGGCTGAGTCCGAAAAAGGAGTCAGCACAGGGTGATGGTATTATCGTTAGTTCTTACAGGTTTTGGGATAGGCGGTGGAGTCCAGGAAGCAATGTTTTGCGGGCAGTGGGTGGATCTCACAAAGTACATTCTCAAGGGTGGGGAGAATTACAAAGAACCTTCTTAAGGGTTAGGGACATTACAAAGTACATTGATCAGTTAGGGCGGGACAGAAACAAATTACAATGGTGGAATGTCATCAGTTAAGGCTATTTTCACTTCTTTTGTGGATCTTCAGTTGCTTCAGACCATCTGGATGCATACGTGCAGGTCACAGGGGATATGATGGCTTAGCTTGGGCTCAGAGGCCTGAAAATAATGAAGACTTTTTTCTTTTTTCTTTTTTCTTTTTTTTCACCGTTAATGTAGAAAAGATGATTTCTGACGAAGGGTGCCTTTACTTCAGTCTCATAGCACAGGCTCTCCCTCAGTGGGAGGGTGAGTCAGAGGTGGATGACTGTGCTTTGCTGGAGTTATTTGCAGTGTGTGACAGGGGCAGAAAGTGTGAATGCATGCAGCCTTACATCTGATGGGTACATCCCGAAGCTGCACGACTGTGGCAGCCTCAGATGAATCATGGCATTTTAGGATCCGCATGTGTCATCAACATACGTGGGTTGAATTAGCATGGAAGCATAGTAGTACTCCAGAAACACAAATAAAAGTAAAACACACCATTGGAATACCTGCAGTTTTTCACATGGAAACCAAAAGCTTGTGAAATCAGTACATTTTGAGCTTTTTGTTTTTAGAGCTAATGCTTTTGTTTACTAGCTAAGACCATCTTAGCATTTTCTATTTAAGTGTTTAAAATTCAGTCATAAAATTTCACTCTAAGCTAAAGCTGTTTATAGTAACTTAGGCTGCATGTGGGTGTATTAAGAAGAAAAAATAGAATATATTTCTAAAAAGATATAGTAAAGTTTTTCTGGTTCATGCTGCTTGATTGATGATTGATAGATGATTGATTGCCAGATAGATAGATAGATAGATAGATAGATAGATCACCATAAGTTTGTTTCCATCTGAGTTTGTTTTTAGAAATGTGCCTTGGCAAAGAATCTTCTTTAGACAGTTAAGTAAAGTGATATTTACAATAATATAAATTCGAAAATGAAACCCAGATCTTGAACCAGAAGATATGGATTCCAGCCTGGGCTTTGCTGCTTGGTGGTTGTGGCATCCTGAGAAAGTTTTCTCTGAGCCTGGCTCAGTTCCTCAAGTGTAAAACGGAATCGTAGCTGGTGCTTGGGGTCTTGGGGATGGGAAACAAATAAGATGATGATGTCAACATGCTTTATAATCTGAAAATGCTATACAGTTTTTTAAAGTACTGTAATTATCCAAGTTTAAAATTATCCACAGCCAGCAGATGGACTGATCTATCATCATTCTTCATCCATGAAGGTGATAATGTTTATTTTGGTCCCCTAAACAACACAGGTTTTTTCGTTTTGTTTTTATACATTTATTGAGCTCTTATGATTTGTGAGGACTTCCTTCACATCAGCAGAATTTATATGTAGATTTATAAAGCCTTTGTTTACACACACGTGTTATTTATATAGCATATCAACTTTCTGTACATGTGAATTTTATAGACACCTGAAGTTTATCTCTTTAAGTACTTAAACTTGTTTAACATAAGCTTGTTCAATAAAAGTCTTTATATCATTTTTGTTGTAGCTGTTATTATTTTTTCCACAGACAGCATTGAGCAATGCTACGTTTTCATCATGATTCAGGATAATTTAGATTGCTCAAATATTCTATTGAAACAGATTCCTTTAGGGTGGAGCTAGTAAGGGACATGGTGCTATTTACCCTTACTTTAAATGGTCCTAGATCAGTACATTTTTTGAATTATTGAATCAATTTTGGTTTTTGTTTTTAATTAAAAGAGATGGGGTCTTGCTGTGTTGCCCAGGGATGGTCTCAAACCCCTGGGCTCAACCAGTCCACCCACCTCTGCCTCCCAAAGTGCTGGGATTACAGGCGTGAGCCACCATGCCCAGCCAAATCAATTTTTTTTTTTTTTGGACTGATAATAGAATTTATTATGTGCCTTAATATAGGCACTGGGGCTTGCCCATGGTGCTCTTGATATATAAGGCCTGGACATTCTGCCAGTTTTTCTTGAGCAATGACACCAAGAAGTTGACAGCCCGATGAATGTTATACACAGGCTCATCATCTGTCATCTTCACGTGACCAACAGATACAGCCAGACATAACACCTTCTTCATTTGGAACTTGATTGTGGACTTCACCTCATCCTCTTTGGCCACCATGTTTTCGTTGTGTGTGAGCAAGGAAGGGAACTTTCCTGCCTTACTTAGGCCTGGGCCGAGGATTCGTGGAATCTGCTTGATCAGAGACTCTGAGGCCCAAAACGCATCATACTTCTTAGCCAGTTTCTTGACCAGTTTTTTATTCTTGTTGAGTTTTTTCAGCACCTCGATGTCCATGTGGGGCATATCCACGGTCTTGGCCTCGTCACAGTGCTGCTGGTCCCCAGGACACACACAGAGAACTTGGGGCGGGGAGTGGACTTAAGCCTGACGGTGCCCGAGAAGCGCTTGTCCTTCTGGGGGTCATAGTTCTTCAAGCTGATCTGCAACTCCACCGTCTCCAGGAACTTGCGGCGCTTGCGCTGGTTCCGGTGCAGGACTTCCCGCACCACCTCGTACAGGGTGTCGCGAGAGACTTTGCTGCTCATGGCTTCTCACGCCGCCCTAACCGGAAAAGACAAATCAATGTTTTTATAATCCCTCCCTTCTATTCTCGTTGTTAGCTGTCTTTTTCTTTTTTCTACTATCATGTACTTGCCTCTTTTAATTCTTTCTCCCTTCTAAATTTCTAAATTTTCATTTACAATCTGTGGTTTGGGAAAAAGGCCAGATATATTTTAATCTTTAAGATTAAATAGGCACTTAGGTAATACATGTTAATGTATGAGGTTTGGTATATGTGCTTTGTTATATCTTATTTTTGTTGAAGGATTTATTTTTGCCAATTTTATAAGTTCCAAGTAACCAGTTCTCTCTGGATGAATTGTTTTACACACCAACATTTAAAAACAGCCTGCATCAGTTTCTTCTAATAATCGCCAGTTATACGGGGTTTTTTTGTTTGTTTGTTTTTGGTTTTTTTTTTTTTGAGATGGAGTCTCGCTCTGTCACCCAGACTGGAGTGCAGTGGCCCGATCTCAGCTCACTGCAACCTCCACCTCCTAGGTTCAAGTGATTCTCCTGCCTCAGCCTCCCGAGTAGCTGGGACTACAGGTACATTCCACCATGCCCAACTAATTATTTGTATTTTTAGTAGAGATGCAGTTTCACCGTGTTGGCCAGGCTGGCCTCGAACTCCTGACTTCCTACTTTGGCCTCCTAAAGTGCTGGATTACAAGCGTGAGCCACCACGCCTGGCCAATCACCAGTTATTCTTATATAGCTTAATTACAAAGTGCTTATGTATACTTTGCCTACCTTGATCTCCACAAAATCATGAGAGATGGGCAGGACATATCTTAATATTTTACAGATAAGAAAGCTAAGGCATAGTTTGAGGTTATTGAGTAGATTTTAACTAGGGATTGCAGCTGAATCTCCCAGGGAAGTTTTTTCACCTACACATACCAAGGTATCCCAATTCCATGGGTCTGGGGCAGGACCCAGGTACATATATTTTGGAAAAAGGTCCCAAATGATTCTAATGTGCATAGCTTTCCCAGACCTTTTTCTCAGTCCCCTCATCCCCCACCTCTGCTCCCACTGAGAACTGCTAGGTTAAAGTTTTTATCACCAGTAAGTGGTTTATTAAGATGTTTTCACCTGCAGGTTATAGAAAATCCAACAAACAGTGGCTTAAATCTGATTTCAGTGGTTCCACTATCAGTTGGTGTCAGAGTAATGCTCCCTGTATGTTACTTTACGTGGTGAAAGAGACTTTGCAAATGTAATTAAGGTACTTGAGATTGGGAGATCATCATTATCTGGCTGGGCTCCGTGTAATTACAGGGGTCCTTGTAAGAGTGGGGCAGGAGCATCAAGTGCAGAAGAAGGTGGGATGACGGAAGCAAGGGTTGGAATGATGTGCTCTGAAGATGCAGGAAGGGGTTACAAGCCAAGGAATGAATGCAAGGCAGCCTCGAGAAGCTGGAAAAGAGGGCCTCCCCTGAAGCCTCTGGAAGAATGCAGCCCTCAAAAAACCTTGATTTTTAGACTTCTGACCTCCAGGACTATATGAGAATAAATTTGTGTCATTTTAACCCACTAAGTTATAATTTGTTACAGCAACAATAGGAAACCAGTACAACTGGGAAGTATAAAATGCAGATCCTTAAGCCCCTCCCACAGAGATAAAGTTTGAGTAGAGTGGGTGAGGTTTAGGGAGCTGTGTTTAAACTAGTCCTTAGGTGATTTAGTGGCCTGTGGTTTTTGGCCTGTTAGCCTGTATCTACAGAGTTACAAAATAATCACAAGGCCATTTACTGTTTCCCTCAGATGTCTAGAGGTGGGTGGTCCCAGCATGGCAGGGTTGGGAGTGGGAGTGTCGTCAAGGACCCAGGCCCCACCTGGACCTCTGCTCTACTCCCCTCAATGTGTTGGTCTTTTACCCTATCCCCTTTTTTTTTGAGACAAGTGTTCACTCTGTCACCTACCCTATCCCCTTTTTTTGTTTGGTTTTTTTTTTTTTTTTTTTGAGGCAAGGCGTCACTCTGTCACCCAGGTTGGAGGGCAGTGGCATGATGATAGCTCACTGCAGCCTCAACCTCCTGGTACCTCCTCAACCTTGCCACCTCAACCTCCCGAGTAGCTGGGACTACAGGTGCACACCACCACACCTGGCTAATTTTTAAAAGTTATTTTTAGTAGAGATGAGGTCTCGCTATATTGTCCAGGCTGGTCTTGAACTCTTGGGCTCAAGCGATCTTCCTGCCCTTGGCCTCCCAAAGTGCTGGGATTACGGGTGTGAGCCACCACACCCGGCCTTACCCTTATTCTTGTTACATCATGGTCACCGATGGCTACCAGAAAGAAGATACCTTCCCAGAACTTCCAGCAGACTTCCCCTTACACCTGACTAGCTAGAACTGCAGCACCTGGCCATCTCCAGCTGCACAGGAGGCTGGACAGCAAGAAACCTCACATGGTATCTCAAAACATTATTCTGTGTCCCTTCTCCTCCTGGGAGACGCGTGCACCCCTCCAACAACACTTACCTTTCATCTGGCTGTTGTCTCCCTCTTCCAACATGCCTGTTTAGTATCAGGTCCCTTTTAAAATTATCTCAGGCTGGTGGCTCACTCCTGTAATCCCAGCACTTTGGGAGTCCCAAGGCAGGAAGATCGCTTAAAACCAGGAGTTTGAGACCAGTCTGGGCAACAAAGTGAGACCCCTGTCTGTATAAAAAATTAAAATAATAAAATGGCTCCTGTCATTTTGGAAAAAGAAAACACTAATTTATTTAATCTTTACAACTCCATGGAGTGAGTAATTTCCCTTTTTTTTTTTTTTTTTTTTTTTTTTTTTTTTTGAGATAGAGCCTCACTTTGTTGCCCAGGCTGGAGTGCAGTGGCTGGATCTTGGCCCACTGCAACCTCCGCCTCTCGGGTTCAAGCTGTTCTCATGCCTCAGCCTCCCGAGTAGCTGGGATTACAGGTGCCCACCACCACACCCAGCTGATTTTTTGTATATTTAGTAGAGATGAGGTTTCACCGTGTTAGCCAGGCTGGTCTCAATCTCCTGATCTCATGATCCGCCCGCCTCAGCCTCCCAAAGTGCTGGGATTACAGGCGTGAGCCACTGCACCCGGCCTCAAATGTCATTTTCTTATCAAGGTACATTCAATCACCTCTTTAAAATTGTAGCCCTGCCCCATACATATATACCCAAGCACACATTCCCCATCCTCTTTTCCTGCTTTATTTTTCCCATAGCAGTTAATTTCTAATATACCATATAATTTACGGATTTATTCCACTTTCTCCCACCATCCTGAATGTAAAATCCGTGAAAACAGTGATTTTGTGTTTTGCTTGCAGCCATATTCCAGCTCCTAAAACTAGGATATAGTTAGGCCAGGCGCAGTGGCTCATGCCTATAATCCCAGCACTTTGGAAGGCCGAGGAGTATGGATCACCTGAGGTCAGAAGTTCGAGACTAGCTTGGCCAACATGGTAAAACTCCGTCCCTACTAAAAATACAAAAATTTGCTGGGCACGATGGTGCATGCCTGTAATGCCAGCTACTCGGGAGATTGAGGCAGGAGGACTGCTTGAACCCAGGAGGTGGTGGAGGCTACAGTGAGCCAAGATTGTGCCATTGCACTCCAGCCTGGGTGACAAGAGTGAAACTCCGTCTCGGAAAAAAAAAAAAAATGCTAGGACATAGTATGCTTTCAATAAAGTTTTGTTGGGCTGGACGTGACGGCTCACACCTATAATCCTGGCACTTTGGGAGGCCGAAGCGAGCAGATTGCTTGAGCCCAGGAGGTTGAGGCTTCAGTGAGCTTGATCATGGCACTGCACTCCAGCCTGGGAGTTAGAATAAGACCCTGTCTCAAATAAATAAATAGATAAATAAATAAATGTTGAATGAATACATTCTTTATGCACGGTTCCGATTAGGTCTATGGGGCAAATTTCTAGAAATGAAATGACCACGTTACGGGATATAGAAATTTTAAAAGGTTCTTGATACACATCACCAAAACCCTGTCTTTCCCAAGGTTAAATCAGTGTGTACTCACATCAGTAACTGTGAGACAACCTGTCCACTGTGCCCTCACATTGTTAACAACTTTAAAACAACTTTAGCCAGCTTAGTATGTAAAAATTACAGTTCTTTTAAATTTGTATTACTTTTTCATGCATTTCTCCCCTTGATAATGATGAGTTTGGGTCCTTTGCTTATTTATAAAATTTTGTTTTAGTGTTTTCTAATTTAGTATTGATGGTTTTCTAATTGATTCATAAGACCTCTTTAGGTTATAAAGTTACTAAGTCTTTGTTACCTGTGTTGTAGTTATTTTTCCTGGTTTGTCATTTAAAAAAAATTTTGCTTATGGTGCTTTCTGTTATATAGTTTTTGTTAGTGTAGTCAGTTTTATCTTCATAGCTCTTTTGCTTTATGTTTGGAAAGGTCTTATCTACCTCTAAGGTCAATTATTCATCTGTAATTTCTTTTAGTTCTCTTATGTTTTTTAATGTTATTCTTTAATCTCTGGTGTTTTATCATATTGTGTGAGGCAAGGATCTAATGCTAGTTTTTCCTCCCTAAATAATAAACCATTCATTGCACATGCCTTCCTTACCTCACTTATAAGAATGTGTCATTAGTGTATGCTAAATGTTTTCACTAAAGTCTGTTCCAAGTGTTTCAATTCAGATTCATTTATATATTTCTTTTGCCAGAATCCAACTCTTAATTATTGTTTTTAAATATATTTTAATATCCTCTTTTAATTTTTATTTCATTTTTTCATTTGTTGGTTTGTCTAAGTAAATTTTAGAATCATTCAGTAAAGTTCAAGAATAAATGGGGAGTTAACTTCCTAAAGTGAAAACCACATCATGCCATTCTCCCATGGAAGATCTCTTAATGACTTCAGAACATAAAGGCCACACTCAGTGTTAACAGCCTCCAAGACCTTCCTAGACCTGCCCCAGCCAAACTCTCTAGTGTTATGTATTGCCACTCCCTGCCTGAAATTTACACTTCAGATCTGTACCCACATCACATGCTATTTCTCACCTCCCTATCTTTGCTCATCCTGTTCCATCTGCCTTTAATGACCTTGACTAATGACCTTGACTAATTCCTGTTTACCCTAAAATCCATTTCCTGGCCTCATTCCACACTGGCCAGGCTCTGTGGCCACTCCTGCATGTCCATTGTCATCCTGTGCATGTCTCTTACACCACATAACCCATTGCATCACAATGATGAGTTAATCTTCCACCTGAACTGGGTGGGAGCATCTCATGTTCATTTTGTATTTCTAGGACCTACCATGCTACCTGTCATACAGTAAGTCATATGGATGGATTAGAGGAGAATATTCGAGACTGGAAATTGGGAGACAGATTGTTACCATAATCAAAGTGAAAGATAACTAGAGTATTGACTAGGGCAGCAGTGGGAGAAATGGGACATATATGGAAAATAAGAGAGAAGACTGACCGGGCTTTGTGTCTGGATGAATGTGAGGGTAAGAGAGATGGAAGATGCTTTGAATCTGAGATTTCCAACGGAGACTCCAGGTAGATGTTGTACCTTAACCATATTGAGGCATTTGGGAAGTAGGGGGCAATTTAAGGAGAATATGATTGGGACACCTTTAATTTGGTTTGAAATTGGAGATGCCTTTTTTTTTTTTTTGTCTTTTTTTTTTTTTCCTTTTGTGGAGAACGGGGTCTCGCTGTATTACCCAGGCAGGTCTCGAACTCCTGGGCTCAAGCTATCCTCCTGCCTCTGCCTCCCTGAGAGCTGGGATTACAGGCGTGAGCCACCGCGCCTGGCCGGAGATGCCTTTATGATACCCAGTGGAGATGTCTTATAGCCAATGGGACATGAACAGGTTAATTATATGCTTTTATCATTCAAACCAGGACCTTTTTGAAATTGACACAGAATGCTATTAAACCAGGACCTTTTTGAAATTGACACAGAATGCTATTAATAATTATGCCAGGATAACAAGCATAAACCAGGAATGACCCTTATAAACTGGGTTGCATGGTCTTCCTGTATAAAAAGGTCACATCTGGAGCTCAGAGAGAAAAGTCTGGAATGTAGTTAATGATTTGTGAGTCATTAGCATATAGGTGCTCTGAGAATGGGTGAGATTGCCTAGGGAGAGTTTCTAGGAAAAGAAGAGAAAAGAGGCGAGACAAAACCATAGAGAATATTAATATTTGCATAGTTAACTATGTAACTGGGATTATTAACTGGGAAATTGTTTTTCAAAACACTTACATTCCTAAATTTTTCTGAGGATTCTAGTATCCTAATCAGCCATTCCCATGTCTGCTCCCAACCCGACCATGAACCATGGCCATCTTCATCCTGCCCCTCACTACAGTACTTTACCCCTCTCTCGCCCTCTGTGCAGCCAGAAGTTTTTGTTGTTGTTGTTGTTGTTGTTTTTTAAGTTTAAAACTACAGGTTTATAGGGAGGGCAGAGGTAGAGGAGCCAACAAAGGAAACTACAAGTGGCCAAGGAGACAAGAACCAGGAGACTACAGTTCAACTTGAAGGACACCTTTGGAGGTCAGTAAGGTCAGTAATGTCAGATGCTACAGAAAGGCTACATAGTATGAAGAACTGAGAAGTGTCCATTGGCCATGCCATTTAGGGGCCACTGTTGCCCGTTTGTGGGATGGTCAGTAGAGTTGTTCTGCAGTAGGCAGAGGAAGCAGGAGGAAAAATAAAGTTGTGGATAGACAGAAGTAGCTACCAGCAGCATTCCTGCAGCATTAAACATGGGGAGGATTGATTCCTGTTTTAAAAGTGAAGATAGAATGCATTGAATCTGTAATTTGTTGATTGCAACAAGGAGCCAGTAGCAAGGGCAAGGCTGAATGTACGAGAGGGAAGAAATACCAGTCTTCAGTCATATTGAAGCTTTTTTGCTCAGTCTTATTCCCTTGTCAGGAGCACCTGTGCTGTGTTATAGTTGAATGCCACCAGTCTGTTCTAATAGGTGTCACGTTGACTTTAAACACTACCATCCAAATGTCTTTCTGTTTGGTTGGCTTGGGACCTACATAGTTCTTCCTCTTTTTCTAAAGACTGAAGATGGGAACATTTGAAGAGAATATAAATTTGCCTTCTAGTTGTATTGATTTGCTGATCACTGGTAAAGTGCCGATAACCCATCAATCTAGGTTTATGGGTTAATGGGATGCATCCTTGTTGATAGATTTAGAAACCTATACTGCACGCGAACCTACTCTTCTAGTACATACATGTGTGTCTGTCCATGGTGTCGTGTATGAGGTGGAAAAGTGAGTTTTTACACCGAAATGTGTTTTTATCTTGAGAAGTTCCATTAAGAAAAAACATGTTGAAATACAAACTGTTCTGTTTTCTGATTTGCTATCTCATAGTAAGCAGTTAGTTGTAAGATTAACTTCCTCAGAGGAAAGAAAGCAAGGACACCAGCAAAAGGAAAAGAAATGTTTAATTGCTCTGCAAAGGCCCCAACATGCTCTGAAAAGTAAAGATTTCAGGCTTAATGTGCATGGAACAAAAGACCGTTGTGAGCTGTGTACAAGAGTTGGTGAGAGTTTGTATTCTGCCCCTTTTTTCTGTGGGAGTTATTTCCTGTTGTTGACTAGAGTTCTTTATTTAGAACCACCTAGCTTCAGAATGCCTGCTAGCTTGCAGAAAAGTGTGTACTTAAAACATAGGCTTATTTCAAGACAATCTCTTTGAAAAAAAGTCACACTACACATGCACTGAAACATCGTGTTCCCAAAGGTCAAGATCCCCAATAAGAAGAGACATAAGAAGGAGCTGCAGTGCGTTTCGTGTAGCACTTGGTGGTCATCTGAACACCTAGTGAAAGATACTTTATGGGGAAACTGTGTTTCTATTTTTTACTTAAAAAAAAAAAAACAAGATTTCACTTTTTAGTGCTGAGTTCTTTGTCA
This sequence comes from Rhinopithecus bieti, assembly GCF_001698545.2. Taxonomy (NCBI): domain Eukaryota; kingdom Metazoa; phylum Chordata; class Mammalia; order Primates; family Cercopithecidae; genus Rhinopithecus; species Rhinopithecus bieti. The sequence goes on from NW_016809658.1 coordinate 2,216,588, forward strand.
TTTTAAGGAAGTAACAAGAAGCCTTCCATATTTTGTTAGGAAGATTTATCTTTGTTAGCATGATAGAAGTTCACCTGGCAGGTAAGAAATACACCCAAAACAGGCATTAAACCACTTATTCTTTTATACTTGTGCGATGAGCTGGGCTTCCTATTAAGGAACTTTAGGTTGATTTAGCATTATCATTGGATTTTACAGTCTAATATAAAGAGAGAGCGAGAAGGATAATATATCAGAACGAATGAGAAGAATAAATTGTTTATTACTGAAATAATGGGAAATAAATGAATGCTTGCAATACAAATATTATCCAATATTAACAGGTGCTAGAAGTTGTAGGAAAAAAAATCTTACACAGTTCTACTTCATAGGAAACATAAGGAAGAAAGAAGAGAAAATGTATTTCTTTAACTTATATTCTGAAACAATGAAATAATTAGAATACATTTATTTGCTTTTGATACTTTGACACTTTTTAAAAAGACATCACCTGTGTGTCTCTCCCTGATTCTATTACCCTCCTCCTGTTACCAGAGGTAACTACTTTCTTGAATTTTTTAATCTATTTTCTATAATTGCATACATATGTATCTATAAACTATATATGCAGTGTTTTGCATGTTTAAAAATATTTTATATAAATAGTGTATATATTTTATAACTTGCTTTATTTTAGTCAGTATTTGTTTTTGAGATATAACTTTGTATTTTGAGATCAACACACGATACATGGTACCTTTAGTTCTTTATTTTATTTTAAGTTTTTTTGGCTGTAAGTTTATTCAATGCAAAATAATCCTCTCTGATTTTACTGAGGTGGCTGACCACGTCCACAACCAAACCCGCCTCTGCACTGGAATTCAGTTGCTGACCCAGCCCCAGCCTCAGCTTTCTTGTTGGCATCGGGGGCACAGCACTCCATCTGTAGGTATCTCTGTAGGCTTCCCCTCTTGTGAGTCTTGCAGGTTGCTCACCCCCTAGACCTTTAGGCCGAGGCCTGCCAGCCTCTGGATGGCTGTGGCGTAGGGTGGCAGGCACAATCTCTGGGAGCACATGAAGGTACCAGTAGAAATGTCTCCAGGCAAACTGTTCCTTCATGCAGCCTCAGGACTTGAAAGACTGCATGGCCTTCATGACATGAAGGTTAGGCACATTCTTGTCTGCCAGCTCTGGGTGCTTAGGCATGTGGACATCCTTCTTAGCCACCGTGACTGCCTTCTTAAAAAGGAGTTCATAAACGGCAATCCGGTTCTTCTTAGGCATCAACATTTCCGTAGCTGTAGGTTCTGGGGCCAGGGCTGGAAAGACCTTTAGTTCTTTTTAACCACTGTAGTGTTCAAGGGTATCGTCTTGATGATCTTTCAGGTTACTTACAATATTTTGCTATTACAAGCAATACTGCCACAAAGATTCTTCTTCTATGTCTCCATGGGGATAAAAACAAGAGTTTCTCTAGATTCTAGACTTAGTGCTTCTCATCCAGAATTCCCCGAGAGAATTAAGCCCCAGTCTCTTAAGGTATCTTTGAAGGGTAATGAATTAATGTCTGTCCTGTAAGTCTGGAATAGTTCAAATGTTGAGCTGGAGCTGGAGATTGATAGCCACTTCTAGAAATGAATGTGCTAATCTCTTCCTAATTCTTGAGTTCAGTTGGGAGGCTTGAAATCAGCTATGCTGATACCACAGAAATCAGCAAATGCTACAAATAAAACTTCCCTCCCTATCCCCCTAGCCGGTTGTTAAACATTTGCTAGCACACCACAGATTTTAACTTTATACCATCCTTGGGAGAACTTAGGAAACAGTCACTTGAATCCTTTTCTGTAGAGCTTACTTTTCTGTATGAGAAAGACTGTATGTGGCAGGGTGTATGCATCTCCAGCTTTACTAGACAGTGCCAAATTAGGCTGGGCATGGTGGCTCAGGCTTATAATCCCAGCACTTTGGGAGGCTGAGGCAGGAGGATTACTTGAGACCTTGGAGTTCAAGACCAGCCTGGCCAACATAGTGAGACCCCATCTCTACAAAAACACATAAAAGTTAGCTGGGCATGATGATGTGTACCTGTGGTCCCAGCTATTTAGGAGTCTCAGTGGGAGGATTGCTTGAGCCCGGGAGGTCAAGGCTGCAGTGAGCCGTGTTGGCACCATTGTACTCCAGCCTGGGCAACAGAGCAAGACTGTCGCAGAAACAGCAAACAAACAAAGAAAATGCCTAATTATCTCCAAAGTGGTCATACTAAATTATATACCCACAAGTTTTGTGAGAGTTCCTTTTTATCTGCCTTCTATCATCAGTATTTGATATTGGTATACATATAAAACTTTGATTTTTGTCAATTTGATAGCTATGAAATATCTCTTTATAATTTGCATTTTTCTTTTTTTGTAGAAATGAGGGTCTAGCTGTGTTGCCCAGACTGGTCTCGAACTCCTGGCCTCAAGTATCCTACCATCTCAGCCTCCCGAGTGCTGGGATTAGCAGCATGTCCACTGACACAACCTATTTTGCATTTTTTTTTTTTTTTTTTCTGATGAAGTTGAGTGTCTATTCCTGTGTTCACTGGACATTTTAGTTTCCTCACCCATTTTTCTATTGGGTTTATATGTCTTTTAAAAGATTGATTCAGAGGAGTTCTTCGTTAATTCAGAATACTAATCTTTTGTTGATTCTATTTCTGTGACTCATGTATATCATTTGACAATCTTTAGCTTGCCTTTGTTTGTAGTGTATTTTGTGTAAGAGATGTTTAATTTTAGTATAATCAAAGCTATTTTCTTTATGGTTTGTTCATTGGGTGTTTTGTTTCTTAAGAAGTCAGAGTCCCTGCAGGAAACAGAATTCCACTGAAATGTTTCAACTAAAGAGATACTAGTGAAGGGACATTTTACAGAGATGTGACGAAAGTTGAGGCACAGAAGACAAATAACTGTAGGAAGCTGTCACTATCCTCAAGCCTAAAAGGGAAAGGGGAGGAAATGGTGTTGCTAGAACCCAGAGGAAGTTGGCATCCTGGAGAAGGGGCCACCTGGCAGAAGCTGTAGTTGTGGGGGGATGGGTACTCGCAGGTGAGGGCCCAAAGTAGGAAGGAGCAGGGAAGAAGTACCCCAGCTTCTCCACCTTCTGACCCATTGATCTCCTTCTGGTACCTTCTTTGTCTAAATCCAACTGGAAGCTAGTGAGCAAAGGAGCTTGGGTGAGGTGGTCCCTAGATGTCAGCATTTCAAGGCATGGAGCCAAGCAGAGGCAAGTGGAGAATGAATCTCAGATGAACTATAATCAGCACACTTTCCTTATCCTAAAGCCATAAACATATTTTCATATATTCTCTCCCGAAAGTTTAAAATTTTGTTTTACATATTTAGATTTTAGTCTACCTGAAATATGTTTTTTTGTAAATATTAGGCACCTAATTTATTTTTCATACAGGTAATCAGGTGGCCCTGAGCTATTTATTTGTAATTTTTTTGAGACAGTCTCGCTCTGTCACCCAGGCTGGAGTGCAGTAGTACCAACATAGCTCACTGCAGCCTTGAGCTCCTGGACTCAAGCAATCCTCCCACCTCAGTCTCCTGAGAAGCTGGGATCACTATGCTCGGCTAAATGTTGGTGTTTTTTTTTTCTGTTTTCTTTTTTTTTTTTTTTGCTCTGTTGCCCAGTCTGGAGTGTGGTGGTGCAATCTCAGCTTACTGCAGCCTCCGCCTCCCAGGTTCAAATGATTCTCCTGCCTCAACCTCCCGAGTAGCTGGGATTACAGGCGCCCACCACCATGCCTGGCTAATTTTTTTGTATGTTTAGTAGAGATCGGGTTTCACTATGTTGGCCAGGCTGGTCTTGAAACCCTGACCCTGTAATCCGCCCGCCTTGGTCTCCCAGAGTGCTGGGATTACAGGCGTGAACCACCGCACCTAGCCTGCTCAGCTAATTTTTAAAATTTTTGTAGAGATAGGGTCTCTTCATGTTGCCCAGGCAGGGTTCAAGCAATCCTGCCTCAGCCTCCTGAAGTGCTGGGATTATAGGCATGAGCCATCGTGCCTGGCCCTGAGCTGCTTACTGAATTCTTTCCTTACTGATCTGTAATTTCACTTCAGTCATATATTACACTTCTATATATGTGTGGTTCTGAACTCTCAATTCTGTTCCATTGATCTATTTATCTGTACCTACGTCAGCTCTACCCTGTTCTAATTAGTAGAGCTTTATAATAAGCTGTGATAGGACATGTCCCCTATCTTGTTCCTTAAGCTTATTACAACTGTGTTTGGCCCTTTCCTATTTCAGATGAATTTTAGGATTCATTTGCCAAGTTCCATTGAAGGAAAATATGGGATTTAAACTTCATTTAATTTGTTGATAAGTTTGGGGGAGAATCTGCATGTGTATAGTATTAACTATTCTTGTCCATTAAATGGTATGGCTCCCCATTAATTTTGATCTTTTCATCTGATGAACTTTTGGAAAGGTGTTTGTTTTCTCACTTTTCATTTCTGGCTGTAATGAGAAAATAGTAATTCTGGAATCTTTATTCTCATCGCTGTTAATTGTTATTAAAACTAAAAAGCATGATGTCTCACAGTTTTAAAGAGGCAACAAATCAGAATGGATTGAAAATGAGTATCTGATTCATTAAAATTTTTTCTACCTTTTTATAATTTGGGCTTTGATTTCTTAAAGGAAGCAAAACAGATACGATGTTGAAATTATCAATATTAGTCCCACAAAAACGATTTTTCTGTAGCCCAGTACTGGATTGTGCTGCACTCTGTGTAAAGAGGCCAAATGAGTATCTCTGCGCTCATAGTGAGGGAATCTGGCACTTTTTAAGTGAGATTTTTGACTTGTTGTGACTCTTTCAGATGTATGTTTTCTTTTAAATGAATCATCTTTAAATATATGCATTGTCTGAGCAAGTTCAGGATTGTAAAGTGTACATTTAATTGTAACAGAACAGAACAGCAGTGGGCGTCTGTGCTACAGATGATATTCTTAGGGTATTTGCTGCCATCCACTCTCCTTTCTAAATTTGGTGTTACAGATTCAACTTCTGTTTTTAAAAAGGGAAGTTGCAGATAGATCATTCACACTATTATTTTCTCCTTAAAGCCAGCTTCTCTGCCCATGTAAGGAGTTTCCTATAACCTAAACAAGACTTCTCTAAGAAAACCATTTTGAAACAAATATTATTCAGCAAGGTTAAATATTTTGTTCAGTATTTAAAGTGTATTTTTGAAAAAAGCAATTGACTAGTTTCACAAATGTACCTAATGTGGTGTTGGTGTCTGAGCTACTTGCTTTATTTTCTTCCTACTTGACTTTACTCTGCATTTCTGAAATTTTAGATATAAAATTTAAAACTAAAACAAAACAAAAGAGAAAGAAAACAAAATTATATATTTTATTTTATTTTCATTCTTTAATTTGTTTTGAGTCAGCTCTGTTGCCTAGGCTGGAGTGTGGTGGTGTGATCTCAGCTCACTGCAACCTCTGCCTCCTGGACTCAAGCAATTCTCATGCCTCAGCCTCCCAAGTAGCTGGGAATACAGGCGTGTGCCACCATGCCCAGCTAATTTTTTTGTATTGTTAGTAGAGATGGGGTTTTGCCATGTTTGCCAGGCTGGTCTCGAACTCCTGGCCTCAAGTGACCTGCCCAACCTCTGCCTACCAAGGTGCTGGGATTACAGGTATGAACCACCACACCTGGCTATAAATTTTAAATTATATATATATATATAGCAAAAGACTACTATTATTAGACAGGTTGGATAATTTTGAAAAAGTCTTGTTTATTCTGGCAACAGGTCTTTAAAAGACAATTGTACATTAGTGACTAAAAGGTAAAGCCTACGCAGTCTTGGCAAGTGTTACCTCTCCCCTAGAAGACTAGTAAAAATTCATGTGGCAAAGGGCTGATTCATTTTTAGTTGTATATTGTGTTTACACTTAAACTGTATCCTCTGTTCACGTTTATTTTCTAATGATGCCTCATAGCCTAAACTTGGAGGCACTTCCTGGGCACCTATTCACATTAAAGCCTCGATTTTTTTTTTAACTTCTCTAAGTAGAATTTTTATAGCTGAGACTTCAAAAAATGGTTTAAATATATTATTTACATTACAAAAACCACCATACTTAAAAGTCTTCTTTACTTGTAAGGTTTAAAGGTACTCAATCCTAGATAGTTTCTACAATAGATACAAGAATATGTAAACCAAAAGATAGAATTTAGTCTAGCCAATCATATAAATTTGCTTGATTTTAAAACATAAAAACATTTGGTATTAGAGTAATACTTTGGAAAAAAATTTTTCTGTCATCATTTTGCCATTTTTTCCTCAGAATTAACAGATAATATTCTTAACTACTGTCATATTTTTGTATTCCATGAACAGAAGGGTGTGAAGGTGACAGTGTTCAATGCTCATTTGAACCATTCAGGTAGCCATTGGAAAATTTGGATAGATAAGTCTTTTTTTTTTGAGACAGAATTTAACTCTTGTTGCCCAGGCTGGAGTGCAATGGCGCGATCTCGGCTCACTGCAACCTCTGCCTGCCGGGTTCAAGAGATTCTCCTGTCGCAGCCTCCTGAGTAGTAGGGATTACAGGCACCCGCCACTACACCCGGCTAAATTTTGCTATTTTAGTAGACATGGCTTTTTTTTTTTTTTTTAATTTATCTTCAGGTTGATGGCCTAAGCATATATTTTGGTTTTCTTCAACTCCTATCTGGCTTTTTTCTTTAACCTAAAAATCAAATGCTGCTGTGTTTTAAAACGTTATTTAATACTTTTCACTCTTAAAGTAAGTAGGGAGAGAAGAATCTTCATTAAAAAGTACAGAATGGTGGGATTCTGGCAATAATTTGGTGTCTATCTGCGAGGTTGTTCCCCATGTAATGATCCTGTTAAAATTAACTCTTAACAGTACATACTTCATGAGGGAAATTTTAGCAGGAAAGAGTAACCTTTTGAGTTTATGAAGCCGGTGTAAGTGCTTCAGCATTCCTCATTGGTCCACTTATTGAGTGATCCTTATTGAATGCCTGCTGTGTCAGGCAGTGCTGTAGAGGCTAGAGACAGGGTGGTAAACAAGAATGACCGTGTTATGAACCTTACTGGACATGAGTGAGGGGCTAGAGGATATGATGAATTTTATTTCTTTTTCTTGTGGTAGTTGTGGGTTGTTAATTCTGTGGGATAAAATGTGGTGCTAACAAAGCTAAGGATAGGCAGGGTTGGAGTTTTTTGTATAAGAAATAGAATTGTTATTCCATGACCCGAGTAGAGAGATGGAGCTAAGCAGCATCCAGTTCCTGGCCCAGCACTACCCTCCTGTTGGTCTCTGCACGTTGACTCTGTATTTCCTGGCTCTGCACCATCTGCTGTTTCTGAGGAGTATATGCTCTTCTCAAGACGCTCAGCACTCCTGGCTTTCACAGAATGCTTTAATAAATATTAGATCCAGACTTCCTTTGACCCTGGAGTCAGCTTGATAGAGTTCCATTGGTGGGTCCTTCTCAGATCCTCTGTTTAGTCCTCTGAGAGGTGGGTAGTAGTACCTCCCCTGCCTATGGCACAGGGAAGGCATTATGAAGAGCAAACAAGTGGATCCATACGAAAGCACCTTGTGGCCGGGCACGGTGGGTCACGCCTGTAATCCCATCACTTTGGGAGGCAGAGACAGGCGGATCACCTGAGGTTGGGAATTCGAGACCAGCCTGACCAACATGGAGAAATCCTGTCTCCACTAAAAATACAAAATTAACCAGGTGTGGTGGTGCATGCCTATAATCCCAGCTACTTGGGAGGCTGAGGTAGGAGAATTTCTTGAACCCGGGAGGTGGAGTTGCAGTGAGCCGAGATTGTGCCATTGCACTCTAGCCTGGGCAACAAGAGCGAGAATCTGTCTCAAAAAAAAAACCGCCTTGTAAATTGCCTTGCTGCTATACAAACTTAGGGGGTAGGGGTATTTCCAGTCTCACAGCTGGGTGACTTGAACCCTAAGGGGTAACAAATCTAGAAGAATATGGATAGAACTGCTCAAGTCCATCTTCTGGACTTAAAAAAATAATTAAAAGAACATACCTTATTGAAGAGAGCACATTATCATTATTTGCATTTCTAGTCCTTTCATTTAGAAATATGTGAACATGAACTTGGTTTTATATTCTTCCAGACAAGCTGAGCAGCTTCCAAAGCATTTTATCTCATTTTAGCCTTAAAACTCCTCCATGAGGATAGTCACGGTGTAATCACTGTTTCATAGACTCTTACTTAGCTCTAGGGAGGGGCTCTTGAAATCTTTGAGTCCAAGTTCCTTTTTTTTGCCAGGTGTGGAAGCAGGCCCAGTGCAGAGGGTCTGATTCGGCCTCCCTGCTCGCTGTGGCTGAGGAGCTAGCCCTGAAATCACCTGACTTAACAACCCTGTGCTCTTTTGACCAGAACTGGTGCTTATCCTAAATCTGTGACCCAGCTGATTAAGAAACTAAAAAGTCATAGATTTATCATGGTTAAGTAATTAATGTGTATAAGATCTTCAAACTCCTAGTCCAGGACTTTTCATCTCACCAAGCTGGTTCCTGGGGGCAAGAAAGGTCTGTGCAATTTCTAACATTCATTGAAATTCTCTGTGGAAGCTAGAAGTGCTCAGTGCCTTGAGAAGAGTGAGAACTCCTCAAGAATTGTGGATGGCTTATAGATAGGAAGAAATACAGAGTCGATGTGTAGAGGCGATGTGTGTTGTGTAGGGAGCTGGGGATGGGAGATGTTTCTGAGAAGAGACCACCAGTCTTAGTGGGGTAGTGTCCCTACAGGAAGGAACCCTGGAGTTGTCAGAGTCACCAAGAAAGTTCTTTGCATTTTGATAGACTGCACAAGGCTTTTGAAGATTCAGTGGAAGGAATAGGAAGGGAGTTAATAGGAAGAAAGCTAATGCCTAACAGAAGCCATCTTCTCCAGTAATAGTGAGAAGGGACTGATCCCAAAAGCTAGAAAAAAAGGAAATGGTTTTAAAAGCATTTTCTTTAAATATTGCCATGAAGATTGTGTTTCAGGTTTACATTTACATATTGTCAGATTTTTAAAAGAGGAAAAAAAAAGTATATCTTTAACAGACAAGTGAAACCTCCCTGAGAAGGTAAAAAGCAGTCCTTGCAAAGCAGTTCAACGTAACAACATGGAAAGCTTTGCAAAGGGGCCTTCACTGGAGCTGTAGTTCTGCTTTTATGAATTGTGACTTCAGGGAGGAGCAGAAAAAAACCATGACAAAAGCAGGTGGAAGAAGAGATGGAGAAAATTTGCAGAAGTAGAGGAGTTCACTTGCTGCTTTGATAGAATTGTTTTAAATTGTTAGTGGCTGAAAAGGACTGAATCCGCCTGTGCCATCTTTGTGAGTATTTACTTTTCCAAATCATTGTATCCTCTATTGACTCCTTAATAATCATTTAGGTTATGTGACTTCCAGAACTTTATTTTGAAGATTTATTCCAATTTTCAGTTATCTGAATGATGAGTCCACAGTTAGGATCTCTGTATTTTCCATGAAAAGCTTATTTAGCCTAGCTGACTTTATACAATTTATTTAATAACTGAAACATTTATCTTTTTTGCCATAAAACCAAGACCAATATTTGTAAGGTATATAGATGGATGATCATTACTGGTATTTCAGGTGGAACCTGAAAGATAAAAATTTAATAAAAGCAAAGGAAAAATGAAATTAAGTTCAAAACCTGTTTTAAAGTCTTTGTTTCTCAGTTTATATATCTAGCTTGCCCCTTGTGTTTTTGGTGTGTGCTAATTAAGTGCTAAAAGTGGCCTTCAGTTAGTGCACTAGTGTACTAGTCTATAAGATGTGAGGGCACAGAAACTTTCAAAAGAGAAGCAGTGAAGTGTAAACTAGTACCCAGAACTACAAAATGCCGAAAAGTACTTCTCTGAAATTAAACTCACGAGCATTTTTAAAATTTACCATCACAGTTCTATACTTATAAAAAGAATATTTCTTTTCTCCCTAAACAGATATGTTCCTGGTAGTTAAATGTGGATGACTAGCCTAATTTCTTATAACTGTTCTAAAGTTATGTTATATGAAAGTGAGAGGGAGAACTTCTAAATTCTGGATGAGGCCCTCAGAGTAGGATTATTTTAAATGAGATTTTGTTTTGAGATAAGGTCTCACCTACATTGGAATGCAGTGGTGTGGTCATTGCTCACTGCAGCCTTGAACTCCTGGGCTCAAACAATCCTCCCACCTCCGGCTCCTTAGTAGCTAGGACTATAGGCATACATCACCATGCAGGGCTACTTTTTTCATTTTTTGTGGCGATGGGGGTGTCGCTCTGTTGGTCTCAAACTCCTGACCTCAAGTGATCCTTCTGTCTAGGCCTCCCAAATTGCTGGGATTACAGGTGTGAGCCACTGCACCTAGCCCTTAAATGGGCTTTCAAATCTCCCAAAGAGTGAGAACAAAATTTATATATTCACTAAGCACTTCTTATTCACTGAAGGGAACTGACTTCAAAAGTGCAGGAAGTGCCTTTCCTTATCCCCACAGACTTGAATTTCTAGGGCTGGGTAGACTGCTGTTCTGGCCTGTGTGTCACTCAGCCTTGGGGTAGGGGATTGCATAAGGGGAGGGAGAGGGTTAACCAGCAGGTGTTAACCACATTGGCAGTTGTTGAAGCTGCCAGCTCACTTTAACTTCTTGGTCAAAGATGCCAGATTCTAAAAGTGGGGGAAGTGGGAGCTGTTTGTAATGTGTGCATTGATAAGATGTTACAGCCTTCAGAGGTATGAACGAATGGAAACCATTTCACTCCAAAAAACGCAGGTTGCTGGTCTCCTAAGAGCACAAACCTTTGTTTGAGCAGGTACAAAATACAGACCTTATAGACTTTAGCAGAATCATGTCTACCCTGGTGACACAAAATTGTCACTTTGACTTAAATCTTGTTATTTTATACAGAAACACTGCACTTGGTGTAACCTATTTGCTAGAAAATATCCAAATGTCACAAAAGTTCTGCAAGTGTAACTTCCTGCTTACTTTAATTCATGAATAGCAGTTTAAATTCACTTTAAATTCAACAGAGCTAATGCCTCTGGCCTCCTCTACAAAGATATCACAGGAAGAGATTATTGCAGCTTCTATTTCAATGGCTTTTCCTTAAAGTGAGCACTGAAAGTATAAGTGAGTGGGTGGTTAGGAAACTGTTAGTAGTTAATGTCGTCTCTAAACTGCAGAACTCTGGAAATGAAAAATATCTTGGCTTCACAGCAAAATGTTTGAATGTTATGCCACTCAGGCGCAAACTGAGCAAGACCTGCAGAGGGCCGGTGAGCACAGCTTCCATATTATCTCATTTTGAACGCCATTATAATGAGACTTTGCAAAGATATCCACAAATAGTTAGCTTTTGGCTTAGGTTATACTGTATAAGACTTTAATTATACTAAGGGTCCGGTAAAAACCTTTTCCATCCTCCTTAAAGATAAAACAAGAAGCGTTGTCTCCTCTATCAACATTTTAGCACGTTTAATTTCGATGAGATCATCAATTTGATTGATAACAAATCATTACAGAACAGTTTAAACAAGTCTAAATTTCTCTTGATGTTAACGACTTACAATCACCTTTATGTTAGGTCTTAAAGCTTTATTATCCTTAAATACAACTAGCATAGTGAACCATTAAACTCCAAAGTGATCTGAAATGATATTGATTGGGGTGGCAGCCAAAATTTTAAGGTGCCTGCCTGCATTGCTTTTTACATCTTTACACTGAATGCACGTGTAATTTTTAAAATAATCATTAATTTTCCAGTCGAACCATCTCTCTGGCCTCTTTCCCTAGTGCTCTTAAATTCTCACCATTTGGGCATACACACGTTCTCTTCCAACTAGTATAAATTTCGCTGGTAAATTTAAGTAGTTCCAAGCATAAGCTTACTCCACGGGAGGGAAAGGCTACCAACGTGAAACTTGTGGGCATAGGACTGCGCCTCCGACCTGGCTGCGTCTCCTAGCCTGGCTTCCCTCCTGCCGGGTCTGCACCGCGGCCCGGCCGACCCCGAAGGATGCAACTCTTTCGGTCCGGCTCCCCAAGTGCCGTGGACTTGGTGACCCACTTCGCGCGTCGGGCTGAGGCCACGAGGGCAAGGGACTTTTTCTGTCCCCGACTCACGGCTGGAGCCCCCATCCTGCCGTTCGGACCCGTGCGGGCCTCGGAGGAGTGTCCCGCAGCGGACCCCCGCCCAGGAACCCCGCAGGCAGCGAGACGAGCGCTCGGGCCAGTTCTCTGCCCCTCGCCCCCCGCGGGGACCCTGCCCGCCCCGCTGACCGGCCCCACGTTGCCAAATAGCTCAAATGCTTGTCATATTTGCGGTCGCGCGACTCCGCGGGCTGTGCACGCGCTGCACTCGCCGCCGCCTTTGTCACCAGCCGCTTCGTCATTCGCCTTAGCGCTTCTAGAGTGTGGGGGGCGTTACTAGTGGCAGTGGTGGTCCTCAGGCCGGAGTGTCTCCTTCTCTCTCTCCTCCTCTTTCAGCCCGTCCTTACGAGAAAATAGGGGCGCGCCGGCCCGGGAGGGAGCTGGGGGCGGCGCTGCCACCCGGCGACCCCTGCGCTCCGTCGCCCCTTCCTACTCCTCCGGCGGCCGCGGCCGGGCTCGGCCTTTATCGCGCCTCCCGGGACCGCGGGGGAGAGGCGGGCCGGGGCGGGGCCGGCGGGGGCG